>NC_137455.1:188303744-188648492 GCF_964235325.1 Thermobia domestica | reverse complement strand
GCTTTCAGGGCGCCTCCCAAGAGTTGAAAACTCATTGGCAGACGTGTGTCGACGCCCAAGGTTGGTATTTTTAAGCAGTTTAATGATTTGTAACGATTCTTCGATACATTTGTTTCCCCGAATTTGGTCTCGTTTATTTTTGCGTACAAGCTCTATATGTTTTCAACACAAGGTGTGTTTCCATATATATATATATATCTATATATATATATATATATATATATATATATATATATATATATATATATATATATATATATATATATATGTATATAATATCTGTGTGTGTGTGACCTGTGTACTTGCAGTATAGGTCCAAAATATGTCGTGTACATTTCACCCGTTGCTGTTTTCGGAAAGGTGTCACCAATCAGGAAACTGATTTTGCTGCCCCTTTGATCATACGCAGAATGTCATATAATATGGCATGAATGGACCTCCTACTAATGTTCACCTACCTACCTAAAAAGACAATATACACATTTTTTTCTTTTCAAACATTATTTGCTCAATTTTCTTCATCATTCTTGGGTCTGTAGCTATTGAGACGCCCTCTCTTACTCATCCTTTACACGTTCACGACTATGTTTATACAAAGTATTCTCTTTGTTAGCGTTTCGCTGTGCATAAGATAAATATTCCCCATCATACATAGTTGCAACGTTTTATGTACCATTTCTGCCGATTATCCAAGAAAATGGAGTAATTTTAATCATATCTATTTGAGTTTGTCTAACATGCCCACTGCCAAGTTTTCCATCTGTAACATTAATTCAATAGGACCTATAAAGATACTTCCTCAAACGTTTATATTGCCAGTACATTTATATCTTGGTAAGCGTGAAACTTTCTGAATTCTACTCATACTGACATTATAGTACTAATATTAGAGTAGACATGTAAAAACCTTGAGAATTGGAGGTCATTGATTCATTAAGAAATAGTTTGTAACGTGTTTTCCTTTAGTTCTTCTTGACTACTATGTTGCACCGAAATGCATTTGAGAGTCTCACTCTGTAAAATAATTGTATCAAGTATATGAGATCTTTGTAACATTGTTCAAATACATTTTGTTTACCTAGGATTATTTGTGGTAGTATGGACTCAAAGTCATAATACATAATAAACTAAGCCTATTGATTTTCTTCTCAAAACATTGATCTTTATACATTTCTTTCTCTTCATAGAAACCAACAAAACAGAGAAAAAGAATTCAAATTCGAAAGAAGAAGCAACATTTCGATGTATTTGCCTTCTTGCTCCCAAGTCATAAAAAATTCTATTTTGTTATGCTATTTTTCCTACTTACCTCTGTTTTTATGGAAAAGTATTTGCTAGCATAAAACCTCCTTTGGCTTGGAACCAATTTCATTTTTTGCTTGTCGTATTTAGTTAGACAAATGATGCAACGCATGTGGCAGTTGTGATTCTTTTGTTATCTAGGAGACACAGACACAAATAACTCCTATACACAACGACACACAAGGAACTAAATAAAAAAGGAAGTGATCACATACTTGTTTGGATTTATTTTATGTATTTCCTTTTCTTTCTTTTTTCTTCCTAAAAATTTTAACTTATGGGATTCTCCATGAAATCAGAACATGAGTTATGCAGAAAAGGGAACTAGTAATTTTTCTAATGTCTGTCTACTTGCCAAAAATCTAATGGAATTTTGGATGAAAAATGTACTTCTGTGAATATCTGAATACAAATTGTTGTTATGGATTAATATGCTGATTCATTACATGTCCTGGGTTCGAAACACTATACGAAGCAGAGAATTCTGAGCAAGTTATTCTGCTCTTTCTTTTTACAATAACTCAGATCACGAAGAAATGCCACTGGATGAAATTTTGATAAAAAGGAAAGAAAGGTACTTTAGCGTAATTAACATTCTTGATAGTATAGCATTATTATTTAGCTATAATGATTACATTTTAATTGGAAATGTACCAAAATTGGTTACTTCCTGTTTCGCAGAATGCCTTATCAGCGTGCAACGTTGACACGTTTATCCATTCCTGTTTCGGAGAATCGCATGAAAAGTGTTGATAGCTCCTCAATATCAGAAATATTTGACGAAAGTAACAAAACGTACAAGAAAAGTGGTGATTAAATGAAATATATTATATCTTGGATCAGGGGCCACAAACTTTTTGAACGGCCCCTAAATCGAGTTTTCGTATTTTCTACGGATAAGCACATCATACTGATTTAAGTGATAGTTTGGGTTTGGCTATACTGTATGTAGTTCTGCAGATATAAGGCGTACAAGAAAAATTTTGATTGAAATATATTGGATCCTTTGATCCAAAATGATCAAAATATTTTTCAGCTGAGAAGTAGTTATATCAACATAAGCATAAGAGTAAAGTAGTGGGATATCTATGGTATTATTTCTGGAAAATGTTGAGCAATTTTCACAGTGTATTCGTATCTCCGTAAGTGAGCTCCTTTGTGGCTAAGCGGTTAGAACACACATGGTTAAGCAGTTAGGGATGGGAGAACTGCGTTCGATTACCAGCAGGAGATCATGTGGTTCGGATTCCACGTGAATCAGTAGGATAACGTCCCATATAGCCTCGCTGCTGAACGGAACGTTAAACTCAAAATCAAATCAAATCAAATCGTATCTCCGTAACGTTTATTCATAGACTTATCGAGTTTTCCGCTCAGCAGTTGCAACTTGATTTCTCAATATTCACAAATGCAATTCTTTATGTGTACACTAGATCCATTAAAATCTTATATTAACACTTTACAGTTTCTGAAGAGAAGCCTGTTTATTTCCTTGCCATTAGAGAGAAAATTAATAACAAGTATTCGATTAGTAATTAGTATTGTATAGCTCTTATTTTAGTTTAACATTTACACTGCACATGAACATAGGTAATAGAAACGCATGTTAGATTCCATTATACTACTCAAGCAGCGTATAACAGCGCTGACTTTCAATGCGATAATCACATTTTTTTTTTTTTAACAATAACGGTAAAATGTATAGCTGGTCAAACGGTGTGAATATAATTTTCATCGTAAACATCGTGTTGATTGCGTAAACAAAAATTGCAGCATAACGACTATTAAATGTAATTTTACAAAAAATCGTTGTGACAGTCACAAAATATCTATCGTCAGAAAGTAAGCAAACATTTTCGTTCTTATAACAACCAAGACTGTAGAAAACATACCGAGATTTAATTCTATTAAGAAGTTGTAAAATCAGGACTCTAAGACATTATAAATATCCTGTGAAACAGTCAACAAATCGAGATTAAAATGTAACAATATAGAAAATATGAGATCAAAATCCGTGTGTATGATATGTAAATGAGTCACTATATAGAAAATATGAAAATTCTGTGATCGCCTTGAAAACTACCATATTAGATTTGGGTCAAAACTTTTACATGGAAACTAGTGGCGTATTTAGGGGTTGACTATTGGGCTCAAGAAACCCGAAATAATATATTTTATTATTATTATTATTATTTGGCATTATATGTACAACATAAATTCTTCTTACTGGTTCTCAAGCCCTCCCCGAAACAAGATCCTAAATCTCAAGCCCCCCTCCCCCCCACTGATGGGAACATATGTATGTGATACCAATCCCTGCTTGCACGTACTCTCAGGAAGATATCAATTTAATTAGTTTGGCTTCTTTATTCATAACGAAATCATAATTAAACTTGGTTATTTATAATGTGAATATTCATTTAAAAATGAAATAATGGAGATACCCAAATAAACTACATGGCATTAAATATATGAAACCAAAGACATTATGGATATGATATGCGAAATGAAGCCCAAATAGGAAGACGTGGGAACCTTAGCAGTTAAATGTGTAAACAGAAATATTGTATTTGGATAAACGCTTTTCAAATAGAATAGGGATGCGCTCGAGTCGAGACATGTCTCGAATCTCGACTCGACTCGAATTCGAGTCGAGATTCGAGTCGAGACACACTTTGTAAAATTCGAGACGAGTCGAGACAAACGTATTTCTCGACTCGAATTTTCGAGTCGAGACACGAGTCGAGTCGAGACGGCTCTTAAAAATCTCGACTCGACTCGAATGTCTCGAAAATCTTTCTATAATTTTTAATATTATTTTGAAGAAAGTATTCACTCAGAAACAGCCTTGAAACCAATTCCAGCTTTTATTCCTTCAGAAAGGTACAGAACGCATAAAATTAATAGTTAATCTTTAAAGATCAAGATTTAATTTTCAGCTCAATTCAGTTTATTAGAACTAATAGTTAATGTCGTTGTATTTGGTTGTATTGCAAATATAATAATAATAATAATAATAATTGATTATCTAGTTTGTATAAAACTATTATCCGTAGTCTAAATCTAGTTTGTATAAAACTATTGCGATAAAGTGAACTTCATAAATTCTCTGAATGAGCAGTTGGTAGTCTATAGTAATTTAGCATAGTTATAATTATTGTGTTTTCGTTCCCATGAACGCAATAGGGTTACGTAACTTCTGGATTATTCGCTTGCCCAACTATTCTGAGGCTTTAATATGTTGCAGCATATCACGAGCTACGGATAATATATAATGTAACATTTGTTGTACATCACATATTATGATACGAGACTATTTTACATAGTATATCTTATCTAATATAAATAAAATAAAGAGTTTGTTTGTGTGTTTGTCTGTCTGTCTGTGTGCGACCTGGGGACCAGACGAGTGGACCGAGAGTTCCCAAAATTTGGTCACGGGTACCTTAGTCCAGGCCCCAGATCAAGACGAAGCGTTTTTTTTTTAATTTCGAACCAGGGGGGTCTCGGGGGGATGTTTACTGGGACCGACCTGGGGACCAGACAAGTTGACCGAGAGTTACCAAATTTTGGTCACGGATACCTTGGTCCAGGTCCCAGTCTAAAGCGAAGCGTTTTTGTCAAAATTGGAACCAGGGGGTCTCAGAGTGGCGTTTAGCGAGACATGTAGTAAAAGTAATCCAAAGTAGTAAAAGTAATCCAAATTGATCGACATTAGTGTCAAATCCATAGTTTTCACGGTCGCTGAGATCAATGGTGACACTTCCATCAGCGATGGCTTGCAAATTCAGCTACTACTGTATGCGGGCCGGGTGTCAGCGGGTGAGGAATACCGAGACATGTATAAATAGCCCATATTGATTGATACTAGTGTCAAATCCATAGTTTTCGCGGTCACTGAAATGAATGGTGATACTTCCACATGTGTTGACTTCCAAATACAGCCCCCATGCGAAGAATGGGTATATTAAGCTAGTATTACAATAAATGGACTGCTTGGATGCCAAGAACTAGTACAGATAAGTACCATTCACTTCTATGAATAGGTATTTTTTTAAAAGGATTTTTGTAAACACTAAGTTATAAAACAATGAACTACATACAGTAGTTATGGTTTTGGTTCCCAACATAAAAGAAATATGGATTGTTTATGAGATATTGAACTTCAACTTTCACTCCTCGAAAATTTCAATTTTGGAGTTAGGCCACTTGGCATCAAAGCAGTTCACTGTAAGATAAATACATTCCGCACATTAGTAACATAGTTGTTCAGGGGCCTTCGATTTCCATCCTCTCAAATGAAAGCTGAACGATTGCTTGATACATGCTGACTATATAGGAGAAATAGTGTATTAAGTTTTCGAGCTTTGGTGCGTATCGGTATTTACACTCTGATATAACTTTAAGTTCACACTCAAATCGAGCTAATTGTTTAATGCATTTCGAAAGCTTTTGTTTTTATGCAGCTCATTAAGGAAAATCTATTTCATAATCGTAACGTTTATGTACTAAGAAGCTATGAACGTAAAGTGGACTCGACCTAGCCCCGTGGCCGCTGTGACTCAGTGGCACAGCTCTCACCCTTGGTGTGTGAGGACTTTGATTCTGTGTGTGTGTGTGTGTAAACTCCGCGGCTAGTGTACGCGTCTTTGCCGTGGAAGACTCGGGTTCAATTCCCGGCGCGAACTCATGTAGTTCGGATTCCACAGTAATCAGTAGGTCTACATTTCATATATCCTCGCTGCTGAAAGAGACGGTAAAGTCAAAATCAACTCAACAATATATATGTGTGTGTGCTTATGTGAATTTCCTCGTGGCTGTATGGTTAACACATACGCCTTGATCGCGGGAGACTCTGGTTCGATTTACGGTGGAAGCTCATGAAGTTGTTATCGGTATCCCACTTTAAACTGTAGATCCATGCCTCATATAACCATAGATATAATATATATGCCTTTGATACACTTATTTTCCGACTTGGAAGCCATCGAAAATTTCCGGACACAGAGTCCCGTAGACCGAAAATGAGAAACATGGCTACAGAGTAAAACAGCCATAGAAATTTAAGCTTTTTAGGCTAACTTACTCCTTACATATAATGCAACTAGCTTGGCCAAGTTATAATGGAGGAAATGCTATCATTGAAACACTCTGAGAATAGAAAATGTTCGTCAGGTATTACTATCCCCCCCTCTCCTGCAGAATGAAAACCCTGACTAAAACTCAATATACATATATAAAACTATTTTGTGTAATGTAACAAACAGTGGCGGATAGTATTCATGTTTCCTTGCAGAGGTCCTTACGAGGGTTCGCTTCCATCTTCCTTTCCCCAAGAACTAAAATAAATTTAAAAATTGCTATTACTTGTTAATCTTGTACAAAGGACGCAATTAAAGTCCCAGTGAACACCCCTTCACATTTAGATTTTTCCCCTGGAAGAAAACCAGTTATTATTGTTACTTGATTTCTCAGTCTCACCTACATAAACATACGAATAGAATTACAGGATAGGACATGTTTAGAGTGCTTGCACGTGACATCTAACTATATTTCTCATCAAATGTGTCACAGATGAAAATTTCCGTTTGTACTGCCTCTATTTTCTGGTACATATGTTTCATTTATGTTATGATGCTAAAATTCGTTAGGAAACAAGTACAGACTGCGCCTGTGTGCCTGACAAAACGTAAATGTATTGGATAATTATTTCTTCACTTTCTTCCAGGAAAAAAAGTAACCCATCTCATGTAGGCTAACAAAAGGAGGTAGCGGACCAAAGATAGCCGTTGTTTACCTAAGGTCGTTACACAGCAGGGGTTTCATTCAGTCAGAGGGAAAAGAAAAAAATAATTTAAGGTTTCTACATTTGTTTTGAAGTGCAATATACTTCTTCCTTTTATTTTAAGAACCATTTCCTTCTCATTTGTCTGCATCAGAAAAAAATGCAAAAAAATCACTAGAATGTGCCTATTTACCCAAAGTACGTACTAGATCACTAGTTCAATAATAAAATCACTAAATCTAGTACGAAATCATAAATGTGGCATCCCTGGACTGGAGCGAAAGTAATGGTTGGAGTAAAAACTAGTCCGTATTTCTACTGCGTTCTGTTGTTGAATTCACAGAAATGTTCAAAAATAAATTCAAGAAGTAAAACACGATCCTACAAAAGACTGTTTACTTGCTCACTGGTTTTAGTATTGTGAACTGAAACTCAAGTGCGCAGTCATGTTGAATACTTCTGTCCCTTTCTACTTTACAACTTGAGGTGGGATGAGGGTCAGGATAGATCTAGTGATATACCGCTAAAGGAAATGCTTCAGTACAGAGTCGGAAGCGGTATGTATTGTTTATACTACTTACAACGTTACCCCCCACATAAAATATAAATTCACGCTTTCTCCCTTCCCTTTTTCGAATATAATGAACCGACTCTTTTGCTGAAGAAAGATGCTAAAAGAAAATTGAAACATCTGTGTCTAAACTTTCTTTGAAGCGCAGTCTTTTGTATTTGTAAGGTTTTACGAGTGTTTTCGAGATAGTCAAATCTTTTACCATGGACTCCTGCTGCGAACTGACCGTGAGAAAACACCCGATCTCGCTGTGCTCAATTTCTCTCGCACACGTGAAATGGGTTTGTTGTTTCCAAAACAAATAGGAAGTTACCTTGTGCTTTTGCATTTCTGCACGCACACAGGTACCATTGTTGTTTTAATGATCAGAAGAAATATCAAAACCATCCGATATATATGATACAAAACAGCTAACAGAGGGAGGCAAAGATAAAAGTAGGCCTATACCAAGTTTTCCGCGTGGTACCATTATGGAGAATAAATATTTGATAAAGTCACGTAGATGCGCTTAAACCTATTCCATCTGTCCTTATAATTTTTCTGGTCTCATCAATTTCTCAGGAGAATACGTACAACATATGTCCAAATTCTATATATACTCTTTCTAAACTAATGAGTAAACTCATTAAGAACTCCAACTGATATCAATAAACAGGAAAGATAACAATACTTTATACTTCTATCATTTGGTACACATCTCTATGAAGCACAGCTTGTTTCTTTTCGAAATAACTCCTTCGTGTCACAGCTGTGGTTAGTTTTGTTTTGTGTTAGGATAAAAGAGAGAAATGCAACATTTGCTTCGCGGTGAAGTTATATATATTATTAAGATGAGCGGTGATAAGCGAGGTTTAACAAAGAGTGCCTTTCGGATGCACAATTTAACGGGTAGTTGCAGTCCGTGTTGAGAATCGAACCAAAGCTATGTAAGACATGTTAATATTGAGCTCTTTTGTGGTAAAAGTGAACTTCAGAAACACACAAAAGACTTGAAACATCAAGCTAATGTAAAGCAATTGAAAAATAGCCTACCTATCGCTGCATCTTTTCTGTGGCTAGGAACATGCAGTGTGTAGCAACAAGAATTGTGTTAAGGACTTTTTTTCGAACATAACATTCCCTTCCACACCATAAAAGACAATATAATGTTTGTTAAAAGAAAGTGCACATAATATTTTTAAATTTTGTTTGTGATCCTATCATGCATAATTATAAATAATGCCTTTCATACTACGAGAATGAGTTCAACTATACGTCATGGCCTCTCTAGAGCGGGGCCGCGGTGGCTCAGTGGTAGATCGTTCACCTCTGGCGCTTGGGGACCCTGGTTCGATCCCAGCTCGCACCAAGTGAAGTTTGTGGTGGACAAACAGCGTGTGCGTGGGTTTCCTCGAGGTTCTTCCGTTCCTCCCACTTTCTTCATTGCACGATTTCACTAATTTCTCATCATCACCCCTCTCCTTTAGCCTAACCGGCATAACCGTGGGACGTAAAACTCAAAGATTTCACTTCATTTTTTCCCTCGAAAGCGATATCTTTCAAAATTATTTATTGTTAGATATTGTAAATTTACGGTATCTATTTTAGTGGACGGGAAATTTTGCATCTAATCGGATAATTTCATGGCTTCTAACAGGAATTCGCAGTTACGAAATTTGCATCACTGTCTTTTGAAAGGGTGCCTAGAAAAAATACTACTAGAAAATAACTGAAAACACAAAATGGATTTGATAGCCAAATTCACGTCATCTTGGTGCATCATCATTTTTCTTTAAATATTTGTATTTAGTATTAGATTAGAGTTTAGTGTCCCTTTCAGCATCAAGGCTATAAGACGTGAACTTACAAATTAACGTGGGTTCAGAACAACAGGAGTTCCCATCGGAAATCGAACCTAGGTCTCCCGCACCAAAGACGCGTACGCTAATCATATGGACAAGGGTGTTCGATATTTAGTAATGTGTACATAAAGTTGTGAAATTGCGCTTGTATAATGGAATGCAATTCCTTCTACTGACATAAACCTTCACAATACTTAGCTGGACAAAGTATCTTTAAAAGAAAATGTCACTCTTTATGTTTCAGTTCCTGGTTCGACTGAAGAATGGAACAAATTGCAATGAGCGTTTTTGGATCCTACTTTATGTAGTTGATTCATCCATCATAAACTTGGTATTTGATACGGATATGAACTATTACATTTATTTGGTGTTTATTCCTAAATTATAAGTCCTAATACAACTTCATAAAGTTGTAATTCTTCTTTAGTTTGTATCACTTCACACAGTGACAAATCCAAAAGGTGTGTTGTATCGGTGCAGTACCAGTTTTTCACGTTTTTCAAAATGTTCCAGAACCCAAAGAATTTCTGATATTTCTTTCTGATATTTTAGTCGTCACAAATTACAATTTTATAATGTAGTCAATGTTTATAATTACTGGGCAGTTGGGCGTTTAAACTAATGACATCATAATAAAGTCAAAACCATAATTTTGAGTTGAATTGATTCTGAGTTTAACGTCCCGTTCAGCAGCGAGGCTATGTGAGACGTGGACCTACTGATTAACGTGGAATCCGAACCACATGAACTCCCACCGGGAATCAAGTCCAGGTTTCCCACGCCAAAGGCAAGTATGCTAACCGTTAGCCACGAAGGAGCTCCACCATAATTTTAGTGGGCGATAAGAAATATCTCGCCAGTGCTTTTACAATAAATAAAATTTTATAAGTATTAAAGAATAGTGGTAAGAGATTTTATAATAGCTCTTTTATTTATGAGATATGAGTATTTTGAAAAAAAAAAAACAACTAAAGAATAGGTTGGCGGAACCACAAAAGACTCGTAAAATAAACTTTCTTATAAATACATACGCACCTTACTCACCTTTTATAATTGCTATGCTTACGTTCTCCATAAAACAGAAATTCTCTTTTAGTGATACTTTACACAAGATCATGAAGTGGGTTCAAATTTAATTAAAGGCTAAATACAATACAATAATCCACAAATATTGCCTCAAGTGAGTTTAAAGATTTCTAAACACTAGTGCGAAACCGGGCTCTGCCGTTGCGATCGATTTACAGGTCTTGAGACGAAAGTAAGAAGGGACTTACGCACACAGTAAGTAAAAACAATTAATATGCCTGTAACTTTCCCCCAAATGGGTGTATCTTAAAACTAACCTCACCATTATTTTTCTAATTAAATTCTAGCCCGAAATCATGTATCATATTACCCTATTCCTATTTTGAAAACTTGACCTTAATTCAAAATGGCGGATTTCAAGATGGCTGCCATCAAGGTGATATCTACCATACGACTTCCTCCCAGGACTTATATGTATCCACATGGTTTTTCTTCACTTTTCTTCACTAACGCTCCGTTTACAAAGGGTAGTAAGGGACTTCTGTAGTAATCTCTAATAACCACATCACAACTCTTAAACGTTATTAAAAAAAAAAAAAAATAGAAAACATGCACCATGGCAAAAATTTGTCACCACAAGTAATGATGCATACATGCCTTCTATCAGCAAAAAAAGTTTCATTGAAATTGGAGCCGGACATTTGAGTGATGTCCCTTGTGGGATGTGATTGAACGTGACGTCAGAACACATCGCCCCCCTTCCCGGAATTTACGGGAATTAGGTGAGCTGAGTGAGCACATGTGGTGCCATCTCTCTCCAGCGACCTATCAAGGATCATTGCGTGTATGCCAAGACGTGTCGCCGTTTTTATCCATGCCAAAAGTCGACATACTGACAATTAGGTAGGTAGTCATGATGGTCTGGCTGATGTGTGCGTATATTTTAACTCGTACATTTTGTCTCGACTCGAATTCGAGTCGAGTCGAGACAGAGACTGTCGAGTCGAGACACGAGTCGAGACAGAAACATATTTTCGAGTCGAGACACGAGTCGAGACAACATTTTCTCGAGACGAGTCGAGACAGGCTTAAATCTCGACTCGACTCGACTCGAATGCATCCCTAAATAGAAATCAGAAAATGTGACATCATCATCTTGTAGTTCATGCTTTCAGAATTACATCAATGTAATTGCTTTTTCTCTATCTTCATTCATAACGAAATTATGGTTATTTTTTAATTTCTTCATAATAGCATAAACACAATGTTTGAAGGACTAGGTAAGAATTGTATGATCACAAATAGGCGCCGAAAATCTCGTATGATCTTTCTTTCTTGCTCCCGTAATACATCCGCAGGTTTAGATTGCCTATTTTGCAGATCGTTCCAATTTTGAAACATCCTCCAAAATTACTGTACTTGTACAATCGACAAATTGTAATTACTTATTGTCAAATTATTATTTTCTTTTCTTTATTTGAAAAGGTTGATGTGTGTTTAAAAAAATTGTGTCAGCAAGTTTATCATTGCTAAATCGTAATTTAATAATGGAAACTTTTACTGAGCATTCGGTTGCTTTAATTTAAACTATTATTGCCATAGAGAAACAACACTCATTTTTCTTCAATTGTTAATAAAGGAATAGAAATTCATATTATTATTATTATTATTATTATTATTATTATTATTATTATTATTATTATTATTATTATTATTATTATTATTATTACATAAACATAATAACACCAGTGAATAAATATAGCTTTCTCTCGTACTTCTTTCCAAGTGTGAGACTGCCAAAATAGATGGAAGGCAGACCTAATAGGTCTCAATTGTTTGGGTGTGTTTTAAAATCAGTGTTAATTTTCACTGCATCAATATGTAATTGTATCATTTCACTTTGACTGAAATACGTATTCTGATTAAAGGAAGGGGAAGAAATGGTTCCCGTATTATACCAAGAATAGAGTATCTCACGTGCTCCTGAAGTTAGGGAGATTATACCCAATGCAAAACCTCTTCATTAATTAGCAGTGACCACATGCTTCAGTCTTTTCTAAAATTACGCTCGTAAAGGAAAAAAAAAGCACAATTTCTATAATATTTTAATTCTAATTTTATATTCTTAAAGTCTTGAATGTGAGGATTTGTTTGAAGGTGCGGAACTTACTATATATACTCTTCGTTGAAAATAAGCGATAACGAATTTCAACGTTTTTGAAAATTCCAGTCAAGAGGTAGCCTTGACTCCAATTTTCTTGAGAGGCAGCCTTGAGTGTTTAGAAAAAAAAAAAAACTGAAAGTTCAGAGTGTTTGCTGTGAACACCAGAAGAAAAGGTAGTTTTTATATAAATTTCCTACATTTTCCGTAAACTTAATATTTCTATGCTAAGAACAGGTATTTCGTGAGTTATGTATATAACTAGGCAGATAGCCTGACCATTAATAAGAACTTAATAAGGAAATAAACGAAAAATGATTGTATCTTCCTTTTTTTACTTTCTTAGGAACTTGAATCCAGAAGCCTCTTACTCAGGATCGACTTGCGTTTTATGTTGAAAAGAAGTCAATCCTCTTACGTTAATTACCTAAGTAATTTCTTTCCTTTTTTTCCGTTCCTTCAAAAAGCACAAACGTTATCTTATGCCGTAAAGCCCTTTCCAATTGGTGAGAACACCGTATAATTGTCGTCTTTTCATGATCAATTTCTATCAAACTCCCAGAAGTGCGTTTCCTTTTCCTTTAGGAACAGCGCATTTTATTAACCAAAAAGGTATAAAAAACATAAAGATTTGTAAATTCCTATCTTATGAGTTAATAGAAAGAATATCAAGGTATTAAGTAAGTATTATACTCTTGACTCTCTTATAATCTTGAATTTTCATTTGTGCAATGAAATAGCAGATGTATCTTTATTTGACTGTCTAACTTAACGTTGGTTTTCCAATTTCCATGGTCATACTTTTCAAATTATAGTTAACTAACTAACTCTATGGCCTATGGAACCCGGAGGTTCAATGCCGCGTTCACAAAAGCTCTCCACTGACTTCTATCCCTAGCTAACTGCATCCAGTTTCTACTTTGTATTCCAATCTCTGCGATATCTATCTTAATATTGTCCTCCCATCTGCGCCTAGGTGTTCCTAATGGTCGTTTTCCGATTGGTCTTCCAGTCAAGACTTCGAAAGCGTTTCTACTTTCTTCCATTCTAGCTACATGACCTGCCCACCTAAGCCTCCTAGACTTGATGACCCTAACAATGTTGGGTAAACCGTATAAATTATGTAGTTCCTCGTTATGAAGTTTCCGCCATTCCCCATTCCCGTTCCTCTTGGGTCAGAATATTCGTCTCAGGATCTTGTTCTCAAATACTTTCAGTCTATGTTCTTCTCTCAGAGCAAGTGACCATGTTTCGCAACCATAAAGAACAACAGGCATGATTATGGTTTTGTATATTTTAAGCTTCGAATTCCTCGACAGAATTCGCGACAACAAGAGATTTTGAACCGAATAGTTACACGAATACCCTGCTTTTAGTCGCCATTTAATTTCTTCGTGGATATGATTTTCCTCTGTTAATATTGATCCTACATATTTGAAACTGTCCACTTTATCAAAAGTATTATTTAATATTTTAACGCATCCATAATTTGCTGTATTACGGTCCCGACGCACTTCCATGTATTTAGTTTTCTCTGCATTTACTTCTAAACCCAAATTATAGTTAAACGTTACGTAATATTTATCAAATTATAACTAATCTGCCTAGTATTAGATCATGTTAGTGTTCATTCCAAATACTGGCGCAAACGCATCATAACACTACTCATTTACAACTGTCAATAAACAGGAGAGCTTTTTGTGCTGTAGTAAAGTACTATATGGAGGACTAAGCAATGCATTGTTGTAAAGTAAATCAAAAATTATTTTCGATTCATGTCAGGGGGTTAACGGTAGCTTAAACGCATAAAAGTCTTAGTGTTAGATGTCATACATTATTACTATAAACGAAAGCACATCCAAATAACTTCGTTCGATTATAACATCAATGTATATTCTAATATAAATTACACAACTTCTTTATCCCTTCACTAATGTTTACTTGAATAACACTAGCCAACAAAATTTTACTTTTTTCTGTAACGGCATGAAAACAGCTAATCTTTATGTTTTAGGGTTTGTTGATAACGAAAATGTTAATGAAAATCCAAGATTAGCTCTCTTTTGAAGTTATGATAACTTTTCGTTATTATCTATATAAGCTTATGCATGTATTTAGATTGTTTTTATCCCTAGGAGGAAGGTCACTGAAGACGCAACCGCTTTACCTGCTGTTTGTAGTTTTCTGCTGGGGATTCCCTGATTAGTATCCAGCAGTAATCGGCTAACATTAGTGCACTCCACTTTCTCTGGTATCTCATTTCTATGTCCGAAATTTGCTGGTGGAAGCATTCTCCATGCTCTTCGCTTACAGCATCACAGTTGTCATGAAAGAAATCCAAATGGGAATGTAAGAAATACAACTTTAAAGACATGTATCACCCCAGTCTATCGTAGCAGTGCGGAAGATTTGCCACAAGATCCTTACAGTTTTCTGCCCTCTTATTTCCTAGAAAATTTGTTTACACTTGAACAAAGACATCCCGAGCTATACCTTCATCACAAGTCACAATGGTGTTGAAATGCACAGATTGCGTATCGAGGGACCTACGAAAATCCCCTCTTTTATTTTCACCTCACTAACACGTGAAAATGTGTTGTGCAAATAAAGAAATTCTTCCCTAATTTTGTCCATGACCTTAACGAAGTTTTTCATTAGGCCCAATTTTACATGAAGAGCAATGAGAATTTGTCCTTCGATTCGACAAGTATTTCGTGCGTAACATTTTAAGGTCATGCTTCAAGTGATTGACACTTATTCCAATCATTTTTTATAATGAAATGATTCGGCGCGGTTATCTCAGAGACACAGGAAGCAACAGAACTTGGTGTAGCCCTATTATAGCCCAAGTCATATGCCTATGACTTTCTGATCCCGGAAATCTGACATTTAAACTTGTCACAATTCAATCGCAATAAGACATCACAAAAAATACCAAGTTCTTTTTGCTTTGGAAAAATGGAAGGAGTGGCATATGGCAGTTACGGAACGCAGTCACATTTTCCGTCTTATCAAGATAATTCCACTGTTGTAGTCTTGACGCCAACAGTTCGGCTTTACCTTTCGGCAATTTCAGATCACTTACTAGGTCATTAAGTTCACACTGTGTTATTTTCTGATTCTCTGTACACTCATCATTACACACAAAATCAGCATCTTTCGAAGAACTGGGTTTTGAAGGCGATGGTGCACTGTTTCACTACCACCCTTCTCACTATCAGAATCAGGTAGGACAGGAACAGGCAGTCCGTCTCCGAGAGTCACTGGTCGCATGGCCGACGGTATGTTAGAATATATCAAGGAAGACTTTTCTTCTCGGAAATACCGTGTATTAATGGAGGTGTGATACAAAAATAACAATAATTTACATGGTTTGATGCTTTTTGGCAGATCATGTGTATAGCAAAGCCCATGGAAGATCTTTTACGATTCAACCATGAATGAAGACTTGAAACACAAGATATGTAACATACAAGAGAAGCCCAGGGCTAGTCCTGGTCCCTGATTTCACAGCCAAAGTACAGCCTGTAACCTATTTTAATATATGGCGTTATTGGCCTGATTTGCGATTTCAACGTAGCCCATCCGCAAATGTAGCAAAAATAGTCAGCACTCTCGACGCATTTGTAAGGCACATTGAATCACAGAAATTACAAAGACCACACGTACTACAAAGATAACGTTTGTGTCTTGTAACTATACTTCAGTAACTCGTTCTTCCAGCACACGAGCAAAACACAGCTTGTAATAAACTGAAACTACGCTTAAATGAAACATATTGCGCTCGTCCCTCCCTTTCCCCTCTCCTTGTTGCTATGAGCCCGGGCTAAAAGTAGCGACAAAATACATTCAGCTATTATTGCCTGCAGGAAACTTAATCACTCCGTCTACCATCAGCGGAATTTCGGAGCCTATATAGGAAGGCATTGACAATGAATGCTAATAAAATATAAGTATAGAAAATAATTTAAAGCCCCCCATTTAACTTGGTAATGACAGATAATTCGAGGTTTTTCATTGTCGTTTTCGTTATCAGAGTGGTCGATATAATTAAGAAACATTTATTTCATTCCAGATACATTTTCACTGTTGGCTAGTGTAACTCGATGGGCAGGATAGGATAAGTCATATGCATCTTTCAGTGAGCCATCCCAACTGGAACAAATTTGATAGACAAGGAGATCTTAATCTTTTCAGAACATGTATGACAAAAACATGTAGTATACTCTTTTGTTCTTAAAGTCATGAGGGTCAAAACTTAAGTTACAGACTCAAATCCCAGGTCAAATTAACTTTTGTTCAAAAGTGCTTGCTCTTGCTTATGTGCTTAACTAATTAAACGCCCTTGTATAACCCTACGCTAGTTTTGATAATTTCTAGAAAATTAATTAAGGGACAAACCTTTGGCTAACCGTCTGTCATATATCACTTGTTACATCTAACGAAAGTTTATTAAATATAAAAAGTCATCTTGGGTCCATTTAGTTGTAGTGCGACATCTTCAAATTCGAATTTTAACTAGCTCAGAATTTTGTCCAATTTTTGTCCATTTTTGTCCACCCTAGAAAAAATTTTGTACCATTAAAATAAACGAGGGAGGACCATTTCAAAATTTGGGGTACTTCGATCACCTGTAGTGCGACATCTTCAAATTTGAATTTTAAGTAGCTCAGAATTTTATCCAATTTTTGTCCATTTTTGTCCACCCAAGAAAAAATTTTGTACCATTGAAATAAACGAGGGAGGGCCATTTCAAAATTTGGCCGAACCATTTAGCTGTAGTGCGACATCTTCAAATTCGAATTTTAAGTAGCTCAGAATTTTGTCCAATTTTTGTCCATTTTTGTCCACCCAAGAAAAAATTTTGTACCATTGAAATAAACGAGGGAGGGCCATTTCAAAATTTGGCCGAACCATTTAGCTGTACTGCGACATCTTCAAATTCGAATTTTAAGTAGCTCAGAAATTTGTACAATTTTTGTCCATTTTTGTCCACCCAAGAAAAAATTTTGTACCATTAAAATAAAGGAGGGAGGGACATTTCAAAATTTGGCCGAACCATTTAGCTGTAGTGCGACATCTTCAAATTCGAATTTTAAGTAGCTCAGAATTTTGTCCAATTTTTGTCCATTTTTGTCCACCCAAGAAAAAATTTTGTACCATTAAAATAAACGAGGGAGGGCCATTTCAAAATTTGGCCGAACCATTTAGCTGTAGTGCGACATCTTCAAATTCGAATTTTAACTAGCTCAGAATTTTGTCCAATTTTTGTCCATTTTTGTCCACCCAAGAAAAAATTTTGTACCATTAAAATAAACGAGGGAGGGCCATTTCAAAATTTGGCCGAACCATTTAGCTGTAGTGCGACATCTTCAAATTCGAATTTTAAGTAGCTCAGAATTTTGTCCAATTTTTGTCCATTTTTGTCCACCCAAGAAAAAATTTTGTACCATTAAAATAAACGAGAGAGGGCCATTTCAAAATTTGGCCGAACCATTTAGCTGTAGTGCGACATCTTCAAATTCGAATTTTAAATAGCTCAGAATTTTGTCCAATTTTTGTCCATTTTTGTCCACCCAAGAAAAAATTTTGTACCATTAAAATAAACGAGAGAGGGCCATTTCAAAATTTGGTCGAACCATTTAGCTGTAGTGCGACATCTCGAAATTCGAATTTTAACTAGCTCAGAATTTTGTCCAATTTTTGTCCATTTTTGTCCACCCAGGAAAAAATTTTGTACCATTAAAATAAACGAGGGAGGGACATTTCAAAATTTGGGGTACTTCGATCACCTGTAGTGCGACATCTTCAAATTCGAATTTTAACTAGCTCAGAATTTTGTCCAATTTTTGTCCATTTTGTCCACCGAAGAAAAAATTTTGTACCTTTAAAATAAACGAGGGAGGGCCATTTCAAAATTGGGACGAACCATTTAGCTGTACTGCGACATCTTCAAATTCGAATTTTAAGTAGCTCAGAATTTTGTCCAATTTTTGTCCATTTTTGTCCACCCAAGAAAAAATTTTGTACCATTAAAATAAACGAGGGAGGGCCATTTCAAAATTTGGCCGAACCATTTAGCTGTAGTGCGACATCTTCAAATTCGAATTTTAAGTAGCTCAGAATTTTGTCCAATTTTTGTCCATTTTTGTCCACGCAAGAAAAAATTTTGTACCATTAAAATAAACGAGCGAGGGCCATTTCGAAACTTGGGACATTTCGATCACCCGTAGTGCGACATCTTCGAATTCGAATTTTAACTAACTTAGAATTTTGTCCAATTTTTGTCTCTAGTGCCGTTTCAAAATTTTTCCACTTACATCACTTGTAGTGATAAAGTTCAAATTCTAATTTTAATTATTCAAAATTTAGTCTAGCTTTTGTTCATTTTTGTAAAACCATGAAAAAAAATTGTACCATTCAATTTAACAATTGAGGGCAATTACAAATAGTGGCCAGTTCGATCACCTGGAGTGCGATAGCTTTTTATTCGAATTTTGACTAACTGACAAGTGAGAACTAAGTACATTTCTCTTACCACAAAGAACTTTGTACCATTCAAGTAAACGATGGAGGATCATTTCAAGATTTGACCAATTCGATGTCTTGTAGTGCGACAATATTTAAATCCTAATTTTAATTAACTCATAATTTTGTCCGATGCGTGTACATTGTTGTAGAACCAAAAATAATTTTGTAATATTTAAAAGAACGAATTAAGGACATTTTTAAATTTTAACCACATGGATTATTTGTAGTGCTACATCTTTAAATTAAAGCTTTTAACAAGCTTACAATTTTGTCTAAATTTTGTACTTTCTTCTATCACCAGTAAAAGATTTTCTAGAATTCAAGGGGTCATTTCAAGGTGTCATTTCAAAGTTTGGCCTATTCGAACACCTGTAATGTGACATCTTCATAGTGATGTCAACCTGTTCGGCTCGGCAGGAGCCATCTCGGTTGCGATAAGCCATCGGCTCAGCTCAGGCGACCCATCGGCTCGACTCAGGTTAGCCACGGCTTGGGTCGGTTCGGCTCACGTGAGACATGGGCTCGGTTTGATTCGGCGGAATTGAGTCACCAGCTCGAACCGGCTCAGTTGCGACGAGCCACCGGCTCAGTTCGGCTCGGTTCAGGTGAGCCATCATCTCTCTTTTTCTCGGCTCGGCTCAGCTCATGTGAGACATCGGCTCGGACCGGCTCGGTTTTGAGATCTGTTGGCTCGGCTCAATTCTCGGTTCGGCTCGGTAGTGACTTAACCGTGAGCCGAGCCGCTCGAGCCGTTGACAACAGTGTTCGAATGTTATGTAGCTCAGAACTTAGTGAATTTTTACTATCAACAAAACTTTTGTAAAATTCAAATAAACGTGGAAGAGTCATTTCAAATTTGGCCAATTAGATCACCTGTAGTGTGACCATCTTCAAATTCTGAATTCAAAATGCCGAATTACCATTAACTTGGAATGCCACCAATTCGTATTAAAGAATTAAGAACAACAGCGTCCTCTACGAGTTTTGCACCTTCAGAAAATGTAGATATTTTATTTTGTACCCTCGCCGTTAATGAGAAATTCCTAATTAAAATGGGGAATTACCATTAACTTGGAACACCACCAGCGTCTTCTACGAGTTTTGCACCCTCCGAAAATGTCGATATTTCATTTTGTACCCTCGCCGTTAATGAGAAATTCCGAATTACCATTAACTTGGAACGCCACTATTTTATACTGAAGAATTAAGAACACCAGCGTCTTTTTACGAGTTTTGCACCCTCAGGAAATGTCGCTATTTCATTTTGTACCCTCACTGCTAATGATAAATTCCTAATTCCAAATGCCGAATTACTATTAACTTGGAACGCCACTATTTTGTACTGAAGAATTAAGGACACCAGCGTCTTCTACGAGTTTTGCACCCTCCGAAAATGTCGATATTTCATTATGTACCCTCGCTGTTAATGAGAAATTCCTAATTCAAAATGCCGAATTTCCATTAGCTTGGAACGCCACCAATTCGTATTGAAGAACCAAGAATACCAGCGTTTTCTAGAAGTTTTTACGCACAGAAAATGTCGATATTTCATTTTGTAACCTCACAGTTCATGAGAAATTCCAAACTCAGAATGCCGAAATAACATTAACCTGGAAAGCCAACAACACATTTTGAAGAAATAACAACATTAGAGTCTTCTGCCGTTTTAGCATTTTCAGAAAATGTGGATAATGAGAAATTTAAAGTTCAAAATGCCGAATAATCATTAATTTGGAATGCCACCAATTTGTATTGCAGAACTAAGAACACTTCTACGTCTTCTACGAGTTCTATATTCTCTGAAACTGTCGATATTTCATTTTGTACCGTTACAGTTAATGAGAAATTTTCAATTTAAAGTGCCTAATTATCATTAACTTGAAACAGCACGAACTCATTTTGAAGAAATATGATAAGCGTTTCCTATGAGTCCTGCTCCGTTAGAAAATGCCGATAATTCGTTTTGTGTCTTGTCAGTTAACGAGGAATTCAAATTCAACATGTCACAAATCACATTTTGTCTACAGTAAAACAACATATTTTAGCAAAAGGATAGTTTAGTAATGAATAATTAATTAAACTGTACTAATACGTAGATATTATGTTACAAGATAGTTCAATTAATTACGTTAAAATATGACAAAGTATACTGATAAAGTACATTATTTTATTATTAGCATAGGTGAAAGTGGATCTGAAAAGGAAGAGGACACATGAGGTCTCGCTGTTCCCTGTACCTATCTTTTTCAATTGTATCTTTTTTTAGGAAGTAGAGAATGCCATAGATATTGTCATTAACTTTTAGCGCCATAGATAGTTTTTGGAAGCGGGGTAACGGCGTCCACTTGCATTCCCCTTCACTTTTACATCCAATTGTTTGCTCGAAGTTATTTCGATGTGCAAAACTCGTAGAATAAGCTGGTGTTCTCAATTCTTCAAAATGAGTTGGTGGCGTTCCAAGTTAATGGTAATTCGGCATTTTGAATTTTGAATTTCTCATTAACTGTGAGAGTACAAAATAAATTATCGACATTTTCTAAGGGTGCAAAACTTGTAGAAGACGCTGGTGTTTTTAATTCTTCAGTACAAATTAATGGCGTTCCAAAATAATGGTAATTCGGCATTTTGAATACGGAATTTCTCATTAACTATCGGGGTACAAAACGAAATATCGACATTTTCTGAGGGTGAAAAACTCATAGAGGACGCTGTTGTTCTTAATTCTTTAATACGAATTGGTGGCATTCCAAGTTAATTGTAATTCGGCATTTTGAATTCGGAATTTCTCATTAACTGTCAGATACAAAACTACATATCGACATTTTCTGCGTGTGCAAAATCGTAGAAGACATTGGTGTTCTTTATTCTTCAATACAAATTGGTGGTTTTCCAAGTTAATGGTGATTCAGCATTTTGAATTTTAGTTATCTCATTTACTGGGAGGGTTCAAAATGAAATATAGACATCTTCGGAGGGTGCAAAACTCGTGGAAGACGCTGGTGTTCTTAATTCTTCAGTACGAAATAGTGGCGTTCCAATTAATGGTAATTCGGCATTTTGAATTCGGAATTTCTCATTAACTGTGAGGGTACAAAATGAAATATCGACATTTTCTGCAGGTGTAAAACTCGTAGAAGACGCTGGTGTTCTTAATTTTTTGAAACGAGCTGGTGGCGTTCCAAGTTAATGGTAATTCGGAATTTTGAATTCGGAATTTCTCATTAACTGTGAGGGTACAAAATGAAATATCGACATTTTGTAAGGGTGCAAAACTCGTAGATGACACTGATATTGTTAATTCTTCGAAATGAGTTGGTCAAGTGCCCCAAATTTTGAAATGGCCCTCCCTCGTTTATTTTAATGGTACAAAATTTTTTCTTGGGTGGACAAAAATGGACAAAAATTGGACAAAATTCTAAGCTACTTAAAATTCGAATTTGAAGATGTCGCACTACAGGTGATCGAAGTCCCCAAATTTTGAAATGGCCCTCCCTCGTTTATTTTAATGGTATAAAATTCTTTCTTGGGTGGACAAAAATGGACAAAAATTGGACATAATTCTGAGCTACTTAAAATTCAAATTTGAAGATGTCGCACTACAGCTAAATGGCTCGGCCAAATTTTGAAATGGCCCTCCCTCGTTTATTTTAATGGTACAAAATTTTTTCTTGGGTGGACAAAAATGGACAAAAATTGGACAAAATTCTGAGCTACTTAAAATTTGAATTTGAAGATGTCGCACTACAGCTAAATGGTTCGGCCAAATTTTGAAATGGCCCTCCCTCGTTTATTTTAATGGTACAAAATTTTTTCTTGGGTGGACAAAAATGGACAAAATTTGGACAAAATTCTGAGCTACTTAAAATTTAAATTTGAAGATGTCGCACTACAGGTGATCGAAGTACCCCAAATTTTGAAATGGCCCTCCGTCGTTTATTTTAATGGTACAAAATTTTTTCTTGGGTGAACAAAAATGGACAAAAATTGGACAAAATTCTGAGCTAGTTAAAATTCGAATTTGAAGATGTCGCACTACAACTAAATGGACCCATCTTTGTTAGAAGTTTATAACGCGTATTTATCTGCATTCTTCGTAGGACAAGAAAAACCAATTATTGAAAGTAGATTTCTTTGGATATATCATTTAGAAGGGAAAATGTGCACACCTTACCATCTCGTACAAAGATAATTGTTGGAAAATAACCCTAAAAGGTGTTTATTATAGGTTTCTTGTTGTTTCTATTGTTAAATTCAAATCTGTTCGCAACTATACATGATGTTACCTCAATTTTAGATGTATCCACATTGTGGGGTGGAAACATTTTCTAATCTTATTTTAACATAGCTGATAGTGAGTTCATGCAAATTATACGTATTTTCAATTGCGAATTAAGTAGGAATCAACCAACATGATATTAAAGTAATATTTTAATGAAATCTTACTGATATCTTTGAATGGTGCTTCGTTGAATGGTGCTTTGTTTTGTACTGTATGGGACACTTCTGGATGGTACACCAATATGGAAATTTATGGCAAAAGTGTATCAATCAGAAGTGTCCCTTACTGTACAAAGTCTACAGGTTCCATCCGGAGATATGGGAGTTTATACTAGACAGCATCCATACGTGACTTTTTCAGGATTCTATTGTTTTCGGCCACTATATTTAATCCTACATATCTTAATCATTATTTACTATGAAGATAACCAAGAAAGTTCCGTCGCTTTTTGTGGAGGTCTGTGCTCCATTGGCAATCCACATGAGTTGAACGCGAATGGAGATAAGGTGCTGATGTGGGTACATCCAACATATTACCTGAATGTGGCACTTCAGTTACACCGTGAACTTGCGTAAGGACAAAGTACATAGGAGTTCCACAGAGCGTCATAAGGGCGTGCATGCTGTACGAGTTCAAGCTGGGGTCAAATGCCGCTGCAGAAGGGCGGAAGATATGTCAGGCCTTTAGTGATGATGTCTACGCGGACAGTGCAGCGGTGGTTTAACAAGTTTAAGAAAGGTGAACGATACACTGGAAGACGCTAGTTCAAATCCCTAGTAAGGGTTCGAAATGCACTTGATACCTTCTCCGCCTCACGGCCCACCACGTTCTACCGCGATGAAATTAATAGCCTTTCAGAACATTGGAAGAAGGTCGTTAATGTTAATGGGGATCATTTGTAATCTTACAGGTGTCTTAGGTGACAAACCGATGTTCGAAGGTTTGGGTGAAAAAGCTACGGAACTTTCTTCGTTACCTTTATAGAATTTATCATGCTGCAAGGTGTAATTATGGAGCCTTAAAGTTGTTAAGTCCTATTCATTTACGATACTGGAAGTGATAATGCAAATAACTCTCGTGTACATCAATTTGTTTTATAATAGATCTTTCTAATTTTGTTTTAATAAATTCACAGAACTTTACAGTTTTACTTCACACACACACAAAAGGAACGAAAAGAAAAAATCACTTATAAAATTAAAACAATAGGGAAAAATTCGGAGAAAATGGGATGATCTCCAACTACCTGTGTCTTTTTCTCCATCTCTGTCTGGGTTTCCATCAGTTAAAAGCGAACCGCTTTCAAATCAGAGAGTACATTTCCTTCTCCAGTTACAACCAGTCTATTCAGAACTGTTTTTCTCACAGCGGTAGTCCTCTGTGTGACCACATTTACAGGTAGGGTTCCACTCCAACTGTTTAATTACTTTTCCTTCTCGTTAGAGCGGTTTCCACTTCACCCAGTAAACATTACACATTACTCAACCAAAGCAAGCCTAAAAAGCAAACATGAGAATGCATGCTCTTGTGCGCAAAGGAAGAAATTTCTCTTTCTACTTCCCTTTTTCTATTAACTTTATAACTGCACATTCAGAGAACTTATGGTTTATTCAATTATATAAAGTTAAACTTATGTTGTAATACCGTAATCAGGGAGTCAAACATTTAATTTCGAATAATTTACGAATTTCACTGTTTATCATGTCTTTTTGGACACAATCAAAATATTTTGTCATATAATACCAAAGAAATACAAAAAATAGTAAAATATATTGTATTAAAAGTAGTTATGTGGGTTGAATCTAATAGAGTAAATCTCACAAATGACACTTTTGAGAAAAACACATTTGAAATTTCTGTATGTTTATTTATCTATTTATTTTTGAAGCCATTTTAAACTTATATCAGAGGTCAAAGCAAAGTAGCACCATTAATAGATAATCAGTTGATGATGTAGATAGCAACGCATTTAGGTTAATGTTTGTGTTGGGGTGTAGCTTCCTTTTCAGCATGTAGCTATAAGAACCTATTGCTTCATGTGGAATCTGAACCACATGAACTTCTATAGGGAATCACAACTAAAAGTGAATACATTAACCATATTGCTCTAGGGCAGTGATCACCAAGCTGACGATCGCGAGCTACTAGTAGCTCACGGAGACATTTTCGGAAGATGGCGTCAACGCTCCGGTTGGCTAACCTTGATTCATCTACTGAGCTGACGCTAACGACAATTATTTGTTTCTCCCGCGCAACTGCCATTGTCAGGCTCATCTCACAGTTGATTGTATAAGCGTGGGATTGTGCAGTTGTTTTCCGTGTGCATATTAAACATTTGCTAACTTGGGTTTCTTATTTACTAGAAATGTAACTTTATAGGTAATAAATAATAGTAAGATTTTTAAAAGTTCGTAGTTCTTTCGGTTGGTAGCTCACAGTAGGATTAAACAAACTTTACAGTAGCTCAGAAACTTCATAAGTTTGGCAACCACTGCTCTAGGGCATAATTTAATTAATCATAATTTTTTAATGGGCAAGATAAATATATTCATCTGTGCAACAAAATATTTTGATGTTGATTTATTGCAATATTAAACCATAACTAAAATATCATCTTTAACTTCCTAGCTGGGAAAATTAAATTACCCTTATACCCCTTGAAATTGTAAGAATAATTAGCACAGGCTAGAATTCTAACAAAGAATAACCATGCGTACCATCAGGCAAATAGTATGGAGGCACTAAAAATACAAACACGAAGTTATTGCACTATGAAACTAAAAAAGTACTCCTACAACTTTGAAACGATTCATTTATATTTTTTATGATTTGTAATAAAACATATTCCTCTCGTACATGTTTGAGATTGAGTAAGGTACTGACCTGATTCATTACTGATAAGTTGAAAGAACAACGATTTAGCAACTGTAGACGTTTCTAATGAGGTTAACTATTGATATTTCAATATAAGTAACAATGAAACTTTGTGATTCGAAACCATCTTAATTCTTTTTACCTAAGTTCTTGCATTTTTATCAGTTAATAACCTGATAAACGTAACTTCAACTATCCTAATAAAAATATCCTGAGCAATTGTTGGCTAAAAAGTATAATATAACTACCAGGTAGTTCATGTAGTTTTAATTTGGAGTGTATGCACGTATGCATATATACTCGAAAATTAGATAAATACAGCACACTGCAAAGAAGTCACAAACTGAGAGGTACCATTTTTGACCTTACTGTTCCCTTCGATACTATCTGAATAGATGGCATACTATACAAGCAAACACATGTGTTTCTCCCAATTACAATCATACGATGAATAACCTATATTTCTTTTTACAAAATTGTTCCATTCAAACTAAAAAGGAAGACAAATATTCCTAACCAATTCATATTGGAATAGGAGTACTACAAGGATCAGCACTTGGGGTTATTCTCCAACATTCCAAAATTAATTGTCTTTGTACGAGATTATGAGAATGTATGTACAATTTTCCTTCTGAACATATATAAATATGGTTATAATATATTCCAAGAAAACTTATTTTCAATAACTGACTTTCCTTGTCCTACGAAGAATGCAAATATATATTTGTTATAAAATCTGTAACAAAGCGAACTCTCTACATTTAACAAACTGTCGTTAGATGTATAAAGTGATATATGACGGACGATTATCCCTACTTTTATCCCTTAACCAGTTTTATAGAAATTATCAAAACTAGCGAAGAGTTATATAAGAATATTTAGTCAGTTACGTACATAATCAAGAGGTTATATAAAGCACTTTTGAAGAAAGTCGATTTGACCTTGTACTTGAGTCTGTAACTCAAGTTTTGACCCTCATTTTTTTTTTAACAGAAGAGTGTACCGCATATTTTTTCATGCTTGTTCTGGAGAGATTAAGGTCTACCTGATTGTCAAATTTGGTTCAGATTGAATAGTTCACTGAAAGACTCATAAGGCTTATCATGTCCTGCTTATAGTTCAAGAAAACATAAATTAAAGAAAGAAAAAGTCTGTGTAATTTATAATATATTAGAATACAAATGGATGTTATATAACAAAGTGATTTGGATGTACTCTCATTTATAGTCATTCAAAGTCCAGATCGTGCAATTCCTACAACTAACGGTTTACAGTGATTGTTAGGACTTCGGTGTTGTCAAGCTATCTGAGGTTGAGGAAGATGTTGACTATCTGAAACGTGTCCTTTTCTCCGATGAGGTCACATCTCGTTTGAACGGTGTTGTCAACTGACACAAATGCTCGGATCTGGGGATCCGAGAATCCCCGCGCTGGTTTGAGACTGTCAGACGTAGCCCTAAGCTGAACGTGTAGTGCGGTCTTATGCACAATACGTAAAATCATAGGACCTTTTCCTTCTGTGAAATGAAGATTACAGATAATACTGTCTTGATATGTAGCAGTTATTTGTTGTATTACAAGTTCTGGATATTCTGGACTTAATTTTCCAACAAGATGGTGCACCACCTCATTGGGATTAGATGTCCATGCCTATTTGGATATAACATTACTCTCCCTGTTGTTTGTTAAAAAATGTAACTGAACTCATCCAAGAATGTGATACGTTTTAGGTCATCCAACGTTCAGGTTTTATGTTTCTGGCACAACTGAACCCGCTTTGCTGCATTTGTGCTACTGATGAAAGGCTTTAGTTTGGCAGCCCTGGCATAGATGTATTCCTTATGCACCTATCAAAGGACAGTTTTCATGCACATCAGTTCTGTGGGATGTGTATTCACTTCTGCGGTGATTGCAATGGTTTTCCTACTGCAACAATCCTAATCAATATCCTTTCAGACAACTTCCGTTTTCTTGTGCAGTCGTTCTTCCGGTTGATATGCATACCTCACACTGTATGCTGTAGCTGTTAAGACGTCATAAAGTATTGCATTTTGGAAACAGATATACCTGCTAGATACGCCCCTACGATCTGCTCTCGTTTGAAGTGGGATATGTTTCCCATTACACCGCTCTATATACACGATTTGACATTTATTGATGAATTTACTTTACTGGAGTGACTACCAAAGACCCACACACGTGACTCATTGCCTAAAAGTACGATATAAACTACCAGATGATTCGGATGAGTTCCGCGCCGGATTGATACCAGTGGATCACATGTGACTTGAGTGTCGATGTTGAAAATTACATTAAGCTCCAAATCAATTAACCAATCGATTTCCACAGTTGAATATCCCGTGGATACGAAATTTTAAGCCGATGTACCATTGGTTGCCAGTCATATTGTCTGTGTCGATCACTGTTAGTATTTTATAAATCTCCCTAGCGTGCTAGTAAACAAATAAATATACTGCCAGTGAATTCTGAAATGCAAAGCAGTCCTCAAACCTAAAAAGGTTGGCCACCTCTGCTATTTACTGTACACAGAATTTCATCTAGGATGTGTTTAAACAACCAAGTTCATATGTATATTATTTTATGTAATAATAATAGTAATAGTACTAAAGCGTGTATTATTATGCATAGAGACCTAAACCTATGTTGACCAGAGGCTTCATTTGAGAAGGACAGAGAGACAATTGTCCCCTGACTTTGAATAATGCCCGTGCTTTTGTTAATTTTATACAAATATACTAATAAAAACGTGAAAATCTCATGTTGACGGACACTTTTGTCCCTAAAGAATATTTGAAATGACACTTCTGATATCAACTGCCATTGCTTCCATTGAATAGTGTCGAACTTACGTTACTAACTTACAGAAAGTATAGATTGAAGCAAAAGGTATTAGGTATTTAACATACGCACTTTGAGTACAGTAACTAGTTTTTACCTTTGTATTAGTAGCATTGCATTAATAAATATCTAGGTTAGTTTGTCATTCGCACAACATGATTTAAATGTTCAAATTTCAGTTACTTACAAGACGCTGAGACATACAAGTATTCTTTTCTCTTTGTTATCTATAATAATGCATGCAGGAGATAAGACCTTAACTCCAGGAAGTACTACAAGCATCCACGTTGGTCCATCCTCTAAGCAGCTAAACATCAAAATTAAAAGAAAGAAAACCATTCTTTCACTCAGTTTGGTGGTCAAATCGAGGAACAAAGCCCATTAATAAGATAAGTATTTTGTAATAAATATTCTGTAGTTCTCGAAACGAGGGGGCGCGGTGGCTCAGTGATAGAGCGTTCACCTCTGGTGCTTGGGGTCCCGGGTTCTATCCCAGCCCCCGCCAAGTGGACTTTGTGGTGGACAAACACCGTGCTCGTGGGTTTTCTCGGGGATCTCCCGTTTCCTCCCACTTTCTTCATTCCACCATTTCACTCATCTCTCATCATCACCGTCTCCTTTATCCTAACCGGCATAACCGTGGGACGTAAAACTTAAAGATTTCATTTCATTTTCTCAAAACGAACTGAACGAAATGAAATAGAATAACATTATTATGACAAGTCAATAATGATGGAAGATTGGTGAATGTAGGAATGTAGGAGGAACTATGATTAAACTAGAAAACCCGAGGGGACGATGTTGTGCGTCACAAACTTATTTGGCCGGAGATCGAATCAAGGATACTACGCAACAGAGGAAAGCCCTCTATCACAGAGCCACCGTATCCCAAATCGGACTTCGAACTGACACTTTTGAAAAGGGAGATAGTTTTCTTGATGTGCGATCTGAATGCAAAGGAAATCGGACGAATATAGGACTATTAAGACAGTGAGTAGGTAGCAATTTGGAAGGCACTTCAAAAAAATTTTTGTAACTGTTATTAACTATTCATCTTACTCGTTGTTTAGGTTAAAATAGCAGCACTTGAGTTAATTTAAAATTCAGTGTTATAAAGAGAGAAGTCTTTAAGGTAATGAAAACTCAGAGTGATCGCAAACATGAAGGAATGAGTATGAACTGTGTTAGAATTGAGCTCTCGAATCAAATAAGATAAGTAAACAAGGGAACGGAAAGCATTAAATAGCTTGGAGCTCAGCAACGTTTAACTATCATTCAAAGTAGTACAAATATATATGGATAAAATATCAACGATGTTCACACTGTTGGTAAAATGTGTTTAATCACAGTATAACCCATTCTACCTTATATCTTAATTTCAAGATCTTTTTCTTCTAAGATACAAAATGTTATATAATTTTCAGCTAATTTGCCACGATAAATGCAATAACATTGGGCAATATTAATTTGGAAAGTAGTTGCTTTCGGATTATGATTATTTCTTTCTTTCCTTTGCTTTTTAATTTAATGCCTACGCTTATGCATTGAGGCTATGATGATAATATATAAAATGGTGGAATGAAAGAAGTGGGCGGAAACAGGTGAGCCTCGAGGAAACCCAGGCACACGATATGTTTATTCATCATAAAGCACACTTTACGTAATCCTTGTTTTTTAAAGAATAAATTTAAGAAAATGATAAATATTTAGTTTAGTTGTGAACTGGGAAACAGGCGATAATCATTGCTAAGAGCAAATAATACACAGAATATAATTTTTGTATGAAGTCTAAACATGTATAACATCCCCGCTGGCCTGGTGGCTATCGAGTGCATCTGTGGTGCATGTGGTCCTGGTTTCAATTCTCACTAGGAAAACACAAAACTTTAATTTCACAATCATTCACTTCATCCGTTTCTTTTATCCTAAATGATATAACCATGGACAGTAAACTAATACCGAGCGAAGTAGCTGAAGTGGTAGAGCGTTGTCTTTGCATTCGGGAGGTCGTGGGTTCATATCCCGCTGCCGACCATCCTGACTGAGGTTTTCCAGGGTTCCCCTCAGTCCTACCAGGCAAATGCCGGGATGGTACCTACTAAACAGGCCCTGGCCGATACATTCCCAAATCCTTTCCATTGTTATTGTTGTTGTTGGATATCCAGTGTAAAATGGCCTCTGAGCTGTATTTGGTAATTGTTAAATAAATAAATAAATAAATAAATAAAAATTCATTTCAAATTTCATATAACCTTAGGTGCTTATACTAACGGAAAATACGTAGAACTCCAACCGGGTTGTATATTCCGAATTGTATAAATTATTCTTTATCGATGTTTTAATTCTAATATCACATTCGTAGTTTAGATAGAAATAATATATCTATTACTATAATATATATCAATAATAGCTAATGATTATAAAGTTGTCAAAAGTCTGTGAGGACGATTGAAATTAATCTTGAATAATAATTGCCTACACAGTCCTTATGTGATATTCTATGTTTAATAGAATATACGTTTATATGCTAACTGATTTTGGCAAGGGTTTTGAGTGTGTCGAGAACTTACTATTGCATTAAGACATAATTTATACACGTGAAGACTGTTAATGAACATTCGAATTTCATTAATTTTACTTGAAAACTAACCTTTAATTTCAACAATATCGAGTACGTTCATGACCAAATATGAAAGTGGTTCCCTTTAGGCTAAATGTCCAAACCTTCCTTTTAAACAGTTAAACTGTTATCTAACTTTGGGATTGTATAAATACAAAAGAGAAAATTAAGATAATTTAGAAATACCCCTTCCGCTCCTAGCAACGGAATTTTGGTCACAGGGACACACACAAATGATGGAACATATGGTCACATATTATTAATGATGAGCTTACCTACCGGGTTTCATCCCAGCGTTTTCGGAAATTTCTCTGTTTAGAGGAAGAAGGGAGCAATTTCTAAATTTGTTCTTAATACATAAAACTTATACCAAGGATGTCTGCTTTGTCGCCATGGGAGAACGACTGTCAGTTTAAATTAAATTTTATAAGCAAAAATAGGGTATCTTACAAATCTCTTATCTTACGTTAGGGAAATACTTAAAATAAACTTCTCATTCGAAACAAGTTGCCCCTTGTCAGAGAGTTTATGGAAATTTCGGTTTTAAGGGGAAAGGGGAGACTTCTATAACTCTTTTTATCTACGTATTAAAATGCTAGGCTTACATGTTTGTGGTCAAGAAAAGTTTATAAGTTTGTGGCCAATCCTTTCGACAATGAATCTTGAAAATCACAAATAGTAAAAACGTGCCGTTTTCGCTGATCGGTTCCAAATTTTGTGTCAATTTGCCAGTTCTCATTCAAATTTTCAAAAAGCACTTGGCTTTATTTTTCAATTTCACATTCTAGCCGTCGTTTTACCTTAATATTGCCACTAGGACGTAAGATTGATACCCTTATGAAAGGCAACCAGAAAATGAGCTACGTATAGGGGATTGATGGTCCTTTCAGACGGTTTGCTTTAATCTGAATGACAAAATTTATTGCAAGATGGCAACTTCGGAGACTTGTGGATCCACAATGAGGCGTACTCGGATATGGAACTATATGAAAAATTTGCATTTGGTATTATCTATTAATTATCCAAATTTGCCACAAACTCATTCTAGCATTCTATATTAAAATACTGCATTTATATGTTTGTCTATAGCAATTCACTCCCTTTGAGGGTCTTCCTGTCCTTTACTTGTGTTCGTAAAGGGACTTGCACAGATATAATGAGAAGTGGGAAGGATATTCATGATCATATTAGAACTTTGCTCTGTATAAATAGCGCAGATTCAGCTAGTCAATATATAGAAATGATATCGAAGTCCCCATCTCATCGTCACGGGATAACGACTGAATCGCTGTAAATTAATTTTTGAGCATTGTTAGCACTTGCGTAGTCTTGTTCTTTTTAATTTCATTTTGACTGAAATGCTTGTCATAAGAGGGGAAAAGGGTTTTCATTTTTCACAACAATAACGAATGAATCATCAAAAACGCATTTTTCAACAAAATAAGCACTTTTATGTTTGAAAATACATAAAAGAGTGTCAAGCTGAGTTTTCTTCATTATATTTTGGTTCAGATATTCATCACAAAGGCTGGAAACTGGGTTCAAATATATCTCCAAATACTTGCCATGAACCTATTTTTCTCATATGATTCCGAGTATTTCACCCAGTCCTTTGTAAAAGGTTGAATGTGTGTTTCTTTATTTTTTTTATCATGCAAATCCATGCCGTTTAACTAGCACTCTTCTAGCTAGATATATGTTTAGATAACTGAAGAGATGGGGACGTAAACTATTTTGAATTTTTAAAATATGGATCTAAAAGGAGGATATTGATCAAAAGTTTCGTCAAACTTCCTCTAACTCGAGCCTTTAACTCGAACTCTCTCTAACTCGAGCTGTAAAGATTTTGTATGCATTGCCCTAGCCCATACGTAGCATCTCATGTATTTTTTTAGCCCGAAGTAAATAAACAGCTATTGGTCTTATGATTTATAATATCGGAATTATTGATAATAGTTATTTTTTCTCTATCATTTAGAAGTATTTAGTTATATTGTTTCTTCATTTTGTTGAAGTTTTTTTTTCTAGTTTCAATCATAATAACATCTATTAATATTTTAAATTGATGATGTATTGTAACATGCGTTCTAGTACAAAACGTATGTATATTTAAACTTAAAATTGAGATTAGTTTGCATCTTTCCAATTAATAAAAGCGTGTCAAATAATAGTTAATTTACTGACCTAATTAAAATTCTTTCTGTTGAATTTCATTATATTTCCGTTAAATTGTGAATGACAACAAAAGGAAATTTAAAAGGATATTTGAAAGTTTGCAACAGATGAAAAAAGTACAGAAGAAACTTTCATCTTAATATAAAACTGTCAAAAAATTTGTTTCTTCTTGACAGATGGAAGAAAAAAAGTGCAGTGATTACTTAAAAACTTAATCGACTTCCAATATTTCGTTGAACATCTGCCTCTCTGAGTTGTGACTGATGGTTTAAGTAAGTGATAACCTCGAAAGAAGTGAAAAATGTTGGTTCAATCAATATTTCACTTCCACATTTTTTTTCTGTCAACAAAGTGTTTTTTTTCTGCTTTTTTTTTTAGAAAAATAAAATTTCTTCTGATAACTTAATCGTAAAGAAACATTTGATTCTCAAGCAAGGAAAAAGTAAGTCTTTGTTCTATGTTCTAAGATGGTGTGAAGAAGGTTACAACTGTTTGGACTTGAATTTGTTTTACATTTTTATTTTTCACCAGAGGGGAAAAGAAGAGTTCAAATTCTTTGAAGTTGCTGCTTAAGAGGATGTATGGCCGGCTAGATGCCGCGTGCTTAGCGATAGCTATAATAACTTATCATATTATCGGTATTTAAGTTTACTTATAATTGTAATCTCTTTAATAAGCTTCTGGTAAGGGTTTATTTCGTGTTTCTATGTAATAATATATATTTGTGATCAACTTGTACACTGGTCGTGGCTTTGTCTATATATTCTCTTAACTATCCAATAGTGCTTTACCAAAATCAATAGTTATCTTTTTCTACAATAGTTTCCATTATACTTTATTTTGATCACTATTTCTTATTTTATATAATAATCTCGTTATTCCTTATAGATACTATAACCTTACTTCTTATTCAATGTCCTTTCGACGACATATTCATGGTAAATCTTGTTTTTTCAACATATCCACAGACTAATATCTCGCCACGACAATTAGCACCGCCCCATGCAATAATTCATGATACTTATTGCCAACAATACCTTTCTGAGACCCCTCTTAAATAGACATATATTTCTTACAAAGATTTTATAAAGTGGTGCACACCCAGTTAATATCGAATCAGAAGAAACAAACAACAATCCACTGACGTCAAATCTGAAGATTTCGTTTGAGCAGTTAGACAAAATTGGTAGGAAAAAATAACAAAATGAATTATAGAGAAATAACAAAACATAGTGTTACCCCACTTTTTGACTTTTCAAGACATTAGAAAATCGTACGAGAACATGTCAAAAGTAAGGCGATTAGTTATTGAAAAGATGAAGAAAATAAGAACAACTTTTTTTTTAATTGTTGACAAGTACACATCGTGGCTCTTTCCGTACTTAGTCACCATCAGGGGTGCCCATCCCCCCCAAAGCTGATGGCGCACTCCCCCCAAAACTAATAATCTCTTCCCTCCTCAAAACTCAAGTCCTCTAAAAACAATTGCCCAGTGTAGCAGTAGTTTTTATAGTACTAGTAATTGTTATTTTTGTTGTTGTTTTTATTTCCTGTAGTAGTATTATAGAATGCTTGTAGTAGTAGTAGGGGCAGTAGTAATTATAAAAATGGCATTACTTTTATGAGTAGTCTTGGTAGTGTACAATACTAAATATGTTCTATAAGGATATTGAAGGGTATAAAAACTTCTACACACTGTGTATGGCACAGGTATTCTTTTTTTACAATTAGTAGTATTATTTTTTTCTTTACAAAATATTAATATAATTACCTTGTACATGAAAAGTCAGACGCAAGTTACAAGTTATTGAGTTTGACACCAAAAGAAAATGTTATCCTCGAAATTAGCCTACAAAAAGAAGTGATATCCAACAAAAAACATTCCTGTAAAAGAGCCAAGTACGAGTGGCCTTAAAAAGAATTGAAATCACAAAAATAGGCGCCAAGTTCTGGTGGACAACAGTTACGAACACTCACTGGCTCACTTCAAATTTAGATTTGAAACTTGGCTGTTGTCTGTATGGTTACCACTAGCTCACAATTATGTCAAACTACTTTATAATTTTCAACCATTGAGAACAGACAACAGGCAAGTTTCAAATCTAAATTTGAAAGTGATTCTCCTTGAGTGTTTGTAACTGTTGTTCTCCAGAACTTGGCGCTCATTTTTGTGATTTCACTTCTTTTTAAGGCAGCTCATACTTTTTTTTTTTTTTTTTACAGGAATGATTTTGTTGGATTAAATTATTACTGGTCGTGGTGGTGACATTAACCTACCCTTGATGTCCTTTATAGAGTAATATTTTTTTTCTTTGCTCACTCGACAAAGCAAATTTGTCTATAATATCGCTGTTGGGAATGCATTCTAAAATGTCTTTTTCGAAAGAAAGGACAAGCATGTCGAAGAGCCATACACCTCCCATGGTGCTTCTTAGTCTATTTTTTACAATCTTTACTTTACTCATAATCCTCTCTGCTGAGCAACTCGTTGCTGGTAATGACAGAAGTATCTGGTATAATATTGTTAGGTATGGAAAACCAGACATATTCAACAAACCTAATGAATCCTTTCTTCACCCACTGATCCAGACTGATCCAGAAATATCCACAAAGCGATAAACCGACCAGCCCATCCTTTCATATAGCAACTTGCATGGTACTTCATTCATAGAGTTTCTAAGCAGGGGGTAGGGGGATTCATTCTCGAGATTTAAAAAAAAAATCGCATCGTGTTCCAATGTTGTTCTGACGACAGCAAAATTACTTATTCGACATTAGAGTAAAATTCTTTCCCAATTTTTTTATTCCCCCCAATTTTTTTCTCGATGGCACAACTTGCGCCATTCATCCCTCCTGTGGGCGGCCCTTTTCTCTTAAAACGAACCAACCTTTCCTTTCATACGGCTACTTGCGCGGTATTTCATTCATCGAGTATCGAAGCAGGGGGTACGGGGGTTCACCCCGGAAAATTTTTGAAAATTAGCTTCTCAAAATCGTGTTTTAATGCTATTCCGACAGTAAAATTGCTAGTTCGAAAGTAGAGTAAAATCCCCCCCAAAATTTTTCTCAATGGCGCAGCTTGCGCCATACATCCCCCCTGTGGGCGGCCCTGGTCACCATAAATCTCCAAGCATTTTTGATAGTGTGCTACAGACTTTCATAGATCTTCCATGTAATATCTGCGGTCCGAAACTTCATAAATGGAAACAAGTAGAATTATTTTTAATTGGGCAGGACTTGAACGTATAGCCTACAGCGAGCCAAACTTTTGCGGGACAACCAGTTAGAAAACCTTTCAATTTTACGTTCCAAAGTTATGTCGTGAAGGCTAAAGAAAACTGTGATGATAAGCATGAACAAAATGAAGAAAGTAGGCAGAAATAGGAGAAACCCGAGAATATTTATGTACACTGTATTTGTCCCTCATAAAGCCAACTTGAGTCTAACTGCGATCGAGCAATGGATTCCACATTCCGTTCTACTGCTGAACCATTGTGGTTCTAGCAATTAGTCTCTACTAGTGTAACTGTAGTGTATATTCATTTACAGAATATGTACATAATAAAGAGTTTATATTTACAGTTAAACCTTGGCGAAGCGAAAATTCATGTTTTCGGGTTGTTCAATCCTGCAATTAAAAAGAAAAGGTTTAATGTGGAAATGCCAATTTATTGGAGAGTCGCACAAGATATTTTTTTCACTCACTTGAAGTTCTGACGTTATTATGTTAGTGCTTTGTTACTACCCATACAAATTGTATGGGATTTTGGGTGCATATAAAGATGAACTGAATTATAATATGAATACAGAAAATACCCGTTGCCATTCCAACATTATTGCTGATGGTAATTATCTAACAACTCCAAACAATCAAATTATAACAAACTGAGTAAAACTACAGTTGTACTAAAAAAATATAGCTCCATTTTTCACTAATACATGTTAATTTAATAAGGTATTTTAAATTTTATAGTGTTATGAAAGTTATAAATTATTCATTAAACATTTTTAGATACACTCTATACCTTCATGTACAGAGCTTAATGGTCGGAAAAATAGTACAAAAATTCACGTATAAGTGTGGTGGCTAAAAAACTTGTTTCGATTTGTAGGTTCATCTGGAATGGATGATAATTACAACTATTCCAGATGTATGACTTACTTCCAACAAAAATGCAACCGCATGATTCAGTATTACAAATGTATTTTTCTTCCCATCAATTTTTGTTCTGTTTATATACTACGATGGAGCGAAAAAAATCAAAAGTTGTCCAATTAAATAACACTAGGTGTCGAAAGTTGTATATTGACTAGTACAGGTATAGCATTCGTGATTTTTTCATACTTTTTGTACTCCATTTTCATTCCCCAAAAGAGCCTTAAAATTTTGCAATTTTTGTCAAAATTTGATTTTTTTTTTTTTTTGAAAATACTGAAATGTTTTTAAAGCTGCCCAATGAAATGGAACTAGGTGTCAAATGTTGCATAATGACTAGATTGACTACCATTCATGATTTTAAAAATAATTTACAACTTCATTCCTCGCAAGGGACTGAAATGTTGCAGTTTTTATGGTAAATTTTGAAATTCCACTTAAATTTTTTTAAAAAAGTTTTAAAATCCGCCAAATCACTTCACACTTCCTTAAGAAAGAGTTGTGTTCACTACCATAACACCTATGGTTTTGAAACAATTTTTGTGTTTTATCTTATTACCTGTAGAGGCCTTAAAATTTTGGAATTTATACAATAAACCTCAAAAGTCATTGAAGAGTCTGACAATTTTCAAGAATTGTCAGATAATATCCTACTAGATTTCAAGCCTTGTGCGTGACTAGTATAATTTCGATGATTTTTAATTTTTTTCTTTCATCTTCGTTACCTTCAACAAGTCTTAAAATGCAGTTTCACAGTAATATCTAAAAATGTATTTAACATAATATTAAATTTATGTAAATTTCAGAATTTTGCATTAAAATTATTTTATGTGCAGCTCTTTGCTGGTTCCCAGAACCACTCAGAATTCACCAGGAGTTCCGCCCATCCTCTCATTCCATCCACCCTACCTTTGGAAGTTATCTCTTTAACTCGTTGGTTTATATTTAGATTTTGTTTTAAATGTGAGCATAATTGACATATCCAGAAGTCTTATTCTGCTAAATCCATCTCGAGCTAAGACACCACACACTTCAGACGAAGCTTCGGTAAAAGTTTTAACGCAGCTCTCGACTGCTTGAGGATGACATGGCAAGTGTAAGCAGGCACAAGAACAAATGAACCTCCTGTTATACATTTCCGTAGATCCTTCTCCGACAAATGTCTCGTCAGAGGTGGCTCGGTTACTTCGCGTTCCTGTCAGTTGATTAGGTCAATACAATCCTGAGCACTGAAGTGTATTGTTGAAACTGAAGTGTGCTGAACTTGCGTACAGGAAGTATTTGGTTTGAGCTTTTAACCTTGCGTCAAGGATTTTGCGCATAACTTGTTCTCGAATTGCTCTCGATCATCGGCTAGCACAGATAGCAGTAAATTCTCCAGATGCGCGAAGAAGCCATTGGCTGAATTGTCCTATCTGCAAGAAGCTTCAGTTCATTGCTTTAGTACCGTGAAAAGGCTATAGTACTATATAAGTTCAAAGGAGCATCCTTGACAGTAGGGTTACATTTAATGTAAAACAACATTGAAGCATCACATTTATGATGAATGTAACGAGCTCCTTTAAGTTGGAAGATGGGTCAGTAGTGTTTATGTACACTATAAGCACTATGTTAGTAGTAGTGGTCCATTTTGCATGGGATAATTTTTCAGGACTTTTTGATGCAATATTCGATGAACACTTACCAGCAGAGATTGCTTTGCAAATATCCCACATGTATTTTTTGTCTATGATAAGGTGTCTGACGTCTTTTTCTTCCATGTCCCGGAAAGTTCCTTCATTCCCTTGAAAATTAACGATTGGTAAATACTCAAAATTGGTTAAAAGATTTTCTATAGTTTCCGAGAATTTTTGAGGACCTACTGTTGTGCCATCTAAATACTGAAGAATATGTTTTAGAATATACCATAAAAACTGCAAAATTTCAGGTCCTTGCGGGGAATAAAGATGCAAATTACTTTTAAAATGATGAATGGTGTAGTCAATCTAGGCATTGTACAACTTTTGTCAACTAGTTCGATTTCATTGGGCAGCTTTAAAAAATAAATATGTTTTAAAAAAAGTCAAATATTTATAAAACATTGCTAAATTTTAAGGTCCTTGAGGGAAATGAAGATAAAATACAAAAGTTAAGAAAAAATTCATGAATGGTATACTAGTCAATACACAACTTTTGACACCTATTGCTAGTTAATTGGACAATTTGTGATTTTTTCGATCCAATATATTACATACTATAGCTTTCACTGTCCAGGCGCAAAGTATGACTAAGCACTGATGTCCTACCTATTCATTTTGCTGCTGTAGAATATTTCAGTGCAGTACAATGTAGATTGTAAATGACAATATTTTTGCAGCCGATTTCAGTGGTGACAAAATTAAATGAAATCTTTAACGACCCACGGTTATGCCCTTTAAGCTAAGGGAGATGTTGATTAAAACAAGTGCATGATGATGGAGGAATGGGTGGAATGAGGAAGTAGGAGGAAACGAGAGTACCACAAGAAAGCGCACGGACATGACGTTGTCCACCAAAAATCTACTTGGCAGGAGATTGAACCAGGGACCCCACGCACCAGAGGTAAGCGCTCTACCACTAAAGCCATTATGCCCCTCTCCCGATTTCAGTAGTGTTGGTATAGTTATCTCAGAATCTTTTTTTTTTTTTCAGTGAAATCTCTCAGTTCATATTTTGCTCGTGCGGACTGTCTGATGTAACTGCAATATTCACAGTATATTCAATTTGATTTGTGTGAGTTTTCGGTCAAACAGTATTAGAGCTTTCTATAAAGAACAATAAAACAAAAAGAAAAATGTGAAAAGCTAAAGATAAAATAACTTGTTCCTTCCAACTTTGAAACAGCGTATCAGAAAAAGTACAGTCTAAGTGGTAACACATCGCTTACAGCACATTATATTCTTAACTAAAATAATGTAAAGAGATATATTGGAAATATACGTTTCTTATAAGCATAAATATTCGTTATATACTAACATCTCAGCATATAAAAATAATAATAAATCTATTAACAATACTTGAAAAAAACTTCTTGCTTTTTTCTATGCGTTAAACTCAGGGACATTTTGCATTTTATTCATTCGTTTACGACCATTTAATAGCTCCAGGTGTGCGTTATTGTTTCTCTTTTGATATAACTCTTTATGTTATTCTCGAAATAATATGACCTATTTTCTCAGTGCTTCCTTTCTCTTATTTGGACTTCCAAGTTACAAATTATATGCTTGCAAAAAAAAAAAAAAAAAAAGTAATTTTTTTTATGGTAGCGATTTGTGTTTGTGAGTGTGTCTCAGGAAATAGTGTGTAAAATAGCTTTGTGTAGCGAAAAAAATAATCAGGAACTGTAAACGACGTGGAAGTAGGGCGACACGATTTTGTACTCTTATGAGAAAACCAAATAGTGTGTTTATATCTTAACAGTGAGCTCTATAGTACTAACAGTCCTGAAGAAATAAATTTATTATCTGGAAATTTTAATTATATATCACACTAGAATAGTCCAAACATACACAGACTACAAAGCATTTCATTCTATACAGTATTGAAACAGAACACTTTTTAGGCATCATTTAATCACACTCATCTTACAATAAATTCCTAACAAATTATCTTAACCTCTATAAATGACATTCATGAAAGCACATGGAAGACATTAATTTTTAAAAAATCTACAATAAATTAACTTTATGATTGCCTTTCATTTCGTTTTTGTTTCAAATACTTAATTTATTTTTTCAAAAGAGAGCAATATTTCATGTTCATTTTTATTGCTCTTTTAAGATTTACAAAGAATGAGAAAAGACTTGTTTCAACACTTTAAGCTAATAACATTAAAAATATTAAAAGTAATTTCAGTCGATTTGATTATAAATCAAAACGTTTTTTTTTTTTTTTTTTTTTTTTTAATTCTATCGTTCTCAAGATTGATACAATTCACAGCATGAGTCTAATTGCAGTTTAGTGTGGATAGTACTTTATAGCAATATCAATTTTGCTGCTGACTTTATATAACTATGCAAATTATATCCTAGTTTCAGTTCAGCTGATTTTTAAAAGATAAGTATCGCTTAGTAAAAAAGATAGGCATTCGAAGTACTAGGCAAAAAACATAAATAAATAAAAAATAAAAAAATAAACTCCAAGATTTCTGTTTTAAGGTGAATACAATATTTATTGATAATGTTGGGTGGAATTACCATAGTAACACTTGAAACAAATGCACTTCCACTGACATAAAAGAAAAATCTCAACAAAAACATAATGCGACAAAGGTGTAAATTTTTCTTATTGTTATTATAGGCCCAGGTATCACATGTTATATTTTAACTGGAGCAACGTAGACATTGTTAACTAGTATAGAAATCATGAACACCCTCCTCAAATTGAAGAAATGTAATTTTTGTCCATATTTTACCATTTTTTAGTTCAACTTTAAAAATTTGGAATGTTTTCTAGGTCTTTTAAAAAATTTTGCATCATTTTAGGATTATTTTTCAGGTTTGCATGGCTCTACCATTTAAAAATATTTCAGATTCTTACATTCCTGTTTAGGAGGGTGCAAGTTCTGTTCCTTCTATTCGTGAGTTTAGGTGTCAAGTGGACTTAAAATGCCAAGGATGAAGCCATTTGTTACATTTGCCTTTGATTTAATGATTCTTGTGGTCAGTGGCGTATTTACGATTTTGTTACGGGGATACTTTGCAAACATTCTTCCTGGAAATGTGAAAATTCTGCAAGATATTTCATTTACTTTAATAAAGTAATTAAATTTTGGAGAAGGGTTAAGCCCGGAAGCTCCCTTAAATACACCATTGCTTGCGATGTACAATAAGCGGAAGCTTAAATATGAGTGCATACTGAAATATAAGGAATACAACAATTTATGTTTTATTTGAATGTAACCTTACACTATTTATTCTGTGCTTAACTACCAGCTCAACAAATCCTGTTTGGGAAATTGTCTAGTCTAAAACATTGTCAACATTATCTAGTTTCTTTTCTCTATCTGCACGACACATCAAGGTGAAGAAACAATTATCAAATTGTTTGTTCCGAAAAAAAAAAGAAGAAGAAACGGTTCCTTTCAAAATTAACAATGACTATACCAAGTGGTCGAGAATGAAAGGAAAACGACAACTTAACTGTTGGTGCAGTTGAACGTTGTATTTTTGATCATCACTCGGTAGAAAGATTTGCATCTTTGTCCGATATTTTTATTTAAAAGAGTGTAGGTTTTGTTTCTTCTATTCGTGAGAAGAGCTGTCAGGTAGATTTAAAATGTCGGGAATGAATCAATTTAAAGCTGCTTATTTGAAACAATCTCAGAATTCGGTGAGGAAACATTTTCTCCTAATGGACAGATATTTATCTACGAAATATATTAAGTTAGAGTGCTAGCAGATAAAATATTTACTTTTAAGTAACATATCCGGCGGACAAACATGAACATGGTATCCAGAACATTAATAAAAAGAAAACGTCCCAACATTTGCTTACACAAAAGGCATCTACAAGTGCTGATGCATACTTAACATTCTATGAAGAATTGTGTTATATCTCATATAGCCTCGATGCTAAAGGAAATATTAAACTCCGATCCATCCAACTTTGCTCTACTGAATTAGTGGTTCACTTAGTTACTTAGTGGAAGCGAAAGAAAACCAGTTTTCTACTCAGACAAAATATTTCTTGTCTACCAAGTAAACTTGAGAAGTAATGCACACAATGGTAAATTCAGAACAAGTAAACATACATTCGAGGATTAAACGTGAAAATAAATTTTGTTCAAGAGCCGCATCCATCCATAGTCATAATTAATTAAATAGTTCTGCGACCAAAATGACGTCCGGAACATTTTGGTCTTTCCTTATAGATTTTGGGACATTGAGTTCGAAAATGAAGTCAGAATTTGCCCATCACGTCACGTTTTCCTAAAACAAATCATCATCATTATTATCCTAGAAACGCTGGATAAGAATTTCAAAACATTACTAGACTTTTACGTTGGCAGCCATGGCGACGTCTCTAATTGTCACAGAGACATTAATGACACCTCGTTGGAAGATTATGTTACACAAATTTTAACGAGATATCACTCATGATTCTCCGTTCCATACCCTTAGAAGAAAAAGAAGAAGATTTTTCTTATTTCCTTTTACTTTCTGGGCTCTGGCAACCCTGATCGTTGGCGTATTCACGCAAAAAATTCTCACATGTAGACCAGACATTGGGTCCACGTACATAAAAGATGAGGGGCGTAGTTCCAATGGCAATGAAGGAAAAAATCGGAGCCTCGACCTTACTATGGTCACCTTGTATTTCCCCACCGCCATCATTTCACACCGGTTGGCAGCCCTCGCTACTCTAAATTGTAATAGGGACATGAATGATACCTCGTTGGAAATCTTATGGAACACAAATTCCCACGAAGGATCATTCATGCCCTGCCGTCCCAAAATCTTAGAAAAAGTAGAGAATAGGGATGGCCAGAACCAGTTTCTCTCTGAACCAGTTTTTGGCTCTGAACGGATGCGGTTCTAGAAGATCCGGTACCGGAACCAGTTTCTCGGATCCAGGTCTGGAACCGGTTCCGGAACTTTGTGGCCATTCCTATGCTAAACCCGAGCTGCTGGCAAGCTGTGAACAGTGTGCTAGATGAAATGGTGGAAGCGATAGGCAGGCGCCCAGGTGGCGGCCGCTTGTTTCATTTGCCTAAACAAACTGTGTAACTGGGAAACTCGTTTGGCTAAACACCCACTACTGGATCAAAATTTTTTTACGGGGGGACAAGCGCGTGGTCCCTTTGCAGTGTTTTGAAGGTGAACTTTGTGCCTCCTTTACGGGTCTTTGCGGGCTTTCTGATCCAGGTATGAAACCGGTTTCTAAAATCCGGTTCTGGAACCGGGTTTTTGGATCCAGGTATGGAACTGGTTTCTGAGATCCGATTCTAGAACCGTTTTTGGTCCAGTTTTGGAACCGGTTCCTAAGATCCGGTTCTGGAACCGGGTTTTCAGATCCAAGTTTGAAACCGGATTCTAACATCCGGTTCTAGAACTAGGTTTTCGGATCCAGGTCTGGAACCGGTTCTGGAAAACGAATCTTCAAGAACCGGCTCCTCTGGGAACCGGTTCAGCCGGAACCGAAACACTGTGGCAATCCCTAATAGAGAACCGTAATAGTGTTGCCAAAGCTTGAAGAAACACAGTTTTGAGAAAATTCTTGCACTGCGTAAGGATTCTGCTAAGCTATTGGGACCTCGATTGAAATCAAAGAAACCTACTTGTGTGCCAGGTACAACGTTTTCTTGGCACCAATCACGTGGATAAACTGTTTGTTCCATATTTCGTTGAAGAGCACATTCTTGTATATCACAATGATACCTGTGGTTTGATGGGACAGTGTCAAATACAAAACAATTCATCCGATTGGACGTTGTTCATCGATTCATCTAAAAACAGTCTAGAAGCTGTCCTCCTGCATAAGGACAATACATATGCATCTCTTGTAATTGCCTACTCCACTCACGTGAAAGAAACGTATGAGAGTCTGAAATTAGTACTGGAGAAAATAAAGTAAGAAGAATACGGGTGGCTGGTATGTGGTCACTTTAAAGTGCTCTCTATGTTATTATGACAATAAGCAGGTTATACTAAATATTCATGTTTCCTTTGCTTATGGGACAGTCGTGACAAAGAAAGTCATTGTACCGACAAAGAGTGGCTACAAAGAGATGCTCTCCAACCTGGAGTGGCAAATGTTGTGAGGGAGGGCCTAATTCCTGCTAATAAAGTTTTCCCACCACCGCTTCACATCAAGTTAGGTCCTGTAAAGCAATTCATCAAAGTTCTCCTTAAAGATGGTGAATATTTCAAGCATCTGCGCTTCAAGTTTCCAGGCTTATCAGATGGTAAACTGAAAGAGGGCATTGTGGTTAGATCTGATACAAGGAAACTCGTCGCTGACCCTCATTTTCTTGAAAGTATGAATGACACGGAAAAGCAAGTTTGGATTGCTTTCATAGAAGTAGAAATGTTCTTGGGGAATCTGAAAATGCTAAATTACAGGAAAATTCTCCAAAATATGTTGGCAGCGTTCAAAGCTCTTAATTGTTCCATGAGCTTAAAGATCCATTTCTTGCATTCTCATGGTGACTACTTCCCCGAAAATGTGGTAAGCACAGAACAAGGGGGCAATTCCATCAGGATTTAAGGGTAATGGAAAGAATATGTCAAGGCAAATGGTGGACATTTGTTAGATGATTGTAAGGGAAATTTCAGTAACACCCTAAAAGCAGAAATGTACCAGCAGAAGTCTACAATGCAAACAGAAGAGCTTCCATAAGTATCAAGGACAGATAAGCTCTATTAACATTTCACAAATGTCTTGTAGTTATTAATATAATATTTCTGCTGGATCTACGATTGGTATTAGAATGATTTTGGGTATAATATTTTATGATGCGCAGAATGATTTGGGTGACACTTTGTTGACATACAAGTATAGCGCAGGGTTGCAACCAAAAATAAACATCTTTTTCCAAGAAACGGATTTTTTTTTTCGTATATTCTCGGTACGTCATTTCCCTCTTGGTATTGGGTATCGGAATTATTGTAATATTCTACGGAATCATGGTGTTAGATGAATAAGGTGCTATAGAATTTATTTCTCTGCTGCAATTACGGAGGGCATAGGAAATTTCTAAATTAATTAGGATGGACTGGGTAAAATTTTAGGAGGAAATAGGTACAAAATATAATATTTTCTCCCACTTCAATTTTATCCGACCCTGAACAAATTTGAAGATCATAACACCAGTACCTAAAATTGTTTTTCGAATATAAGTTATATTTTTTACCACTGAGGATTGCTAGCCCACATTTTTTTAAATAGAAAAGGATACTTTTTTTTTCCGTTTTCAGTCCATAAATTCCAACCGGTACATCTGACTAAAAGTATTCGTACATTTTCTAAAGTGTGGTCTCGGACGATTAAACAAAGGTATGACTCATTTCTCTACGTAATCGGGCGGGGCAGTACGTCAATAAGTAAACACTTACACAAAACACGAAACAATTTACTCATTTTTAAGGGAATTATTCATTTGCCTGACAAACTGACGTGATGCAGGGCAATGAAGGTCATTTTCGGATTCAGCACGTCGAAATCAGTAAGAATCAACAAACATATCCAAGACATAAGAAAACAAGTTTAATTTTGCAGACCTTATTGTTAAGCTGTTTTTCTTCTGTATGGAATAACTGATAATCAAAATACATGTATCATCATTAGCCAGAAACCAAAATTTCTGTGAAAATCAGGGATAAAATTAGTTTCTCAAAATAAATGGTCGAAACTGTTTGAGGAGGAGGCAGTCCACAGAGGTATTATTGAAGGAAAACGTGGCAAAAAGAACCAATGATCACGCCACCAGCAAAATGTGTTCAAGCTTAGATAAAGTTCTTATGGTGCTTTTTATATTAATTTGAGGGTGATGAATTCAAGGCTACTATTTTAAAACGCATCAGTTCATGAAAACACGAGAAAAATTACTTCAAAGTTGGAAAACACTCAAGTACCTATTACACCAATGGTAAAAGTACCGACGCTTGGCCAATTTCTAATTTCTCTTTTTATACAACTTTGAGGATGTTAAATCTAATGAAATTATTTTTGAAGATATCAGTCCAAGAAATCAGATTTTAAAGATGGGATCTTTGAAATACCCCTTACGGCAAAAATAAAAATATCGCTGCTTGAATACATTTATAATTGCACTATTTATACTAATTTCAATGTAATGGGATTATTTTTGAACACGTAGGTCCATCAGGCGCATAGAAAAATGATCTCAAGCTTGGGATATAAGTAAATATAAAAACCCTCAATTCCCAAATTTGAGCTAACTTTTCTCGTGACGCCATGGACGTATATGTTATAAAATAGTTCCATTGGATTCAGGATCCTCAAATTGTTATAAAAAAGTGAAAAAAAATATCGAAGAGTGGGCACTTTCACTATTGGCATAAAATATTCCAATTATGAGATCATTTTTTCGTGACCATATGAAGGGATACATCTATATGTAGTTCCATTGAATTCAGTATTGTTAAACACGAGAAATTGCTGAGACACGTGATAATTTTTTAAGATGGAGACTTGAAATTCCTAATTTGATAATCCTATATTTAAGGGGCTTCGACATATGGACATAAATCCGATCTGGAAGGGGATGAGATGGAAATTGTAAATTATTGCAATAAGATGTCCATGTCTCGGGATTCCTTAAGTACAAAGTACTTTGAAAAGTACTTTGAAGTATTCCTTAAGTACTTTGAAAATTGCTTGCACTTGGGAGTCAACATTACATTTTGACTGAAATGCCCTAAGGAAGGAAAGGAGTGCCTTTATTGTATAGAAGAACGACCGCTAGGGTTGTGCACGAAATAAGACGAGAATTTATGTGAGGGGATTCGAGATAATAGCTCTTACAATAGAAGCAGAAACAGTTTATGAAACAAGATATCACTTTCACAACACATGTTTGAGGCCAGGGACGGATCCAGGATGGACTTCTGGGGTGTTGTAATACTGTTACTTAGAGATACTTTTAAGAGCTTCAAACTCTAGGATGGGTTTTATTTATATATAAAACAAGAAAGTTTCCCCTTCTGAGGGGCCGTCCTTGGTTTGAGGCGAGAAAATGTCAACATCATTTGAAATAATTTTTTTAACATATTTACTACAATTTGTTTGTCAGCACAGGTATTTTATGATGTCATTTCGATTCAAATGTTCATCTTAAGTGGAGGGGGCATGTTCAATTATTTTCCGTAAACATCCTGCGCAAAAATAGGTATTTCAACTAATTATTAAATTGAAACGTTTTATCTAAACAGGGACACAATATGTAAAAAAGACTTATGAAAGTTTGCAAGAAATTAAAAATGATTTAGAACTGTTCCCTAAAATTGTTTCTTTTTCATTGTTTCTCAAGTTCATCAGTAGAAGATACTGAATTGGGCATAAGTCTACTAAAATTTGCTCTTTTGAAATCTCTGCCATAAATTCCGCATTGATTCAAAATCATCTTTCCAGAATTTCCAGAAAAAGAAAATAAAGACCATTTTAACATTTCTTAAATCATTGTATTTCGAAGTATCCCATTTTTTCCGTTTAGTGGAAAAGCAATTAAAACGCTGATTGTAAATAATGATGCATAATTATTTAGCATTTTGAATTCTAACAAAACTCTTTGAACTATCACAACTCGATCTGCCCTATTGCTATCTAAATAATTATTTTACTTAGTTCAGCTGAAAGATACGTCATGTGGTTCACTCCAACATCGGAACCTGCAGAAATATTAAAATCCAAACAAAAGAGCTCTAGCCAATTTATAATTTAAAGATGACTTCTACCGAAATTTAAGAACAATTTCACTGCTCAACAAGAAATAGTTTATCTTAATGTTTTTACATTTATCGAATGATTTTGACGTGCTAATTACGAATCTCGTATTAGTTTTCCTCAAATGTCGATTGTTTGGAAGGAATTTTACAAAATCGTCTTTGTTGAAGAACGCTATTATAGAGGAAGAATTTCAACCTTTACTTCGGCTGTCCATAGGCGGCAACACAGGACAAACTTGTGGATTAATTAGCAAGTTCCGTTTCGTAAGATATGCGTTCTATGATTACAAATTTTGAATACAGCATTTATTTTGAATGAAAATAACTGTCTAGAAAAATATAATTTCTTATTTTTTCCCCTTACTTTTACAAAGATATTACCTTTTACTTAAGTAAAGTCAGTAAATTTCTATATGACTCCACTTGGATAGCGAGCAGGATACAGTATTGAGTAACTGTAGTGGTAACTATATTATATTAGTGGCATTTGATTGCATTTCACTAGGTGCTGCGTAAAAGATAAAATGTCTACAAGTAGGCGTTGTAAAATGTCAACAGACTTATTTTGTTATGTTGTGTGGATATTACATAAATCCCATACAACTTAAACATAACATTGTGCTTGGAACAAAGTTCTGTGTTAAATATGAAGCTTACTTCTGAGTGCCCGTAGGTGATCAAGACAAACATTGGGCTCCGCATGTCTGTTGTGGTTGTTGCCACTCTACATTAGAAGGTTGGTTACGGGGAACCAGAAAGTGTATGCCATTTGCTATTACTCGAATTTGGAGAGAGTCTAGTAATCACCATAATTGACTGGTACTTCTGTTCAGTTGACGTGACACACTATAAAACCAGAAAGAATAGGAGAAAAATAGAATACCCCAGTTTACCTTCATCCATTGCTCCAGTTCCACACAGTGAGAACTTCCGGTACCCAAACCACCAGAGATATTGTCATCGGAAGAAGAGCAAGACGAATCTTCCGATCTTGATATTAGTTTTTCGCATAAAACCAGGAAAACGGAACCACATTTGCTTAATCAGCAAACATTTGATGACTTGATAAGAAATTTAAATCTTCCCAAATCAAAGGCAGAACTTCTTGCTTCACGTTTAAATGAGTGGAATTTTCTCCTTCCAACATGCAAAATATCAAAATATTGGAAAAGGTATAAGATTTTTTCACAATTCTTCAAAATGGAAGGAAGTCGTGTTATTGTTATGACATTAGTGGTCTATTGGAAGCTATCGGTTTTCCACATCAACCAGAGGAGTGGCGTCTTTTCATAGACAGTTCATCTAGAAGTTTGAAGGCAGTTCTTCTGCACAATGGAAATGTGAATCCTTCTGTACCAGTTGCACACTCAGTCCACATGAAGGAAGACTACCAAAACGTGAAATTATTGTTGGAAAAGATTGAGTGCCAAAAATATAAATGGGATATTTGTAGAGATTTTAAGATGATCGGTTTTCTTCTAGGTTTGCAGAGAGTCAATCCTAAATATTCGCATTTTCTTTGCCTTTGGGTTAACAGAGCTACTGACCGTCATTATACACTCAAGATGAGGCCAGAAAGGAAACATTTACTTCCTGGCACTCACAATGTCATACGTGAGCCTTTAGTTGAAAGAAAAAAATCTTACTGCCACCACACCACATAAAATTAGGACTTGTTAGAGTATTAGATCCACATTCTGCAACTCTTTCTTACATAAGACAAATATTTCCACAGTTAACTGACGCTAAAATAACAGCTGGCGTATTTACTCGCCCACAGATACGTGTGATGCTTCAGTCTCAAGAACTTCAGAATAAAATGACTCGAGAGGAAATAAGTGCTTGGGAAGCTTTTAGGGCGGTAGTGCAAGGTTTTCTTGATAAACATAGGAATGAAAATTATAGGGAGTTAATAGATTCTTTGATTGACCTATATCGCAATTTGGGCTGTAGAATGTCGTTAAAATTGCATTTTTTGTTTTCCCATCTTGATTTTTTCTGTCCAAATTTAGCAGATGTGAGTGAAGAACATGATGAACGCTTTCATCAAGGCATTGAACAAATGGAAAAAAGATACCAAGGGCGCTGGGACATCGCGATGATGGGAGGTTACATTCGGACATTGATTTCTGATGACGAATCGGCTTCGCACAAACAAAAAAGCAAGCGTGCTCATTTTCAAAATGTTCTGGATTATGTGCTTGTAGTGAAAGTGGATATATTTTTGCTGTTTTTTTTCTACACGATGTGTTCGTACTCCATAGTGACTAAGTTAATTCTGCATAATTTCTTCAGTGAAGCGTATTGTAAGATAGCAATTAGCTCTAAATTTCTCGATAAAAATCAAAACGTGGCTAAAACTGCGGCTTATAGTCTATAGACTAGCCATTTAATATTCACTTCTTCTGCGTACGAAAAGTGTAAGAAATGTAATGTATTGTAGTTGAAAATAGAGGTTAGGAACTAATGCACGGAAATGAAAAATGACATTTTTTTTTTCTTGGTCAGATTCCAGTTGATTTCATAACCAACTTTCTAATTTTGTCCCGAACATTTTGTGTCGTCTCGTGAATACCAATTTAAAACTTACAGAATCAATTTCTGATCAAAAAATATCCGATATAATTTGACTAACTGTACAAACAGTGTTGCCAGCTCCAGAAATAAAAAATACTTAATGTTGAGAAAAAAATAAGAATTTTCTCAAAATTTGTTGAATAAATTTTCTTTCGCATGTAATATTGCAAATAAATCTACATAGTTTAAAAGCCTGTTCCTTTCCTTAGAAAGCAAGGCATAACCGGTTGTGTTAGGGCAATTGGTTTCTTAGTTATTACGCTTTAACGAAAAATGGAGGAAAAATTCGACAAATTACCCGATTTCTAAGGGTTAAAGACGAATTTTAAGGCGATTTTTAACATTTCGGGAAACCTAATGTTATGAACGTTATCAGTACCACCTAACGATATTAAAGAAAGAAAAGAAATAAGATAAAAATAAAGTTGGTCAAAATTTGTTACCCAGTGTTTTCTACAAACGCTTTCTGCAATTTTGGCAAAATTATAAAATGTCCAAATACGTAATTGGCGGGCACTTCTTCAGTTCAGTACATATAACAAATTCACAATGGTAACAAACAATGTCAAGGTTTCCACAGTAAGATTTTTTTTTCATTTTCCACATAAATTCTTATACAAGAACTCGAAGACCTAAAAGCGACTGCTTTTATAATGTTTTCATCAGATTTCTTTTTATCATACGCAATAAGATACTGGAAAGAAATGGACTGAAAGAACTGTCAATCTGAAATTCAGTAAGAAAAAATTTTGCTGAACTAAGTGATTTAAAAACGAAAGTCTAGGGATAAGGATTTTACTTTTTTCTAACATACTTAAGACGATCTGATAGTTCGAAGACCACTATTGCCCTACAGGAAGACATAAACTACCTTATAGGCTGGTGTAAATATGGTACTTGGAACTTAACAGCAAGAAATATGACAGTATTACCATTACTCTGAAAAAGTCTCCCATTCCCTTCACATCTATTCCTCTATTACACATTCTGCTAGTCATGATGATCTTGGTGTCATCTGCGATTCCAAATTCACATTCTCTGACCACCTCTCCTCAATACTTAAGAATTTAATGCGCATGTTCGGGCTTCTTTATCGATTTACTGAACTACGTATTGTGTCACTACTACTAACTTTCCATAAAACTCTACCTAATAGTGCCCAAGGTCGAATACAGCTCTCTCATGTAGGTTATGGCAGCACCTACACACCCCTCTAGACTTGATTCCATTCCAAACTTCTTTATTTCTATAGCACATTTCCCTCTGCCCGCACTTCGAATATTACCTAATGAGGAGCTCTTGCGATATCTTAATATCCAAACTCCGGAAGTACACAGTAATAACTCTGATCTGAAATTTCTTCATAAAATAGTTAATGGAAAATTAAGATCGGAAACGTTACTTCAGGAACTTTCCTTACGTATCCCTCCACGCAAAACCCAGCCTCAGTGAAGCCAAAGTGAACCAAAGCCAAAATGAAGACTTCCACAAGCGAGGACTCCACTTGTTACTGAACACTTTTCAGCAAGTCGTGTCATTGAAATAAATAGGTGTCGATAGATACATTTGTTGTTGTTGACTTTAGTTTTTGTTTAGGTATAAAAGTGCGCTTTAGGTATAAAAGTACGGAACATATGTACAAGGGTTTATGTCGGAATCATAGTTTTATTCTGGTTCAATTTGTATCTTAACTTAATTTGCGCGCAATAGTGCGTAATAGGGTATGAATTCATTCGAGTAATTAGTTAGGAGTTATGTAGTTATGCAGTGATCGTGAAATATGATGTGTCATATGCATGTAGTCTTCTGGTATATTTCATGTAAATACCAATAATATTGTTAATAGTGTTATGAATTAAGAGTATATAGTGCATTATTCCATAATGAACCAAAGCAGAACAATGCAGGACTCCATACAAAAGAACTATAAACAATTTAGCTTAATGTAAACAAACCCACAACGGTTAAGCTTAATGTAATGTAATCTGTATAACTAGGTCTATATTCTTAACGCTGATACAGGGTGTATTAATTTTGCAGCCTTCCAAAGTAGAAAACATGCCTAATAAGATCTTTTTCACATTTAATAACTTCGTGTACGCCGTTGAATTGTAGTTTGTAATATTTTGTAGTGAAAACATTGATGAAACTCACCCGTTATTATCATAGTAACAAGAATTTCAGTAGGATGCCATATTTGACTACGTGAAAGGAAAACCTAATAAAATTTGGTAAAAATATATCAGTGTAATTAAGCACAAGAGCCAAAAGCAATTTTATTTTAATAAAGAAAGAATATAGGTATCAAAATAATAAAATTAAATTCCTTAAAATTTATGATTAATACGAATGTTGCTCTGCCACTGAGAGAGCCGAAGATTCTCGAGGTAGTTGTTGGTGCTGTGTATTCGTCTCTATAGTTGAGCTGTCCAAGAAATTAAAAATTAATTAAGAAAATGACGTTTCATACGGAAATTTTGTGAAATTAATACTCAGAACACATAATTAATTTCGGGGAACATGGGCACTGAGGAAGGACAGGTAAAATTAATCCAATTGTAAATAATAAACATTAGGAAACTAATTTAACACGGTACCATTTTGTGATAGAACCTGTTTCAATTGGCAAATTATTATTTTATTGAAGACACTAAATTTAAAGATAAGGTATCTTTCGCATATGAGTTTTTGAAAGAATTAATTTAATTATGTGCTACTATGAGTAACTAATTAATTTCGTTCCGTCACATATATTCAAATAAACTATGGAGGGGCCGTATCCAAACTTGTTCTGCTTCAAGTATTAAGCCTATGAATGTCATCCCAAACTTAGAAGTAATATACTATGGTGCATTATTTAATTTGATCACTAGCTCGCTTGGAGTTGATGAAATCAAGAGATTGATGAAGCATTGCAGGACAATGGTAATGTGTCGTTAAGCTTTTGATTAGCACAAAAAGAATTGCACATATTCATTATTATATGGATTGGTTGCGTTAATTACTGTGGAGTATTAATATGGCATAAGGAAACATCTCATTTGCTACCTTAAGAATAGGATGGCTAGTCTAGATGATATTTATGTATTGATCCATTAGTATATTCTAACCAATTCATAGGTGCGGGTTAATCATGACAAGTTGTACTGCAAGTGTTTTCAACAGATGTACATCAGTGAGACTTGTTTCTTCCCTCGTAGCATTATCTGCAAAAAATAGTGGTATTGACTATAGTGATTAGATTAGTTAGGCTAGGTTAGGTAGATTCATCTTTCTTAGGTTAAGTAACGTAGTATTTATTTATCAAATACACATACTTATGTGAAGTATTGATTTTGGATTCTTCTTCTTCTTCTTCTTCTTCTTATTATTATTATTATTATTATTATTATTATTATTATTATTATTATATGGATTTTTGCAATTAATGATACTAAAATATATGAAGTTAGCACTCATTGAAAAGAGAATATAACTATGAATATTTGCCCCTTCACAAAAGAATATTGGATTGTTATTCTGATATGAATATATAATTGTTATTCTAAAAGAAATGTAGAAAAGTGCTTTAGATGCATATCACAGTGTATTTCTAAATCACTACTTAATCGCATTTGCAATATAATTGATACTAAAGGTAGATCTGCATTGCAGTTACATTATTATTAATTGCATTACTGTTTTGCTTAATTAAATGGAACATCTGTGACTTATCAGAAGAGCTAGTTACGAAGGACTGAGCATAGATCTTAATACACAAGTACGAAAGAAAGAAAAAAATCCCAGACTGAACTTTTGTTTCCTTATAAACTATTGAAATAGATGAATAAACGATTGATGGTCTCTTAATACAAATTTTATTAACTTATATTATACAATTAAAATAAACTGTTATGATTGATAGCCCATTAATTCACAATACTATAGAATTTATATAGAATATTAATAAAATCATAACATCTTAATTGCCATGTAACCTCTGACGCAAGTTATTGGTCTTGTTACTTAAATACTGCATTTAAAATTAATAAAATAATTTTTCCCCGAAAATGAATTTATTTGCGTTATCCTTATGTCCAAAAATAGTGATATAAGTAGGAAAGTAAGACTGTCTTTCAGCTGGTCGATTTTACAATTTAAGATCCCTTGATCAAAGTGGCACTACTGCAAGTTCCTTGATCATTTACACTTTACTTGAAATAATAAATATCGTTTCGTTAAAATGATTTTTTTTACTATTGACAACAATTCTACATAGATATTGGACTACAAATAGAAGATTGCAATACTATTTATTAGTAAATTTAAACATACATTTTGAAATGGAACTCGTTAACTAGAATTACATTCAATTAATTCGAAATAGTTTTCAAAGAGCAGTGGGGTATTACCAAGTATAAAGATTTGTTTCCATGGTAATGAAAGACAAATGATGTTAAAATTTTAAGAATTAAATTTTTTCGCTTTTTAATTAATTTTTATAAAGTGACGCCTTCAGCCGAGATTTTTTTCCTTTTTGATATTACGTGTAATCGTGATCGATTTGAAACTAACTCTGTCAGTCTCTCTCTCTCTCTAGTATATATATATATATATATATATATATATATATATATATATATATATATATATATATATATGTGTGTGTGTGTGTGTGTGTGCGTGTGTGTGTGTGTGTGTGTAGGAACTGGAAAGATACAATATTTTTAACATTCATTTTGCGCTCTCTCCTGTTTCTTAGAATACTCATTATATTGAAAATGATTTGACAAAATCTCCGGTTTGAGCCAGTTAATATGTTTAAAAATTCATTTCAAATGGTATATTCGTTTTCCCGTGATGATGAACCAGACAATGTTGATTTGAACGTAAGAGAGATATAGAAATTGTCTTCTCCTCCCTCGATAAAGTTTTAATTTCACCTCGAAAAAATCAAGCTGAGACCATTAAACTTACTGATAGTGTTAGTCCTTCTCTCCATATTGATCCTTCAGTGCGACAATATATATTTCCCTGAAGTTCAAATCAGCTTTGTCTGGTTCTTCATCACGAGAAAACGAATATACCATTCGGAAAGAATTTTTAAACACAGTTACTGGCTTGGACCGGAGATTTTGTCAAATCATTTTCAATATAATGAGTAGTCAGAGAAACAGGAGAGAGCGCAAAAAATGTTTAAATTATTGTATCTTTCCAGTTCCTACATATTGTATCTTTGCAGTTAAATTGACAACACCAACAATTTTTCATGTTTTTCCTACCTTTTGTTTTTAAAACGAGGTGCCTTCAAAGAAGTTCACCTAGTTTATATTTTGATGTGCCATATTGAATCGTTTCTTTGTTATGTATGTGTGTGTGTGTGTGTGTCTTCTTACCTTAACACATATAAATGCTGTGTTTCGAGTATGAGCGGATTTAGGGGTTGTTTGCTGTTGGGGCGGACCTTCAGAGGGTTTAGAGTACCCCACAGTCGAGTGGGTGGACCTGGAGTTCTCCTGCAGGAAATTGTTAATATCCTTATTCGCTTTTGGAGCATTTTAATGTATAATTATCTGTAGTACAATATTTGTTTTTAAAAAGTTTTTATTTTTTTTATTTTTTTCAAAAAATTGTTGGCGAGAAATCAAAATCTCTCCGTATTTCACCCCCGTTACTACAGAGAACGTCTCCAGTGCTTTTCAGTCTTGTGTAAATAGAAAGCAATCTTTTATGAAACATACCCTTACTGCATTTGAACATTTAGATAGCCGGTATATCGAGTCAAAATCGTAATAAAGCATACCGCCTCTGTTTTTTTTCTTACTTCGAACACTGCTTACATGAGCGTTTTCCCTCTCTCGGTGGCCTTGAGTGTTAACCAAATAATAGGAAATATGAACAGCGAAGTCTCAACAACCTCTTTCTTGATTTAAATACATTCACTAATATTGATTTAATACTCGTTTCTTTTTTTTAAAACAAAATGATTATTACTCTCAATGTACATTTCTACACTATTTATATGCAAAATTTCTATACTGATGTTGTTGAACAAGAGATAGTGATAGAGTGGCTAAGTAATAGTGTGGCTCCGTAGCGGCTCAGTGATAGAGTGCTCACTTCTGGCGAATGAGGTCCCTGATTCGATTCCAAATTCCGCAAGTGGGCTTTGTGCTAGACAAAGACAGTGTGTGTGGATTCCCTCGGACTTCTCAAGTTTCCTCCTGCTTTCGTCATTTCACCATTGTCATTTCATTTCATCATCGCCGTCTTCTTTATATTTGGTTCCTCATCGTGGGATAATAAACAAAACATTAAAAAAATAAAATAAATACCGTAATTAGAATAAAGAGTATCATTACCACATATTAACTAACTAACTCTATGGACTATGGAACCCGGAGGTTCAATGCCGCGTTCACAAAAGCTCTCCACTGACTTCTATCCTTAGCTAACTCCATCCAATTTCTACTTTGTATTCCAATCTCTGCGAGATCCATCTTAATATTGTCCTCCCATCTGCGCCTAGGTCTTTCTAATGGTCGTTTTCCGATTGGTCTTCCAGTCAAGACTTTGAAAGCGTTTCTACTTTCTTCCATTCTAGCTACATGACCCGCCCACCTAAGCCTCCTAGACTTGACGACCCTAACAATGTTGGGTAAACCGTATAAATTATGTAGTTCCTCGTTACGAAGTTTTCGTCATTCCCCATTCCCGTTCTTCTTGGGTCCGAATATTCGTCTCAGGATCTTGTTCTCAAATACTTTCAGTCTATGTTCTTCCCTCAGAGTAAGTGACCATGTTTCGCAGCCATACAAAACAACAGGCATGATTATCGTTTTGTATATATTTATCATTACCACATATAGTATTTCTTTTGCCATGGCGTTCCGAAGATGTTCCTTATTTTCTTTAGAGCAGAGAAGCACTTCCCTCCTCCTCCGACCTGCATTTTGTAAGATTGTATATATATATATATATATATATATATATATATATATATATATATATATATATATATATATATATATATATATATATATATATATATTTTGAACAGAAATTTAGTTTTCAGTTACCGTGTATTTTTATATGCTGCTCTAATATAAAAAAAGTATTTTTGTTCGAGATATCATTTAATAATTATTATTACAGTATTTGAAATGATTTGTCGGTTTCTAATCAATGTGAACTATCGTGAATTGGAAAGTTATTAAAATTTATGCTGAAATTTCTGTGAATAAGAGAATTTCTCTTTTATGAGTGCTAGAAGGTACACAGGAAAAAATGTATCGCAGTTACAAATATTAAATACTTCTGACATTATCAATGTTTATTTTATTTTATTTATTATTCAGTCACTGGACATTACATGTACGTTTGTCATTGAATCTTCCTAATTTCAATCCTTAAGTGTAACGAAGTTTTAAATCAGAGATGTGATGAAATCAAAGTTAAGATACCGATTAAAGAATAATTATTCGTACCTGCCTAACTCAAGATTGTATTTAATCTCCCTTACTATACCTGAGTTGATCTTGTAATTCTTATTGACTACTTGAGGGTCAACTCCATGTGGAAAAAAAAGGAAAATTACTGCCATCATGTGTTTGAGGAGCTCCAAAACAAAAAGCGCTGAGTCCATAATAAAAATATTTTCATGAGAGCAGAACAACTAATAGCTCTTACACTATCACGGAATTAAGTAACTTGCTAATGTTATATTTTAATTAAGGTACTACAAGTTGAGATGGCATGGTTATAAAAAATAAGTTTTTCAGTTATTGCTTTAGACAAAGTGCATTTTGATGTGAACACGCCAAAAATGAACTATCTGAGACTTCAAATGGCACACACAATAGTGTATAGGTCATGCAGAAGTATAATTCTCTCCCTCTGTACGTGAATATTAAACCGTTACACGCCATAAAACGAACATGCATACTACAAATTAAAAACAATGAACTTTTGCTATAAGAATACACATACACATTAATATGCTCTCAATTTCCTGTTGTGTTGCATACGATATATCCCCTTCTTTTCTAACTAGTCGCAATCGGACACACTTTCGTATTCAGTACAATGTGCAGACTGTGCATCAAGTGCGTCAATATAGAAATCCAGCACAGGATCACGTCTCCAGTGATTTCTGAATTTTTTTAGATGAATTGCAACGTCAGCTTTTATTGCATCGGGGATTCGACATTTTAGGGATAGTGATGGAGAATCTGGCACGCTGGCAACTTTCATCCCTTATTTCAGTGGTGATATGTGCCGTTTAGAAGGATCGTCAAAATTGTACAATGGTTTCGTTTTGGAAACAACCACTGGATGTCCTTGGTGTTCTTTAGGAACACACATGTCATGTCACTGATACCTGTAAGTTTTTTGTAGGGAATTTCCTAACACTTTCACATCTCCCAAATGTCAGTCAGTGTCTTGAACTTTTATAGCCACAATTTGGCGGTACATTGCAGTGTGACTAATCAGGATTCAAAATTTTGGAATGTTTTTGAAAAGGCTTTTCTAACACTCCAAACAATACCCTCGGTGAGATAAGAATACCCTCGCACTGGAAAGTGCATAGTAATAATCTTGAGAGAAGAAGGGGATCTTCGCAGCAGCGATAGGTAAACGCATGTACAACATGTGTGCTTTTATTTTGCCCATTGGATTCGAAAAAAAATCAAATGGATTTTGTAGAAGCGTCAAACTATCGCCGTAGAGGAGGCACGTGATGTCAACAACGTTACTAACCACAGTAGACTCATTCATATTGATAAGACGCTAAACAGTTTGTGAGATCATGGACTACACTTTGCTGCATTGTCAAAGAGCGCGTCCTGTTTCGAACAACACGGTGGACGTAGCGCTTTCTGCGACAAATGCTGTATTTTACGACCCTTTTTAAGCAGTGACAAAGTAACTTTTAATCCAAATGGGTAGCACAGATAGCTTCAACGCTGGCAATTTATAGAAAATTCGTTAGGACTTAGCTCGTTTTGATTTGGAGATCCTTGTTTATAAATTTAGAGTTTAGAGTCTACAGGCTTTCAAAACTTTAAATAATAAATATACGTATGGAAAAAAGATACGTAATTTTCTGTATTCAACATAGTGCTAAATTGTGAAGTGGAAGCAGAAAAGATCATCTAAAGGGCATAACAGTTTACCAAATATTTCTGCAGTTAATGTTTGGTGTAATTGTATGCGTCGAGTAACAACTACGAAAAACTAGTTTTGTCATGGAGTTACAAAATGTCAAATAAGACAATGATTGAGGAGTATTTAATAAAACAACAATGTCAAGTTTTACTTACCAATGAAGTTCTTGATACTAGCTACGGTCGTAAAAGTGTTCGTAATGTGATTACTCTGACTAACTTACTGACTGATATTTGACAAAGTAATTAGTGATAAGGTCCAGATTATCCTGTGAAAATTCATATTTCGTTTATGAAGATGTGCTGGTTAGTGGGATCCTTCAGTCTCCGTCTCAAGTCGATTGGCGTTGGATGAATATGTGATGGTAGACATTAATATGTTTTATTGTGGAAGTGGCATGGAGTAGGTGTTTTGGGACGATTGAATGTATCTGGTGTCTTGCAGTAACAGATCGTGTGTCTGACGAAGTTGTCAGCCAAAAGTTAGAGTTTGGTACTCCACTAGGTCTTGGATCTGTGGAAGATTCAGTTCTCATGAAATTTGGGCTACAAATGTCTCTGGAATTCATTTGCGATACGCGATTCTGTACTTGTTCTCTACATGCTTTATGTAGGTGCAACATGGTGTGCTAGGTATGCACAAAGCTTAACATACTGATAAGTCGATTTGATTTTGGGTTTAAGGTCCCTTTAAACAGCATGCCGGCTTATCGTGGAATCTGAACCACATGAGCTCCCACTGGGAATTGAATCCGATATGCTGGTAAACAAGAAGGTATGTGCTCAGTGTAGTTTGGAAGATTGCAGAAGATGGTAGAATAGATGAAAGTTTGACGGTAGTTTCCTTGTTGGATATAAAAGTTTTAAAATGCAAGTTCAGGTCAAGAAAGATGCCTAGATACTTGACACCAGATTGTAATGAAAGAGAGATGATGACATGTGATAGTGATAGGAGGATGACGACGTTTTCTGAAATTAAATGATTAATTTATGGAGCCTTCTTAGAGTTGCATTTCACAATTTTTAAGTTCAAAATAAATATCGGTGTATCATCTCCGAAATCAGTTTCATGTGGTTCAATTAAATATTGTGCTGATGTTGTAAAGAAATTGTGAAATATGAAAGTTTCTGAGTTACATTTGCATTAAAGAAATGTTTTGTAGATAATGACAGAGATATCTTCACTCTAAATGATTTCGAGATCATAGTTAAAAAGATTCTTTCTAGTTGAGTGGAACTTGTCCAATTTCCAGACATTACGCTGAAGAGTTTTCAGACTTGAACTCCTTGATTTCGAGCTTCATATTTCAGAGTTGCTGATGTAATAGCATCTGTACCGTCATTTGAAATTGAAGGGATGGAATTCAGCATAGTTCTTCAGGAATAGTCAACTAGTGAATTCTAATGCAGCCATCAGTCAAGGAGGTTTATGGTATCTTCGTCTTATGGCTAGTTGTTAGGGATGAATTGGTTTTCTACGGAGTCTGAAAATGTCTCAGCCTAAGACCAGCCTCATATTGACTAAAGAACAAGAGAATCAAGTCAAGATGCAGCACAGGCACAAAACTGTAAATAATGGAGTAAAGCCTCATATCGCATACTCTCCCAAGCACGTACTTGAAAGAGGCTTTTCGAACGTTATATTTGTGAAACACGATCAATACATTCAAGCATCTCTCTCCGCATCATCTCTTATTTTCCTCTATCTTGATTGTTCTGGCCTCTGCTCAATATACGGCTAGCCTTCCTGTCATCAATAAAGAGAATTCTTATGTTTTGAAGTTGCTGTTGTCAAAAGTGTATTGAATTATCAACGCTTCAGACAAAGCTGCACAAGTATTTATTACGTTGTTCAAATTTGTAAAGTTTAGTATCCAATACTTGAAATCTTCGATCGTTGAAACGTGTACACTTCCTGTCTATTAGTTTTATATAAAAATGTTTCTGAGAACAATGGGTCTTTTACCATTGCTACCTGATACACTTCTTCAGGTGGTTAAGACTGGTTGTTGATCCCCCAGTCATCGTGCATTGTTGAGAGTGAAACTTGTACTTCTGAGCTGAAGTGCAATGGTGATCTTGGCAGTGAATTTTTGAACATTGTTCTCAGTGTTTAATAAAGTCCGTAGTAATGCCCAAGACTTACCATTTGAGGAAGAAGTTACGATATTTGTTCCAGTTCGTATAGTAATAGTAATACTTAATTGTCCTGATATTATAATAGTACAGATATGTTCTCAGTACAGTTTATACCAGAATTACATATATTACAGTACCATAAACTACTGAATGTTGATAAGGTTGCAAATACCTTAAGGAATGCTCAAACATCTGTCTTATGGGGCGTTTACACTTAGTCGATTTAAGTTCGATTCAGTTGAATTGACGTCACTTTCAACTTAATCGACCGTGTAAACGGGATTTCAACTTAATCGCTTGTTGATCGAAGGCGACTAATCGACTGGCAACTGAATTAAAAGACGTTCTATTTTCTGTGGTTGAAATAATTGAACACATCCATCAATCTGATTCGGCCTAGTTGCTTCGATTTACAGACAAATGCAGCGAGTCGATTTAGTCGTGCGACTAAATTGACTAAGTGTAAACATCCCATTAGATGAATAACTACGAACCACGACCTTTTGTTCTATAAAAAATGATTTAACATGTTCTTGTAATTAGAAATCAAAATTATTGGGACTCGATGATCAAGCCTTTACAAACCTCTACCACTTTTTTCTATCCTTTAGCCTAAAAATAATCAGTTCAGGTAATTCCTTACTTGTCTAAGAAAATGGGCTGAGGGTGCATCATTAGTATACAACATGTATTCATACATATAGAGCAAATAATTAAAATGTTCTCCTTATAGAATCGAGAGCATGATTTTCGAAAGGGGTACGTGACCATGTTATTTGAACAAGACTGTTTATTGTCCACGGAATACCAAAATCAATGTTGAAGTAGCCTCAGATACCTGTTACCATTTAACGACACAGACACAGAAACACAGATGGAAAAGTCTTGGGAACTGTATTGCCAGGTGGTTTATCATGTTGCTCCTCGTTATAGCCAATTAATACCAGTTTGAATGTTTCTATTTTTGGTGTAGTTTTATATTCAATGCTAACCAAACGTTTTCCTACTGTAAAATGGGTTTGCACAATCTGGAAAAGAATCTAGATAGTCCCTATGAAAGCGGGACGTATTATAAAGTAGGAGCTGCTAATAGGCATAAGTAACACGGGGAAACAATTTTTTAAAGTTCTTTGTTGCGTGCGATTTTCAGTTGTTTCTACATGTCTTTTGTACACCGAATCGAAATCTTAAATCCACTTTTCTGTTCATGCTATAGTTTTCATGCAATTTGGAACTTCCATATTTTGTAGAGAAGGTCATCATTTATTTGTATTTTGCATTTGTTTTCAGCTAAACCTAATCTCTAACAGCAGATCACATGTTCACAATATTGATGTTTCTTCTACTCTATTCTCTGCTTCAGATTACATCATGACTTCTTCAAGTAGACAGAATTGTGTAAATAAACTTGATGTATTTTGTTATGCTTGTAGCTTCTACACACTTTCCCGCCAAAGGAAAGTGTCTACAGAACGTATTTTCAAATTTCCCTTGGCGACAAAGACAAAAATTGAGTTCATCATATTTTGTGTCATAATTTTGAGGAAATGTTCCCTGATTGAACAAGAAGAAATCGAAAGGATATGACTTTTGGCGTTCCCGTGGTTCGGCGAGAACCTAAGGATCATCAAAGGAACTGCTATTTTTAGAATGATCAACACGCAGAGTATTTGAAAGAAAAAACCACATTCTATTTTTTATCCGAATATTTTTCAGCAACTCGAACGTTCCCTCAATCGGAAGAACTTCCGGTTCCACTTTTTAATAATTCCGGTTCTTCCGAAGATGAAAATAGTGAAAGGGAGGACGATCGCACGGCTTGAGATAAGGTTTTTGGAAAAATGGTTATTTAATCCGAAGACTCATCCGACACTAAATAATCATCATCACTTCAGCAGTTCATCAAGTCTGAATTGAAGGACTTATTGCGCGATTTGGGTCTCTCCAAGAAAGCTGCTGAGCTGTTATCTTCCAGACTGAGAAGAAAATCTGATGCATCATTCGGCACAAGTGTCGTATTTTCAAAAGCGGGAAAAGGGTTTTGTAGGGCACTTTACAGAAAACAACTTTGGTTAGTGCAATGATATCCTAGGTCTTCTAACTGGATTAGGCATTTCCTCTTATGGTTCAACAGAATGATGGTTATTTATTGACAGTTCGAACCGCCGTCTCAAGTGTGTTCTTTTGCACGACAGTAATGCTTACGGATCGGTTCCAATTTGTTATTCAGTGCATTTGCGAGAACACAACATAAAAACTTGTGATTGAATTACTCAATACGAGTAGCATAACTGGATCATTTGTGTTGATCCCAAATGGTCAACTTTCTGTTTGGATAAGAAAAGTATTCGTTCTATCTATATATGTGGGATAGTCAAGCTTGAGAGCCGCACTGGACACAAAAATAATGGTCTGTTCATGACACTCTGAAAGTAGGAATGCCAAACATTGTGAATAAGCCAATTGTCAGGCGAGATAGGATCATTTTCCCCGCACTCCACATCCACCTTGGCATAATGAAACTGTTCAAGAAGACATTGACTACTGATGTTAACTGCTTTCAGTATCTAATTTCTAAATTTCAAGCTTTGTCTTACGAGAAGATCAATGCAGGCGTTGTCGATGGACCTCAAATTCGTCTTCTGTTGCGTGATGAGGAATTTGCCAGGATTAACTACAAGGAGGAAGCAGCTTGGCTCTTTTTTGTGGACGTTATAAAAAACTTTCTATGTAAGAAATAGTTGGATAATTATGAAGTACTGGTTAATAGAATGAATGTGTCATTTTCAGGTAATGCCTTAAATTTACATTTGTACACTACTATATTGGATTTGTAAGTAATACCGCTGAAGTGCGCGTAGTTCCAATTGTTAATGTATATAGTTTTTTAATTTCGCAACGCTCAATATAACTTTTTGTAAATGACGTGGTTTGTATTCAGAAATATATGTTAATTTCTGCGTAAATACTTATATTCACGGTAGGTGTGTATCTAATGTCTGGAAACAAATGCGTTTATTTTGCATATTCCCTTATATATTTTGCATATTGTAATGTATTTACACTCTTTTCTGAATATATAGATTAATTTTCTTGTACAGAGCGGAACTATCGTCATTTTTAGTACAAAAATATGTAGACTGACGAAACAGTACTGTCAGAATATAAAATTATATTTCGGTAACTTCGCAAAGGATTTTGATCCCATCCATTCCAATGAACAATGAAGGCTAAAAAAATGCTAGATAAAGGTTAGACAAGGCTAACAATGCAAGACAACGCGTCCAAAAGTGTTTATGACAGTGTTCAAGTCTGGAAAGTTTAGCACTCAATACTTAGACTCTTTGGTGGCCTAACGTGTATACGTTCACCATTACCTAGTCACCCTTCTTGTGTATTTAAAGGAGCTAACTGGAATATTCGGGCATATTGAAACAAAAGAAATTAAGTAACTAGATTCCCAATTGCAGGACATAAAGTTTATTCGTATCATGTCCTAGAAAATAATCAACATTGATTTGTATTTGAATTAAGGAATACTTTGTCCTATTCATGTCAAGGGAAAGCATAAAATTTTCTCCTGTTTCTTCACTCATAGACCGGACAGTAAAATGAAGACATTTGGGAGCATATCTACCAAAGGCTTCAATATACAAGAAATGATACTCCTTGAGAGTTCCACTACTACCATACAGCTATTACATGTATATTTCAATTCAGTATCTAATGTATCTTGAAGTTCATTATCGAATATGTTCCCTTCAAAGAAATCCCATATAAAGTGTATCAACATAAAAGGAAGTTGATAATTTGGTGTATATCGAATCGTCTTCTGTTTTTCAGTCACTTTAAAACTCTAACATACATTATACATTTAGTTAAACAGGAAGGATTGTTTAGTTTGCATTATTTTCGGATGTTAATATTTGGCGATATCTCACATGCGTGTCAAATTTCTCTTTCCAATTTCTCCCAAATGTCAGAACTAAACGTTGGGGCGGTCGAACACTAATCTGCTGGTTGTAAATTACCTACACTCCACCAAGAACTGGTAAACGCAGTTCATTTCTGTTAATTTTATGTCACACTTTTCCTGACCTTATTCATTGATTACCATTTTGTTTAATTCGTTGTCATATTCTAGAGTTTGTATACCTAAAATATTTTTAAATGAGAAATGTGTTGTATTAATATGGGAACTATTTCGTTGGTAATATTCTTTACAAAATTGCACTGTTGAGTCATTTTTGTACTTGAAGGTGAGTTAGTACTCCTTCTTATAGTTTCTTCAGACCCCGTTACTTTTTTCTCGTGTATTTAGCAATGTATGTATCAAAGCTGGAATAGTGAATCTTCTCAAATAGCTCAGTTTTCAACGCTGATACATATTAAAAATGTGTTTTCGTTTCTATTATTATGCAGTCATCTTATATATTAATAAAGTGGCGTAGTAACATTTGAAAATAAAATATGCGTTCGGAGTTGGCAACACTGCATTATTTACAGCATCGATGGTGATATTTTTGGATATCCTCTTTAGTAGGTATATTGTTAGTAACTTTTTTTGTAGATTGCTAAAGTATATTTGAGTTATTTTATTTTCAAATTTTACCATTGCGTAAGTTCATTTTCTCAAATCTTTAGTGTATCATAATTTCATTACTTATGCCTATTATAATCTTAAAAAAATCCGATGAACACGTGTAATAGAGACTCACTCGGTGCCCAGCAGGCAGAGACTAGCACACTTGAACGAGAAAAAAACTCAAGCATACGCGTTAAGGTCTCTCCTCCCACTTGCACACGGCGCCGCATTAGCATCATTATTATGAGCGGGAAAATTCAAGATCGAATAGTTTTCGACAGGCATTATATATATATATATATATATATATATATATATATATATATATATATATATATAGTGTGTGTGTGTGTGTGTGTGTGTGTAATTCTGAGTGGTTCTAGCTCTGGTCTTTGAATTTCAAGGCTAGAATCCTACAGAAAGTGTGTTCACGAATGCAAATTACAAGTACCGTATCATGTTAACACATTTAACAGCCAGATTGTAGGATCAGACCATTTTGTTCCATGTATATTTCTAGATTGACAGATTAATACATTTAGAAATTTCACTTCATATAAAATCAATCTAGTTTTACGAACAAAGGTTATGGTTAGAAACTTGATTCAATTGTTTCTTTTTATCTTTCTCTCAACTTTCCCAAACATTTAAATCCTTCAAATTAATATTAGGAACACTAATAATTTTAAACGGTATACTCAGGGACAAATACGAATTTCGAAAATATGTACAAATTTCATCTTAATCGTTTTATTAAGAAAACTGTAAAACTATATACAAGGATGTGTACAGAAATTATAGGGCAGGCGTTGTTTTTGTTTCCGTGTTGCATGGCGGCTGGATGTTCACCTGAAAAGAAACAAAGAGAGAGAAATTTTTTTAAAATTTGTTTCAACATTATAAATATAAAACTCAAAAAATATTGTAATTATTAACTTCTCAGATACTTTTATTGTCATGTTATGACGTCAGTCGAACGGACGTTCAGTGTAAACCATTGAATGCATGGCGCTATATAAAAAAACCTCCCGTGGCAAATCAGATCTCACAGGATGAATAATTTACATTGATGTGGATCTAAATTGGTTTTACAAAGAACTCGTAACAAAGCAATACAAAAATGAGAGATAGTTTTAACATCATGGGTCTTTAAAATAATAAAATGGTTATACATGTAGTATGAATAATACATTTTGTTTAATTCAAATATTCGCAGGACAGGAAGCTAATCTATGTGCATTAAACTAAAATAACTAGGTATTAGCTATAATATTTTTTAACCACAATCATGTATCTCCGATAATCGAACCTGGGGACATGTACTGTGTTTATTGAACTAAAATAAGATCAACGATAATTAATTGAACATTTATATATACTATAAAAATTCATAACAACATAAATGGAGTTGAATCATTTACAAGAGTCAAGCACAACATTTAAGATGACAGAAAACAAGAATTGAAATCGATCACACTGCACCGTCATACGAAATACTAGCATATTTTAGAATCACCACTACACATAAATGTTTTTTAACTTACTGTGTGATAAAATATTCATTTACTTCTTTCACAGAACAAAATAGGATAGTGCTTCAGCAATTGACATTGAAATACAGTATATGATGCCCTTGAAAAAGCAAAAGAAAAACAAAAAGAATTGATTGTACTCCTAAAAAGATATCATTTATAAATGTGATTCAGAAGAAAGTCTGCAAAGTTTTGAAGCATTATAAGGGTACTTAAGTTGAACTAGTAACTTCCTGAAACGGAATGAATTGTATATACGTAAAGTTTATGTAAAGAGAAAAAACTTCAACTTAAAAATTTTGTTTAAGCTTAATGCCTTTCGCGACACTGCAATTATATAACTGAACCTATCTACTTCGAGTTCATAATTAAATATAGTAATATTTAAATCCTATCATTTTGTCTTTTCATCTATTATCCTGATTTCAAACTGATCAATTTTGTGAACAAAGCAAGGTTAAAAAATATATTTAGAAAATATATACAAGGGAGAATCGAGTGATAACCGCAGGTATGTAGTAAAAATCTGTTCCGTTTTCTAGGCGTTTGGAGATTTGCAAACATAGTCCTTGACATTTTTTCAAGCTGGCAGTGTAAGCAGACCCGGTAGATGGGATTGAAGTTGAGTAATAGCTGATCTAATATGTTACCACCACTACGCAGTTGCAACAACGAAGAACAAAGTGAAGTAATTCGATTTTTGTGCAATGAAGGTGTAGAACCGGTTGATATTCAAAGCAGAATGAAGATGAAGCATGGAGATGATTTCCTGTCGCAGGAGCAAGTCTAAGGTGGTACAAGAAATTCACAGAAGGTACTACTTTGTTGACTGATGATCCCAGTCCAGCCAGGCTTATGAAGTTGTAACAAAGGAGTCCAAAGACTCAAAAGAGCGACTTATCCAGCAAAATCGGTGTAGCACTCTTGCTTAAAAAGCTTTCTTGCTGATTATGAGGTTCGGTTCAGTACAAAGCATAGTGTATGACGTGTTCGGCAGCTGACACAATAGCGGAAAACTCGTTAAGTTGACATACATGTAAGTCATGAGCTACTGCGCGTTATGAAGAGGATTGTGAGAAATTTATAGCTCACATTGTCACCGAGGATAAAATTTGGGTGCATCATTTTCAACTGGAGACGAAACGTATAAGCAAAGAGTGACAGCATTTGTCTTCGTCGAAAGCAAAGAAGTTTGGCACTAAACTTTCTGCGTCGAAAGCTATGTTTACTTTATTCTGGGTTAAGAATGCTCCTATTCTAGAACATTATATGCCCTCACGTACTACAGTAGCTAGTGCCACCCAAATCGGCCTTCTCAAGAAGCACTTGAAGACAGCAATACGGACAAAGCGAAGGGGATTTGTGCGTGCAGGCGTTTTGCTTCAACATGATAACGCCCGTCTCATTATACTCGGCTAATCATGAAAACTATCGACCACCTTCGCTTCAAGTGCTTTGCACAACCACTATTCTCGCCAGATTTGGCACCATCAGATTTTCACATCTTTAGTTCATGAAAGTAGCATCTTAAACGGCAGCAGTTGAAACCTGTTGAAGAAGTACAATCAATGGTACGCAAGTCACAGCTTCAACCGAAAGAATTTTTCTTACGCGCTATCGAAGCACTTCGTACCCTATGACGTAAGTGCGCTGAACTGGAAGGTGACTAAATTTATGTGAAACTTGAGGATCTTCAAAACAAATCGGTAAATTGAAATATTGTGTTTGCCATTAAAAATGCATCACAGATAAGGAGATTATAGGAAGTCAAAAATTGCAAAATATGTGGAGCATGGAAAAATAATCAATTCACTAGCACGACAGCGCTGTAAAGCAGCAGAGGCGCCAGGCGAGTTATCTAGTGACAGGAATGGAGGCCAACCGGAGAGCCACAGTTCAGTAGTACAAGAAGTTTGGTGTGACGTGAGTGGCATATACGGCCAAAAAGTGTCTCGTCGTCGAATGTAGTAGTCCTTCAAACATGTTTTGGCCCACTGTCCACACGAACAGTTTTACATTGTCTGGCAAAGTGGGGAAATTTGCATGGCGTCCATTACTGCTCTTTCGCTGACTTCACAGCATAAATATGTAAGACTACAATGTGTTTCCGATGGTCGTGTTGGAGACACGAATGGCAAAACATTCTCTTTTCCGAGGAATCCCACTTCTGTCTGTAGCATCATGATGGCTGCATCGTATCTGGCGCTATCGGGGCTCTAGACTGGGCAACGCTTGCACTTTGCAAACACTTTTATCCGACACTGACTGTTTCTGTGGTATGTCATTCGATTTCATTCTCTCTTACGCATTGACGGACATTTTACCAAATAACAGTACATTGAGAAAGGGTTGGACTCAATTGTAGTCCCTTTACTGTAGGTCTTCTCACGGGTTACATTCAACCAGGATAACGCGCTTCTTATGCTGCTATACTGTTCTACAATGCTGCAATATTCTACACTGTGTTGCTGATTGAACACGATGTTCCTCTAATGTTTGGCCAGAGCGTTCCGCTGATATCTATCCTATTAAACACTCGTAGTGGATGACTGTACAAGGCCTTGAAGCTACAAACTTTGCCTGCTACGGTTGATGTTGTATGGTGTAGTGAAGTATGTATGTAGGTTGCCACACTCCCGGGGGACATCTAAGGGTTTATCCTCTTGTTTCGTCGTGTTGCAGCCGTTCTGATTGCCTATGATGGGTGCATAGTCAACTGGTTGTCAACAATTCTACCCCGCTACCGTCACGTTTTCAAACATCACACAGAGCGGTAAGTTTAACTATTTGCTAATTCTACAATAAAGTCTCTGCCTGCCAACTTTGGCGTTCTTATTTTGTATCCTTTGTGGTACTAGATTTTTAAAGCGTAAGCGTAATTAATGTAATGTAATAACGAAAAAATACACTAGTGTAAACTTTTAGTTTAGAGTATTCCAAAAAGGCTCTAAAATGTTTTAAAAAGAAAATCATTTTTACACTCTCTAAATCGAAAAATTTCAGGTAATAATTGTATATAAGTTGTGTAGTTTCAAAATATTTACAGTGATCTAAACTATTTTAAAATTGGTAACATTCGCGCAGAACAATGATTTAGTGGACAACAGTCAGGTAACATATCCTACTACAGTCAAAAACTTACAGCGTATAATCGATACTATGCACATAACCCAACGGTAAGTACATTGCGACTATAGCAATATGTGTCTCAACACATGTAGAGCACCATTTCCATATTCATTACAATTATCTATAATGTGGCATTTTAATCAGTATTAATCGGGTTTAACATGCTATTAAATGAATATATAATGAAAACATTTTATTTCATGCACGAAGAATAGTAAAGCATACTTTCTGTTTGTTTTGTATCAAGTGGTGTAACTAGCAAGTTTTTCTACAGGCGGGGCGGAGAGCATGTTTTTTTCAATGAAGCCAGGCTTTTAACATATTAGAAAATCAATTCTTCTTTCAGCATATAAAACCATTAATAACTCACCATTCCTACACAAACATACAGATATTATTATAATTATTACATTTCCAGTATGTTATCTTTCTGAAACCTGTGTCTTGATACTGCGAAAAGTTAGTATCACAGATTGTAGGAAATGTAATATTCATTATTCATAAGGATTGATAATTATTCATGTTCATTATTCATAAGGAAAGAATTTTATTTATGGAAGTCTATTTGTTTGACTGTGTTTATACGGGAATAAATCGTTTTTTTTTTTAAATAAGCTCTCAGAAAAATAAGATCTAAGTTAAACAATGTTGTGCAATATTGTAGAACAATAATATCATAAATTCCCAACTGTGTGCATCAAGTTAGGCAAATGAGACTACAAAGAGGATAATTAATTTTATTTGTTTCAATTATAGTATTTTAACGTGTTGACCTAGTTTTTTCTTTTTAAAAAAGTAACTTCCACAATTTGTTATAAGTATTCTTCATTGGCTGTGCAAATATACACGATTAATAAACATAACACATGAAGCTTATTTGGGAACAAAGAGATTGTTTTGGAGAGCAGATCTAATTTGCCAATTTTTATTTTTCTTTGCTTCTAGTTAAATCAATACATATAAAAAGTTTTTCACACGTTTAGAAACAGTGTGTTTTTATAAACAGTATTGCCGACAAATGTGTTAACTTCCTTCCCATTTTAGAAAACTTTTGTAATCAAAAGGGAAGCAAATTGCTAGGTAATTACAATGCTTATTAGTAAACAATTCTTTAGAGCCTTTCAGGTCTTTTCTCTCTCTTTACAATGCATATTTTCTGTAGATAATCGAACAATTTTAGTGTTATTTATGGATATGCTATCTATTTTAGTGTTGTTTACGCATTCACTGCCTGAAAAAGAAAAAAACTAACCAGCTCAATTTCGCACAAATAATAAATATTTTAAATCTGTGGAGCGTAAGATGCTATTGAGTTGAACTTAGGTATGATCCATATAAATCAGATCTTATTTTCATATTGATCCGTGTAAAAATATCACTTCTTGCTATTTAAGACCACTTTCGCTCCATTACTATCAAAGTTAAAATCAGAAATTATAGATTTCTACCATTTCTGGTTCGAATACAAAGTTTAAAGATAAAACTCAAGAGTAAACCTATGACATTCTATGATAAACCTATGATTATATTCTTGATAATATGAACCCATATGAAAAGGCCATCTCTGGCTATCCGTTAACTTTTTTGGGCCTATATATTGATCGATTTTGAAACTGGAAATTATTATGGTGAAGATAAAACCCATCCTTGGAATGTTCAATCCATGTCATGAAGCCTCCTTTCGGTATCTATTGCCGTTTTCATTTTATGGTGACCAATGTGGAAACTGGAAATGGTTTATTTCTACCACTTCCGGTTTGAGTACATGGAATCTGTTTTTGGAATACGGAATCTATATTTAAAAAATCGGTTCACATCCTTTCCTGCGGATTTTCATCTGGTATCCGTTGAATACAAACAGCTTCGCAGTAAGTCAGTCTAAAAACAAATGGAACACAAAAGGATGAGATATATTATATACTAATCTTCAGACGGACAATTCAAGAGGAAGTATACTTAGCAAGCATCTATTTTTCTGGCAGTCTCTTAATGATAGCCTTAGTTACCTAACACCGCCATTGGACACATCATAGCACTTCCTCCTTCAGAAGTTTCTATGTTAGAAAGACTCAAGTGAGATAAAATGGTTTCACTAATTTTTGCTAATTAGTTTCTTTACTTCCTCTTCGGCACGGATTATTTTATAACTTATTTATGACTCCTTTCTCAGCGAATCAACTTCAATTACGCTGCTCATTCATATCTATATCCATACATTTTTGTTGCAATCTCTTATACTTGTAATTTCTTGTGCTGATACATTAATCTTTAAGTCGATACCTATCTATGTTTTATTTGCTAATCTTCCCCTACTTATTCCTAATTATAACCAGTTTCCTGTCAGAAAACATTAGTGTTCACAAATTCCTTTATGCTGAACATATTTGTATCGTATTTCTTCTATGGATTTTCCCTTTAAAAGCAAAGAAAAAGTTTTTGTTATTTGTAGTATAGTACAAACTACAAGTACTATAAATAGAGTTTTAACTTGTGTCTGTTAACTCTCCGTACTAGCGCACTCATTTAATACTAGTACTATAGTGTACTATTGTAAATTCTCCATAAAATGTATCTTGAAATTAGGGGGCACAGTAGTGCAGTGGTAGAGAACTTACCTCTGGCGCGTGTGGTCCCTTGTTCGATCCCCGGCCAAGTAAGTTTGGGGTGGACAATATCATATTCGGTTTTTTGGGTACTCCCATTTCCTTCCAATGGAATAAAGTGAGAGAATACACAGAAGAAGAAAATAAAACATTGTTCGAGATATAGAGCATAGGAAGAAAAACGGAACTCTTAAAGAACTTATTGAAGAAAGGAGGAGTAAGAACATACAGAAGAGGAAGTAGAAGAATGTTAGATGCATTGAAAAAGAGAGAAAGATCAGAAATTTAACTAAATGATTAAGGGGTTGTATATAGAACTAAATGCAAAGAATGTAGAAATGCAAAGAGTTATATAGGAGAAACAGGAAAGAGCTTAGAAGAAAGAATTAAACAGCACAAGGATGACGTTAGATTGAAGAGGGATAGTAAAACTATATATAAACATGTGAAAGAAGTAGGACATTAAATAGGCTGGGAAGGCGTAGAGGGGCTGAAAAGAGAGAGAATAAGAATGAAAGGAAATGGAAAGAAGCAGAATGGATACGAAAGGAAGAAAGCAAGAAATTTATGAACTAGAATAGTGGACTAAATATACATAAGGTATGGATGAAGATATTGGATAAAGCAGAGAAGAAAGAAGTGATAAAAACATGTGAACTGAATAGCAGAAAGCCAATTAAAAGTTTATGTTTCTCAAAAGTGAAAGTTACTTATTTAGAGTACACAGGTGTGCCAATTAAAAGTTTAGCTCTCAAGTGAAAGTTGTATCATTAAAAGTTGCATATGTAATTAATTAAAAATTCTCAAAACTTAAAGGAGGAATCGGATTTGTTCATAGATATGACCTCCTCTCGTAATAATAAGTGCATTAGCTGTAATCTTAGAAATTGAATTTCATAATGCGTCTGACGAAGGCAAAGTTAGGTACAGTACATAGATAGGTACAGTACATAGATAAATAACATCTTTTTCTAGCAAAGTAAAACATATTTAACATTATTGGCAACATACGGTACATTTTTCAGTGGCAAGAAAGTTCGTTTTTCTCATTTTCTCGAAAAGTACTTATAAGAATTTACCCTCAACTGTGTTATCTTGTTCAGGTCGATGTGATCCCTCGACTAATGAATATATCTTATATTTAAATAATAATTTAATTATACACAAATTAAAATTTAAGTGTTAATGACAATTCTCATCTACTATATGTCTACTTTATTATGCTATGCACTGTAATCTTACTAGCACCTTAGTGACGGTATATTTCAGTATAAGCTTCACTTTGTTAAGTGGGACTGTTCTCGCACAGCATCAATTTTTTGACTTACAAATTGATTTTTCTCTTTCAATTTTCTTGAAACTTCATATAATGTTGTCCAGCTTAATAATATATCGATTGGAATATGTCTCAACTTTAGATGTCTTTTTTTTTTTTTTTTTTCTTAAAAACTAACAATATTGTAGAATTTCGCCCAACAAATGCTTGTGTGCTATTTAAACGTATTTATTAATCTGTAGGCTTATTCTTTACTGTTTGTTACATATTGCTTTCAATTGTATGTCGATCCTCTAAACTGTATATGGAAAATTAGCAGAAGCATCCGCACTTCTCACGGCCAAAATAAGATGTAATTAATATAAATCCGGAAATGTAAGTATTACTGAAAATGTCCCTCTCCTCTCCTTTTTCAGAATCGGAATTTTTGAAATCGCTGAAACACGTAATCGGTTGTTGTTTTAAGTGAGGATATTTCACACCTCCACGCTACGCAAATCTCACTCTTCGACTCCTTCTGAATTAAAAATTGGAAATATGAATAACCCACTTTCCCATTTAGGAGGGATATACTCAAACACATATTTACTTATTTTTATTTAATTGATTGTGTGCCTAATTTTCACAGCACCAAATTAAGCAAATTCTTACATTCGGCACTTTCTGATTAAAGAAAGGGAAATTGAAACAATTCAGAATTGTTCCTCTTTCCACTTTAAACATTTTATTTTCGAAAACACTGAAACATGTACTTCCTCATTCTGAATTAAGAGTGTATGTAGGGGTCTACGAATTGCGCATTCCCAACTTAACCGAATTCTCACATTGAGTACTTTCTGAATAAAATAAAAGAAATTTTAGTATTATAAAAATACCATCCTCTTCCTTGCTTACAAAATTTTGGAAAACCCTAACGTATATACTTAATTTCTTTATTTCTATATTAATAAAGAGTTTTAATACCTAGTTTCATATCTTTAACTTCGGAAATTCGTGAGATGCTAAATTGTTGGTAGAAAATTTGAACCTTTTCTTTACGCTTTCCAGAATACGTGTTTCATTGTTTTTTAATCTTCTGTTTCCGTGAAAAGAAGATTACTTTGTCCAATTTCGTGTTTCTATCTATAGTAGTATGGCCTGTGCGATGATGGGTGAATCATTTCTACTATTATTTTCAATTATATAGAATAATTTTTTTTTTAAAAAAAAAACGTTACTTATTGAAATACCAAGAATCTATCAACTCATGTTTTCAAATACTTGTTAGATTTTACATGTTAAGCAGCTTACTTAGTTCAGCATTTTTCTTGCAACCTTTATTTTCTTAAATATATTCAACTGTTGACAATATTTGTTATTGGAACTGAAACACGTCGTTTAGCGTTCTTGAAAATCCCACATTTAAAAGGAGAAAAGAGGTAATTGCTCTAAACTAAAATATCCCATTAATTACTTATTCAAAAAATGTCAAATGTAAGGTTTAGCTTAAGTTGGGAGGAGTTAAATTTATAATTCAAACTTTTAACTATAAACAATGAAACACCTATTTTTAGCGTTTCCGAAGGTGTTTTACCATGACAACAGAAACTGTGGCCGAGAGACATTTCCGAATCTTATAACTGAATATGGTAAGACGCATGTATTATATATCGGTAGAGCTCATTTTTGTTTTTTCCAAGCCGAATTACGATGAAATGTATACTAGTATTTATGTAAAAGAGTGGCAATAACTGAGTCACCATTCAAATTTCTTACTACTATATTTTAACATATTATTCCTTTCACCACGAAAGAAAGAAATAGGGAAGAATTTTCGGAAATATGTATCCTAAAAGGGAAAGGAGGGTTTCAAAGTTTTTGCCAACTATAGTGTATCTCACGATTTCCTGAAGTAAGGAAGATGAAACTTGGCATATAAACTTACCAGCAAAAGGAACTGAAGCACGTCGTTTAGCGTTCTTGAAAATTGCATATTTAAAAGGAGAAAAGAGGTAATTGCTACAATCCGAAAATTTCCTGCTAATTACTTATTCAAACATTGTCAAATGTAACGTTTAACTTAAGTTGGGAGGAGATAAATTCACAATTTGAACTCTTAACAAGAAACAATGAAACACGTATTTTTTGCATTTCCGAAATTCTGCTCCAAAAGGAGGGAAAGAGAACAGTTGAAGTTCTCTGTTTATTTCGATAGATAATATCCAATGTAAGGATTAACTTAAGTTTGAGGTGTGAAATCCAGTATGCAAGCTCTCAACTAATACAGTATAATGACAACGTTTTTGAAAATTTTGGTTTTAACGGGGAAAAGGAGATTTTTAAATATTTTGTCTCGACATTTAAATCCATGTTATCTGTTTCATCACCATAGGGAAATGGCTGAAACGTCCGAAATTAATTATTGATCAGATTTAGCACTATCGTAGTTCTAGGATTTTATCATGTCATTTTCATTAGAAATGCATATTCTAAGCAAGAGACAGAGGGTTTAAAATATATGGCAAAAATATAGTATCTAATGTTAGAGAACTGAACCTCAATATTAGGGTGGGCCGAACAATTTTTTTTCAGATATTCAGGATTGAGTAGTTATCAAAAGTTGTGTATTAATACGAAATGAAGCCATGTCAAATATGTTGATTTTAAAACAATATTTAACTGGGCCCCCGTGGCTCTAAAGTTCCTAATTTTGTTGTTGAAATAAAATGGTTTTAGGTAATAAGAACATTTTTCCAGACAATACTATTAATACATAAAACATGAAATACATGATTTTAATATACGCAGGTAGCTATTCAGACCTTAACTAACTTTCATAACTACCATATTAACCACGAAAAACCTTCATGTTGAGCCCAGTCAAAACTCTCAAACTTTAAGAGAATATCACTTTTTCGCATCTGGATGCAAAATGCACAACACTGGCTTTCCGAAGGCGGCGCTTACATTGCTGAATTCAAATAAACTAGAAACGATATGGCTGCCAGCCTCTCTTCCTGTATTGTCTTGCCTTCGAATTAAGGATATGATTTTGAATTACAAGTCAAAATGCAAAACGATCATTAACCCCATTAAGAAATAATATACCTCCATTAAGAGCCAAATTACAGAAATTTAAGAACAGTGCTCAGAAGTTATGTGATATTTTCTCTTGCAAATGCTGCGATAGAGTAACCTGTAAGTGTGATAAATCAAATTAAATACCGCCTTGGGAGCTCATATTAGATCAGAGAAATCAGAGACAAATGACGAGTTGCAATGTAGATAAAGCAGAAACCCATAGGCTCAAAAGAAAGTATGACACACAGATCGATTATGATGCTGCGGTACCAAATACAAGAGGGTTACAATCGTTAGCCCCAATCACGCACTTGGAACATACATTAAGTGCTTCCACCCGGAATTCAGACGACGAAGAGTTGCATGGAGCTATCGTTTAGAGATTAAAATCTAAAGTAAACCTAAATAAACAACAGTGAGCCCTAAACAAATGAGTACCGCCAAAGATTTAACAGGTATCTCGAATATGTCGGCTGCTAAAATTGTATCCGCTGTTTTAGAAGATATTAATTTACTGAACAAAACTAACTAAGACAAGGTAGTAGATAAAAACAAAATCCGTACGAAACTAGCAAAAAAGAAAAAAGAAACCGTCTACAGTGTAAAGCTACTAATTTTAAGGGTCTATTTTGGGTATACGGACAAAATCTCGCGGCCGAAACATCGCCGCCCAATGTGTTTCCTAATATGCAATTCCACATTACAAATAATAATAATAATAATAATAATAATAATAATAATAATAATAATAATAATAATAATAATAATAATAATAAGATACAAAACATCGTGTGCGTGGGCTTTCTCGGGTTATTCCCGTTTCCTCCCACTTTCTTTATTCGATCATTTCCTTCATCCTCGTCATCTACGTCTCCTTTAACCTATAGGACATAATCAAGGGACGTCGTAAAAACTCATATATTGTTTCATATTTTCATAAATATTATTAGATTTTTGTTAAAATTTTAAGTTTTTGGATGTTCCAAAGTTCACGAAACTAACCTCGTTAGTTGTCATTACTTTCCTTATGCAGACTTTCTTTCCCTATAACCAGTTTAAAAACATCCTGTCGCCCTACCTTCACATTGAAATCCTCTAATACAGAAATAGAATTATCATATGGTATCGCGGGACGTGGTCAAATACCCGTGATACTTCTTCTGAAACAGCGTCTTTTATACTGTCATCCTTATCATCTGTTGGAACATTTACATTTTGGTCAGGCGAGATTTTGGGTATGGCGATATTTTGGGGCGCGAGGTTTTGGCCCGGCGAGATTTTGGCCCGCGAGGTTTTGGGTGGCGAGGTTTTGGCCAGGCGAGGTTTTGGCCCCGCGAGATTTTGGCCCGCGACGTTTTGGGCGGCGAGGTTTTGGCCAGGCGGTGTTTTGGCCCGGCGAGATTTTGTCCCGCGAGGTTTTGGGTGGCGAGGTTTTGGCCAGGCGAGGTTTCGGCCTGGCGAGATTTTGGGCCGCGAGGTTTTGGGAGGCGAGGTTTTGGTCCGCGAGGTTGTCGCCGCGAGGTTCTGGCCGCGAGGTTTTGTACCCAAACCCTATTTTGATGGCCGAAAATACCAAACTATAGTTCTAATTGACAATTGCACTAGGCAAAGTACTGAAAAATATGCGGATTATATCGATTTGATCGATTGGTCAGAAGTAATAGGAACATAACCTCCAATTTTGGCTAACGTATCAACAGAAGAACTAACCGAAATGATTGTGGAAAAGAGGAGGTTTCAGAGTTTGTCACGTTCCCCTTCCACACACAGGCTTTGGAGAAGTGTGTAAAGGTAGTAACACAACCTTCAGAAATATGCAGTAGTGTTGCACGAAACGGTTATATTCGCGCAAAACTGGAAGCACGAAAGTATCTACCAAGCTTCGAACATAAATCTCAATATTTTGTTCCAAGATTCAACTAAGGAGCTTTAAGTAAGAGGACGGTGGGCGGGAGGAACTAGCTGTGTAACCATCTCCACGTGGTGAGTCCTGGGCTGGTTTGGTGTTTGTTGGTCAATTTTTCCATCTTACCTTATGTATTTGTGTCCGTGCTATTATATCTATTAAACACCAATCAGACGAAGAGCTGCACATCAGATCAGAACATTTAAAATCCTGGGGTCAAGTTAAAGTATTAGGAATCTTAACCAATTTTCTATACATGCTTAAAATAATGGTATATATTAAAAAAAAACACTTAAAACACTTTTCAGACCCGCAGGTCCTGGTGAAATATTTTTATCTTCCTCTGTTTTGGGGAAGAAACATAGCATTATACAACTTTTGCACGGTAATCAAACTTAACTTTCTAAAAAATATATTTCAATAATATTTTCACTATTTACAACTATCTTTTTTTTAAATAAACGTTCTTTAGGGCCATCGGGACCCGGTTAAATAACTTTTTTCCCGGCTCTGCTTCTGTGAAGAAACATAACATTATACAACTTTTGCACGGTACTGAAACTTAACTTTCTAAAAATATATTTTAATAATATTTTCATTGGTCGCTACTTTTTTTCAAAATTACTGTTCGTTCAGGCCCCTGGGGCCCGGTTAAATATATTTTTATCCGGCTCTATTTTGGTGAAGAAACATAACATATTATTATACAACTTTTTCATGGTACTCAAACTTAACTTTCTAAAAAAAAATTTCAATATTTCACTGCTCGAAACTATTTTTTTAAATTAACCTTCTTTAGGGCCCCCGGGGCCCGGTTAAATATCTTTTTATCCGGCTCTAGTTTGGTGAAGAAACATAACATAACATTATACAACTTTTGCACGGTACTCAAACTTAACTTTCTAAAAATATTTTTTAAAATATTTTCATTGGTCGCTACTTCTTTTTTCATAATTAGCGTTCTTTCGGGCCCCCGGGGCCCGGTTAAATATATTTTAATTCGGGTCTATTTTGGTGAGGAAACATAATATAACATTTTACAACTTTTGCACGTTACTCAATCTTAATTTTATAAAAAATTCGGTCGTTTTCGGCCCACCCTACTCAATATACAAACTTTTAAAAGAAAATAAAAAATAAAAAAGTGGTCACGTGTCCCAGCGTTTTCGGAAATTCTACGGAGAAGGGAGAAATTTCTACAATTTTTTCCTCGCTATATAAATGTCATTGACGTTGCCTATTTCATCATCATGAGTAAAGAGCTGAATCGCTTGAAATTAATTTATGAATATACTCGTAGTTTTCACTTGACTCGAGACGTTTTCATATATTTTTTTAAAAAAATATGTATCCCAAGGGGGAGTTAAACATTACGCCAAAATTGAATATCATACGAACCTCTCATGTCAGATACATAGATTCCTTATTATAAATAAGTGGTTAAGTGCCGCAGTGTTCTCAAAAATTCAACTTCTATAGGGTGTAATTTCTATTCTACATTTATATTCTTAAATATTGCAATTCAACATTTTACATTCTTAAAATTACCAAATAGGAGAAACGTCTGACCCGCTTAAAATTATTTTTAATTATAATTACTATTGGGTTCGACTTGATCTTTCTTTTATCAACTCACTTTGAATTACATACCCAAAGAGTGGAAGAAAATTTAAATTTTTCACGAAGTCTGGCTACATTGCCTGAAATGCATTTTCGATCATAGTTAGCACTTAAATTGAGCTGAGTTTTTTTTTAAAAAAATTACATTGATACATATACATATCGTAAGAGAGAAGGATAATCAAATATGTCTTTCAAATATTTGCAATTGTAAGACTATTCTTCCCGTGTAAGGTATAGGCATTTTAGCTAGTTTAAAATAATAGTTTTTACGTTCTACAGGTAGGAGTACATGAAACTACTCACACACCGTGATCTACACACATGCATATATATATAGGTAGATAGATATAGATATATACATGCAGGGTAAATCAAGGTGATGGACTCAGGAATTAATTCTCTGAAATCTAATAAACATATGTTATTGTGAAACATGCGCTAACAAACGCAAATCGTTAAAGTTTTCTTCAAACATATCTCAAGTGTTCTACGTGAGCAGCTCGTCTAACACGGCCCACATCGAGCTGATAATATATCTCCTGCCAAATCTTTTGTAGCATGTTGCGGCCTATATCAGCAATTAGTTTCATGCTTGCTGCTGACATTTAGCCGTAGAAAGTGAAAACACTGCGTGGAAACTAAACTTTTGAAAGTTAACCTTTCGAAACGCATGTCTCACAATAACACATGTTTATTAGTTTTCACAGAATACATTTCTGAAATCGGGTCCATCATTTTAGCTTGACCTGTATATTATATGGATAAAAGTTTAACATGCACGCGTGTTCAGGCGTATCAAAAAGTCGTCAAAAGAAATGCTGAAGAATTCCAAGTGACTACTAGCACTAATGAAGCATGTACAATGCTATGCATTGATTAGTTGGCTGATGTTTAGCATTCCTTTTCAACACTGAGGGTAAATGAGATCTGAAACTACAGGATAAAAATGAAATCCAATCAACTGTAATGCATATACATTTTTCAAGGATCCCACTGGGAAGGCGTATTAGCTAGTCATTAATCAGTGGGAAGGCCAATAATCCTGTTTACTTTCAGCAAGACAAGATACTCTCTCGCTACCCATAGTACATCATTCAGAGAAAAAGACATCCGTTGCGCTTCTAGGGCAAATAGCTCTCAGATGAGTGACTCCTTTGAGGGCATGTGTTACCTCTGTCTTCTAAGTGTACAGCCTTTAACGATAGTCATTGTGATTGTATTTGCGAAACCACTATTTATCTTCAGAGTGCTTCTTACACATGCAAACACACTATTTCACACATTACACACTATCTTTTATCAGGACCACCACCCAGGCTTCCATCCACAATATTAAGGAAGGAGTCATCTCTTAAAAAAATCAAACCAAACCATCAGCTCCCACAGAAAGAACAAAAGAGACTATGGATTACAAATACTACTGTTGGCAACACAACAGGAATGTTAAAGATGTTTACTACCATTCCTCGAAAACAAGATTAACACCGCCATAGGACTCGAAACGCTCACTATTTCCAGAGTCAACTACTCAGCCGCATATTATGACCAGAAAAGAAGATTTACTGCCATCCGTGTAAGCGGAAGTCATTTTGAGATCTACACATTTTTCGCCTACACTCCTTCAACCACTACGGGTATCAGCCGACGACGCGTTTAAAGAGCCATACGGATCACAGCAAGACAACCAACTAACAGAGCCAGTAACCTCAAAGTCATGCAATAAGTAACCGGAATGGATAACATACAGGCAGACAACCCATCAACAGAACCATTGACCCCACAGCCAAGCACTAAACAAAAATAACATGACAATGCAAAGCCAGATAGTCAACCAGCAACTCCAATGGGCACAGGAAAACCACAAACCAAGAATGCCACCACGCACAAACATGCCCGAATTTGGCAAGAACATACAGCATCACCCAAAAGAAGTAAGTAAACTACATACACCTGTGTAATAAACGGAATGGACTGCAAAAAAGTCCAAAAGAGGTAACCATGGTGCTCAACACACATATCGTTCTGTAACATTACACGCATCAGTTCAGCAGAGGCCAACTCCCACTCATCAGACCCTTCACAAGACATTCAGTAAATGTAGGTAAGCGTCAGTCTGCGTAACTAAAAACAAGAAACAAAAGCAACTCCAGGTCCTAACCCTACTGGAATTGCCGTTCATATCGTCAAACCGGGCCACAATGCGTTATCCCCAAGATACGCTACAGATGCCGTGGTAATCACGTTAACACATGCCAGAAACCTATAAATCATTCATTCTGCACCACATGCAAAGTGGAAAGCCATTGCACTGGAAAGAGTAGCTGCCCTTAACGCCCGAGAATGCAAATAGCAACCAAAATACCAAACATCATCATCTCAAATACCAAGTCAGGAAGACCACATTTCGGTCCTTTTAGAAGCGAAACAGCAGCCTCACTTCCAAAAAGTCACCAAACTATAGATCACTCAGCCAATATAGAAGAATAATACGAACCAAGAAGTGAAGAATACACACCAGAAAAAACAACAAAAGGTTCAAGAGAATAAAAATTACAAGTATCCGCAATGGAAGCAATACACAATATCATGCCGTGAATTGCAGGTATTCTCACAATCACCAAGGAACCAGATAAACAGAAAGCAGTGGCCGAAGCAATACAAAAACCCTCAATAACAATCTTCCAAATCCACCAAATAACCATATCACAACAACTGGTTATATCCTCAATAACCAAGAAAGAAAAGAGGTCACTACCTAAACTCATAAAATTAGAGTTAATACAATCACAACAAAAATTCAAAATTTTATATAATGAGAAACTACAGAAATGCACAATCTGAACTCACATACAACAAAACCCACCATATTATACAAAATCAAAGTAAAGTAAATATACACAGAGTACGAAATCAAGGCAGAGCGAGCAAGGGCCACAAGTTAGTGACATAAATGAACTACATTTCTAATTTCAAACATAACGAATGTTGTAGCAAATAGGCGTTAAATCGCAATTGAGTAAAAACTGTTTCTCTATTAAGGACAAAGCCGGTAAAGAAAAATAATGTTGTGCTACGATAGTATGGAAAAGTTTTGCTGAAACAAATATAATTTAGACTGAATATAATTTAATAATTTATGGTAGATTATAAATATAATTTAGGCTGGGGCTGCTTCTCTAAAATGCTCATACAAGATGTTCGAATTTTATTCGAGTTTTCGAGTCCACACGAATTCTATACAAAAAGTGCTGAAGGAAGAACGGAAAAATTTGCCCACAATAACAGGTGAGGGCATTTACTGGTGAATCCATATTACGAAATACGTTTGGCTTCTGGTATTTTCATAACAAAACAAGGTAGCAATTGACAAGACAAACTAAGAATGTAGAACAAACATTGACAACTAAATTAAGGAAGCAATCTTTCACAGGGGCTTCAAGCAAAGTGTATCGCTTTCATGCTTTCTAATGTAATTTCCAAAATTTTATCACCCTGTGTACCGGCATAGGTTGTTCGTCCGTACATAAATGTTGCCATGGATTATAATGCACGAAACAGCAATTAATTATGGAATAGCTCAGTAAGATAAAAAAAAAAAAAACAGAACGGTTAGATATAAGTTAGGGTACTATCTTTATAGTCACTTTCGCTCAATATGAAAGAAAATCATATTTATATTTTATATTGGGTGATTATAGTAAACGCTAGAGGAAAGTTCAAAAACTTCATGCTTAGGAGTTTGAATAGCATGTAGTCCCTTGCTTAGATAATAACAAAAAATACACAAAGAGCATTCTATTGTTTCATGAGCTATCCAATATCGAGCAACAATAGCTTTCCACCTTCATATTCACACAAAAGAGGGAGGAATTGTTGCGGACACAATCCATCCACAGATAGTTTCAGGCCTTCTTTCTATATGTATACATGCACACACTCTCTGTCCTTTCCCTTGTCATAAAAGATCATCTACATTTATGAGTGCATACAGCAACCACAAGCATAAAAGAAGGCTATAAAACAGCCGTAGCAGAGAATGACTTCGTCACATACAGAAAGGATAAGCATACAACTTGGTGGCTGGTACTGCTTTTCGGAAAAGCACAAGAGACATAGATGACAAGAACCTTGGGCTTCCGAGACACACATTTTTTCTTTAACGTTGTGAATGTGAGCTCGATCAAATTGAACAAAATGTGATAAAATAATATAATGGGTGAAAAGTACGTACAGAATTTGTTTAACATTGTAATCTCTCTATAGCACTTTTCAGTTATTGAACAGGTAACAAAGTATTAGTGCTCCTTAATATTCCGAAGTTACATGCGTAATACAGAGGAAGAAACCGATACCTGATTTTTTAATAAAAGAAATAATGTAGGTTAACTAATTAAACAGTGAAAGTAGTTAGATTACTTTCATTCTTTTCTAATGCTTGACGATGTGTTTGAGGATTGACACAATGTTTAGTTTTATTATTTTTAATGTTTCAAAAAAAGCGTAACGTGTCACTATCAAAGGAGTAAATTGTATATTGAATTGTCTATCATTCTCAGAATCGTTCATAACTGACCAATTCTCGTTGCCATGGTAATGATAGTGTAAGTATATGTAAATCTGTAACTCACATCTATGCACTGATTGAGTATTAATTGGTTATCATATTCTGACAATAATCAGATAATATCACAGTAAATAATGAAACAAAAAATACACTTTTTTCAAGTTACAATTTGCTGGAAATTGTTAATTATGATCTACCTTCTTCTATTGATTAGTTATTGATTGAAACTGATGAAAAAAACTCTACCAGCTCTCATTATTTTTTCTCTGTTATTTCCTGTGTACAAGAACAATAGGTAAACAACGAACTTTATTTGTGACAGTTGCAGTCACTAATGAGTTTTATGCTGAATTAGAGTTTTCAGTTTTTATGTACCTTTATGTGAAACAATGTTATAATCATAAATGAACTAAAAGAAAATCCATAATTCCACCTTCTTCACCTACTTTACGCTCATGTTAAGAGCCGCGGTGGCTCAGTGATAGAGCGTTCACCTCTGGTGCATGGGGTTCCGGATTCGATTCCGCTCCCACCATGTGAATTTTGTGGTGGACAAACACAGTGTGCGTGGGTTTCCTCGGGTTCTGCCGTTTTCTCCCACTTACTTCATTCCACCCTTCCATTCATTTCTCATCATCACCGTCTCCTTTAGCCTAGCCGGCATAATCGTGGGACGTAAAACTCAAAAGATTTCATTTTATTTCAGTTTACTCTCATGCTTTGGCCAATTTTCGTCGAGACTGATTGCTCATTGAGCCTAGATGGAATCTTTAAATACCTTTGCCTACTTCTGAACTGGGCAGTTCTCTGCAACGGCTAGGACCTGTCAAAATCATTCTTTATAAATTAAATTGACTACAGGAAAAAGCGAGATACCGGCTAGTATTTATTCTCTGGAAAGAACTAGTTTAATTCCTAAGAGCTACACATATTAGCTAGTCGACGGAGTATTGTCGAGCTTCCAAGACGTCGAAATGCCATTGTAGCCAAAGCGGATACGGAGGAGGTATCTTCCTGCAGAACCTGAATTAACAACCTGTCTCTTTCTCAAAAACTTCTGCCTACCAAATTAGTCTCATGTGATAATACGCCGTCTGATATTAGTACATGCTAATCTGAATAACATCCACAAATCTTAAACTGACAGTTTCGGTTTAGTCGAAAATATATATATATTTCTGTTCGAAACAGCTCTGTAATTTCTCCAAATTTCACACCACTGTTTATAGTAGAAATGCTATTTTCTAGCTTTGGCTAATATTTGATTTACTAGAGGGGACGCATAAGTTATTAACAGAGAAGAAAAAATGCAAACTTTTGTTCTTGAGGAACTATCATCAATATGAACTAATAATTTGTGCTTCTTTTTAGTCTTCATGTTTTAAATTACATACAATAGGTTTTGAAAAAGCTCACAATGATATGTAGAAAAAGGTTTTCAAACAATAATATTTTAGGTCTGAGTGGCGGTATTTTATAAAGGGGGGAGGACATTTTTTCGAATAAATATCTTCGTGTGTCAAAATAAATATTAAGTGATATAATTAGTTAAAAAGAAGAAAAAATTATACACTTCTCTCCTAAAAAATCATAAATACTTACTCACCGGTGTTTAACCAATGTTGTTACAGATATTAAATTACATATGTATGTAGATAATGACGCACACGCACATACTTCTTGATATTAAGTTGAAATGACAACTTCTGCACCGACGAAAGGAATATTTAAAAAAATGTTTACCAAGTACATTATGAAATGAAAATGGTGTTATAAAAACTATTCATTAAAAAAAGGGAACATATCTACTAATATATTTACTACTAATAAATCTCCATGGGATCAAGCATAGCTCTATTAACGTCTCTGATATCATTTCCCAAATCTTCGGCCTCATCGTCGTCATTTTCAACTGATTCGTTGCTATTTGCATCCTCAGGAAGAATAATGCATAGAAATGCACCCGCCATCTCTTGATTATGTACATAGCAAAAATGTGAACTACTAATTCGTGTTTGTAGAATATTCGGGTCCACAGTGTGCAATTTTGTGCACCTAATCACTATAGAGGCTCTTTATTCACACCTCAAAGTGATATTTAATCTTGGATGAACAAGACGCAAGGAGGCACGAAATTCATAGGATGAATGAAAATATTCTGTGTCATACACTAGGCAGTTCTGATTTTTCTTATTTCTGGTTTTAAATGTTTTGGAAGAAAACCTTTTTTTCGTTTCAATATTATACGTTAACCAGACAAATACATTCAAATTCATACTCTGCTCTCAAGGAGAAACTAGAACAAATATTTACATCAATGTTTAATAAATATTTTAGAATTTTTCTTCTTTTTTCGTTTTACAGCGATTCCCAACGTCTTACAATCTACACAACTTTCTGAAACTCGAGTTCTGATGGCCCCAGGTGGTAACCAACACATATTGATACATATTTAATCTGAGAAAAAAACTAAAATAATTTTAATTTGTGTTTTGAGTTCTTTTTCTCACTGTGAGTTGTTAGTGTCTAGTCATGAAGTGATTCCTAGAGGTGCCTGTGTTGATCGTTTCCATCAATACAAAAGTGTTCTATGGAACAACAGAGATCCTGATTATTACAATCGACAATTCTTATATTGTCCGCTTATAAACTTCAAATTACATAGTAAACTAGATCCACTGTAGATGTGCCGATTCGCAAATATTTTCTTCATCCACTGTTTTCAGCTTCTCGTTTAAGTGTCATACGTAAAACTGTAGCTAGCAACAGCCAACTCCGCAGAGGAAGACATCGTTTCTACTGGGCTACGAAAACAAATCGGCAACTGTAAACATGATATGTTACGCTTTACAGTTCGGGATAAATGTCTACCTTTTATGGATCACCATAACGTAACAAAACATCGTAATATTGTGCCGCATTGCACTGCACACGTTATGTTGTCTCTGCGGGCCTTTGTTACAAATCTAAACGAATCTTTAAATGCTCTTACAGCAGAAATCGACAAAACAATATTGACCAGAAAGGAAGTGAGTAGGACAAGCGTAAGTCATATTTTATACAGGGTAAAATGGAAAGCGTACACTCATTGAATGAGGACAATACATACAGAACAATTCGATTTTGTAAATGATTCCTTTTGCAAACGGAGAGGATGTTGATTTTGTTTTCAAAATTGTATTATATGATGAGAGACAATTTAAAGAAGTGATACAAATAACAGGCATAGCTGTGTGTACTGAGCCCCCGAAAATCCGCATGTTCATGCTGAGTAAGCGGTCGATTCTCCAGGATTCAATATCTGGTGTGGTCTATCATCAATGGTACTAATAGGATCGTTCTGTTTACAAAGTATGGCTAGTGACCAGGCTTACTTAGAGATGCCGAATGCATAAATGATACCATCCATTAGCGTATTCTTCGGTGACGAATCATTTCTTATTAAAAAAAATGACGTCCCACTGTACTTTCATGGTAATGTGCCCACTTATTTGGATAACACTACCGGAACGTTAGATAGGACGAAGTAGTCCTAATGATTAGAATTTTGAATTAGATTTCTGGATTTTCGGCATCTATGGTCATGGTGGCCTGTCAGTGATGACGTCTCTCGGCGATCACGCTACCTAGTGAACTAGAGACGAAGAAATAAATGGAGAAGGAAGGAAGGAAAAGGGACTATTCTGTTAGGCACAATCCTGTTATTTGCCTGGTGTGAATGAAGAAGCCCAGGAAAACGTCACACTGCCCCGGGAAAGCTTTTATACTTTTTCGACCGAAGGTCACACCTGGGAATCGAACCTGGTACTACTCGCACGAAAGGCGAAAGTGTTAGCAATTTCACTACGCGAAGACAGAAACTCGAATGAGTACCCACACGTTCACCTTATTTATAACTCTAGATCTTTACTTATGAGGAACCGTCAAAAACATAGTGTATAGCAAGAAACCACGAACACTGGTGGAACTGCGTTATGAAATTTAAATGGTTTAAAAAGTGATCCCTGTGGCCACTTTTGAGGACGTTACCATGAATGTAGATAATAGTACTGAAAAATGTTTGGAGGTTGATAGTTTGCAGTTTGAGTACATTGTAACTGCACGTAGAAACCGTATCTGTGTTGTAACTATTCACGTTGTACTGATATAATATACATAATATTATAGGAAATATTCTATTTGAAAGTGTGTATGCATGCTTTCAATAGCCCAGTCAATGAAAGATTAAAGAAACGTGAACCACATTTTCTGTAGTTTAACATTTACAAATGGTGACTCGAACTAAATATTAGGTTGGTGTAAATGAAATGACCACTTGGACGTCCCCTGGGAACAAATTTCAGCAGAACAACACAGATATGGACTAAAGTGCTGTCAAATCTCTTTATACATCAAACAAACAAGCTCGGGTATCCAGAGTGTCTCGTATGAAAGAGCATCATGGTGAACACTCAATTGTGAATTGTTTTAATTTATGAATAAAAACCCACAACAAACATTCGCAGTGTATTTTTCATTTCAGTGACACATCCTTGCCAAATTAACCTTTTGGGGATCAACCAACTTCTTATTCGTATAATCTTCTCAGTAACACTATGAAAGCAGATCCTAGGAAGAAAGATGAGTTAGTCATATGCCATCCCACTGTTGCTCTGTAACTCTTTACAATAGATATTATGAAAATTTTGAACTTCTAGCTGCTACATGAGTTGACACCGGTGAAAAAGAGTTGTCTTCTGCAGGTGCGTAGTTATTTTGTGTAAAGAATAACAAGGAAAGTTTCCTGCAAGAAGTTGCCACGTTAAATGAAATTTGGATCCAATATGACAATCATTAAAAGTCAGGAAAATGGTTGGATCGTGATCAACGTCCTGGCCATTTGTTTAAATTACCCAAAAAGGTGTTGTTGCTAGAATGGTGTTCTATGGTGAAAGTGATCCACCATATATCTCTCAGACGAGGTGAAACTCTCAATGCAGATCACGAAATGTACTACAAGATGCTCGGCAAACACCCAGCAATGGTTAACTGACAAGGATGTTCTTTTTTGCACCATCCGCAAAGAAGGATTGCACAAGACTACTATTGCACAAGAGAAGGTGCAGACTCTTCAGAAGTTAGAGTATAAAACTCTTTCTCATTCATCAATTCATCCGTTCTCTCTCATACTGTCATATCACTTGGCATCTCTGTAACTTCTTGGAGGAAAGACTTTCTTCATAATTGGGTGGTGCAACGTGCTGTTGAGGATTTCTTCACATCGCATACTCCGGAATTCTTTCGCCACGGAATTTAGTCGTTGGTTGATCGATGGCAAAAGTTGGCTGATCGATAGATTGCAAACTGTAACTGTTTCGATTAATCAGGTATTCTAGGTATTGAAGAATTGGTTAAATGAAAAAAGGAAGACGAGAATCTGGAGATATGTCTTGAACAAGAGGTTCTTCCCCATAAGCTTACATTGAGTATATAGGAGGAACGAACGTAACGTCCTTCACAAGGAACGTAACACTCTATACTTAGGTAGAATCGTTTCCCTATTGATACTGTGGATGTAAACTACTTCTCTATACGCAAAATAGTGTATGAAATAATGGTTAATTCTTCCTTAGTCATCAAACAAAATTTCCCCTATGCTACCATTTCCACATTGGGTATAGCAATCAAACAAGTTTCGTGTTCTCTGAACCAAGAAGCACACATGCTCTAAATCAAATTTTACGACTTCATGTCAAACGGTTCAAAAGAAACATGTCATAATGGGTAAATTTCACTTCCTCTTCCTTCGGATGGGATATCCAAAATGAGTATAATGAAAGAAACGTTTATGTTCTGTTCCTCTGGACCCTCACCATACCAGTAATACAGCATTATTGGCGATGGCATTCAAGGTGTTCTAGGTTCCCTCATGTAACAAGTGTACGTTCCCCGTGAAATTTTTGCATGCCCTTTTCTCATGCGTCCCGTAAGAAAAACTTGCTGAATTGAAAAGGTTGTTTGTTTATTTAACATAGGGTCCCTTACTAGTGCGTACTTCCAATAGGTTGTGCGATTGCATAAGTTCCATCATTTTAGATTGAAAACCACTCGGCCGATTTTTACATAGATAGATAGATAGACAGTTAGAATGCGTATATATATATATATATATATATATATATATATATATATATATATATATATATATATATATGTGTGTGTGTGTGTGTGTGTGTGTGTGTGTGTGTTCTATCTATGTTTACGCATTACTTCGACAAAAGGGCACTAATTTTGATAATTCTTTTATTTTTTGAAAGAGTATTCTTTCCTTGTAGTTACATTAACCATCATAAGAATCTAATAAAAGTCTTCAGAGTCAGACCACGGAATTTCTGAAGGGCTGCCAGTATTCATACCATAATTGTGTATATAATCAGAAGTAATTTCTACACAAATAGACCGATTTTGATAACTGTTTTCTTGTTTGAAAAAATATTCTTTCCTTGTGATCTCATGTAAATGTCATAGGGATCCGAAGGTAATCTTAAGAGCTGAACTATGAAACTCTTTAATGGTTTACAATGTTGATATTGTATTTAACTGACTTCCATTTGTGCATGGTCAAGCATAACTTCAAGATAGATGTACTGATTTTAATTATTGCTAGCTTCGAAGAGATGGAGTTAGACCATGAAGCTTTCTATATCGCGTGTATTATGTTCAAGTATAGTTCCGTAACGGGTAGACAGATGAATATATATATATATTAGTGTGTGTGTGTGTCTTTATGTATATGTTTTAGCGCTGATGTTTCTCAGGCTGACGCACTTCATGGAATGTTAGACTTCTACCTTTACCTTAGGCATCTAATGAAACTTCTGGGGTAACGAAAAAGTAGAAAAAATGAACAATCTTAAATAAAAAATAACAGACTTAAAAATGAACTGATAAACTGAAATAAAATCTTCTGTTTTAAGAAAACAATATTATCTGACTTGAACAAAGTGGTGAAAAGTAGAAAATAATAAAATGGCTAAAAACCGGATAATAATAATAATAATAATAATAATAATAATAATAATAATAAACTTAAAGACGGAAAATAATTCATTACTCTTATCTACATATACAGATGTTTATTGTCTGTCCCAAGCCAAACCAATTAATGCCTCTATTTCTTAATATAAAATTAGTTCCTATGTTACTTTTATATTTGTTTGGTTTGCATAGGCTTCAAACTCTTTTTATACGTAGATAAAGGAAATGAATTATCTCTTCCTTTTAAGCAGTTTATTATTATTATTATTTTCTGCTTTTTAGCGCTTTTATTATTGTTTACTTTTTAGCACTTTGTTAAGTAATTTTTTGAAAGATTTTATTCATATCTATATTTATGAAGTTGCCCTTTGGCCGTGGATTTTTATATACTGCTTAAGGAAATAAGCCATCATGTACTAAAGTTTGTAATTCTACATTCATTCTTGCTCTTCCTGCTAGTCTTGTGTCTAGCTTACGCTTTTAATTTTCCCTAGTAATGTCTTGAAATCTGAACGCGTTTGAGGTGATTCGATTCACCTTAAACTGTAGCTTACGTCTCACATAGCCTTGATGCTGTTATGGGACGCTAAACTCCAATAAACAAATTTTCATCCGGCGAATAATAATAATGAAAAATCTTCGTCGTTAATCTGTAACTGCCATATAAAATTCATCCCGTTCTCCCACTTCTCAGAGTGAAATTTTCAAATTTCGTGCAAATAAAAGTGTGTTTGTGTGTGTGTGTGTGTGTGTGTGTGTTGTGCATAAAAATCTTATTTACCAAGTTGCATGTTTCCACTTTTCAACAATCGGGTTGGAATTTCCGAGGTTTGTACATATAAGTAACACATTATTTCATACAATAGAAGCTCCAGAAGACATATATTTTATCTAAAGACTGAGTGATTAAAGGAAATTTTTTGTCTTTCTTTTGCATCCACTACAATAAATGTTGCTTAATTTCACGTTCCTTAGAGGTGAAACTTCACAAAGTTCGTGAAAGTGAATAATGTAATGCACAATGTTTTGAAAAGTTCTCATATTGTAAATTTCACATCTTCACATGGAACTGTTCAAAAAGAACATCTTTGTCTCTTCTATCATCTGCATCCGCCATGTTTGATATATAGCCTTTTCTCACTATTCTTTGTAAGAAGTTTCAAATTTATGCATATGAATGAAGTGTTCCGTTTTCTTTAGAAGAAACTCATATTAAATTTCGTTCTTGGATATTCAGCGATTCAAAAAAGCCAAACTTATCTTAAGAGACTCCCGTAATAGTGTACACTCAGTTCTTGAAAATAGACTAACCATATGAAAAATTACATGACTTCGAGTTTGATAATTGGCAGGAAACATCTAGTAGTAGTAAAATCTCTCAGGCGATAAAGGACGTACTCGAAAGGGGGATCCACGGTCTTCGATTCTCTGTGGTACTACAAATGGTTCGGATCCCACATTAAACTGTAGTTCCACGCCTCACATAACCTGCTTGTTGAAAGGCAAGCTAAACTCAAATTCAAATCACATTAAATGAAAGAAATTTGTACTTTTTTAAGAATATGAAGTAGCGTCACATTAAATATGTTGAATAAATAACTAAGATACTGGGTTTCACAACACAAAGCTAATGGTATATTATACTATATATATCATTCATCATATACAGTACTTAAAAGTACTGAAAATTTAATGGCATTACGTTTCTTTCATTCGCGGAATAAGAATAATACTACATACAGAAAATTAAACACCAATGTTACATTTGTGAAGTTCGCCCAAATAACGAATTTCTTTTTCTTATCTACATCGTTAGTTTATCGTCAGTTTACGTTAGTTTTGCTAAAACTATCGTTAGTTTCGCAAAAGTAATGATTTTATTCTAGAAATAAAGTTTCCCGCCAACTGTGATTTAGCCCACCCATATTGAATTCTCATAAAATTCCAACTCATATTGTTAGTTTGTCGTTAGTTTATGTTAGTTTTGCTAACACTATCGTTAGTTTCGCAAAAATAGGGATTCAATTCAACAAACAATGTTTTCGACAGCTGCGTAGCCAGGATTTTGTTTCGGAGGATCCGGGTTCTTCCCGGAAAATTTTTGGCAATTTGTAAACTGGGAATGCAAGTTTATTCTATATTTTAAAGATCCTTACAAATTTGGTTGATCCAGGGATCCTACCGCGGAAAATGTTTGGCAATATAAAGATTGGAAAGGCAGTTTTAGATTTTATCTTTACAACCTAATTGAAAATTTCTGGGAGTCCATACCCCGCGGACCTTTCCATTGGTTACACCGCTGTTTCCCGAAACTAACGTAAACTAAAAATATACTAACAATATGAAGTGGAAGTTAATGAAGATTTTTTAGGGGCGGACTAACTTTACATTTGGTGGAAACCTTCATTTCTCGAATAAAACCGTTCTTTTTGCAAAAGTAACTTAAACTAACGATATGAACTGGAAGTTTATGAGAATTCAATATGGGCGGGCTAATTCACAGTTGGCGGAAAACTTTATTTCTACAATAAAATCGTTATTTTTTCAAAACTAACGATAGTTTTAGCAAAACTAACGTAAACTAACGATAAACTAACGATGTGATAGAAAAAAGTTTCGAAATTCATTTGCGGGTGGGTAACCGTGAAGTTGGCCTGCCCATTTATTTCTCGAATAAAATCGTTATTTTTGCGTAATTAAATATAGTTTTAGTAAAACTAGTAAACCAACGATAAACTAACCATGTGAGGTGGAAATTAATGATAATTCTTTACGGGCGGGCTAATTTTACATTTGGCGGGAACCTTTATTTTCCGAATAAAATCGTTATTTTTGCAAAACAAAGGTTAATGTTAGCAAAACTAACGTAAAATAATGATAAATTAACGATATGAGTTGTAATTTTATGAGAATTCAACATGGTCGGGATAATTCACAGTTGGCAGGAAACTTTATTTCTAGAATAAAATCGTTATGTTTGCGAAACTAACGATAGTTTTAGCAAAACTAACATAAACTAACGATGTGATGTGAAAAACTTTTAAAATTCGTTTGTGGGTGGGAACTATGAAGTTGGCCTGCCCATTTACTTTTTGAATAAAAATTTTATTCTTTTGAAACTAACGATAATTTTAGCAAACCTAACGTAAACTAACGATGTAGGTAAGATAAAGAAAAATTCTTTAGGTGGGTGGGACAATTTTACAGACGTAGCAATGTTTACATTAATTTTTACAAATAGGAAACGTCGGTCTTTTCCCGCAACTCCACAAATGAAGTTTCTGTCCACGGCTTTGCACGAATAATTCGTTTTCTCATACATTTTTCTCTTTTTCCAAATTATTAATGAAGTAAAAGAGTAATATATCGTGTAGGCATATATCTATTCTACGATTCTAATTAAGAAAATATTGAATATTTTATTCAAATTGGTGTGTGTAGGTAAAGGAAACCAAACATATACATATTCATTATGTCTTAATATACACAGAAATATGTCATTCTCACTTTTTTAGAATAGTTACAATCTATAGATTGAAGTTTGTGTAGATATAAAAAAAATACAAACTTCGAAGAGCAATAGAACACATTTTTCCTAAATCTGAATTCCGGAAAGAGTATTGAATACATGCATATACTCACAAACTCTCTCTCACACATATTATATATATATATATATATATATATATATATATATATATATATATATATATATATATATATTAAAATGTGAATGTTTAATTTTAAACTCTGAGAATTTGATGCCTGTTTACTTGTTTTTGCCCGTTGTCTATGGTCTATAATTGAACGCACTAATTAATTTGTACAGTTCCAATACCGCAGGAGACAGCAAACGCAGCAGTTGCTATGGAAACCGGTTTGTTAATGAGAAACCGTAGAACCATTTTTTGTGTTTTACTCAGCCACCTATCAAAGCACAGCAAGATTTCAATCTTTAACTACTAGAACAGAAACACACGAAACATACACACACGCATACACAAAACGCATTCATGCACAATGATTCGACTCCATCGGCTGATTCTCTTAATGTTCTATTTCTTTTGTCAGTGGTGGATTTTTTCTTTAATTTTTGCTGTGCAAATTAGAAACCTATTACCACATGATGTTCAAATTAAAGATTAGCACTTACATCCTAATGCAAAGAAGTGTAAATATGAAAAGGCAGAGTATTTCTTTGTCAATTTAGGACTATGCGTTTTGCTCTGATACCTGTCGACAGACAACTGGATGAAGAAACATAACCATTCTGTAAGACTTCCGATACTCATGCATAGAATAGTTAGGAAATATAAAAGTAAAGTAAAATAAAGACAATTTTAATGTTTATAGTTTCCAAATACATGCATCAGACAAATCATTAAACCAACCACTACGTTTTTGAATCAAGTCGTTGCTCTGACTTAAGCTTCACGCTTCACAGTAGAATCGCTCGTCAGACGGTGATAGGAAGCTCACTCAATCGTCGTGGCGCCGTGCTTAGAATGTGGAAGGTAGTCAATACATCAGAATTTGATAGGAGTCAGATTGTGAAGATCCGTTTGTTGAGAACGAATATATCGGATATGGGGAAACTTGTCTGGTGTTTGCAAACTGCCGTGGTTAATGTCCTCGAAACGTGGAAAAAGGAAGGTGAAACAAGCATCAAACAACAACGTGTAGTGCAGACACACTTCAATAAAGATATTGGAAGACGTAGATTGTCGGGGTTGGTTGGTTGAGGCTAGAGCGCAATCTGTGGTACAATCAACAACAGACTTTAACGGTGTACTAAGCACAATTCTGTCTGAGCAGAGTTCGCCGTACACTGTTCGGTATGTACCTCTGTAGCTGATATCCCACACATGTATTGACGTTCGCAATCTTCGATTACGGCTGCAACGGGCACGTGTCTATTGTCAATCGTCCGCTGAATAATGACACATCGTTGTGTGGTCCGATGAATCACGATACTACCTTCGTTATATCGATGGCCGGGTTGGAATCTGTCGTTTTCCGCTGGAATCACTTTTAAAAAATGTGCATAATGGGACCGTTGCAGATCAAGTACGCCCATTCATATTGGTTGTTTCCAGCTGACAATTGTATCTTTCAGCAGGACAAAGCTCGTTGTCACAAGATAAATGTTGTACTGCAGTGGTTAGAGGAGCACAATGGTGTATTTAAGTTGCTGCAATGGTCGCAAAACTCATCCGATCTTAACACGGTAGAACGCCTTTAGGATGTCGAATATCAGAGCTCATTACCCCCTTCCGCAGAATATATAAAAATGAAGTTACTTGTGTGTCCAGACGCGTTGCATCATGTATCCAGCCACCTATCAAAGACTCATATGTCTCATGCCAAACCACATTGCTGCTGTTCTGTGAGCGAAAAGTGCACATAATGTCAGAAAGGTGATCACGATGTTTTGACTGGTACTATAAGTTTTAGTTTACTTTTTTCAGAAATAAATGAATATATGGCACGCGATGATACTATTTCCACTTCAGCAACTTGAATTCATGTTACCAGCTGAGGACTGCATTCTACAGCCGTAAGATGCTATTATCGTTCCTGAGTATTTGAGTCACATCACTAGAGCAAGGGCGTGTTTAAGAACTTATTGCTTCTTAATCGTAAGTAAAATTTCAGTAAAATCTTGTTTGAAGGCTTAAACACAAAGGTTGACTCATATCACTAGGGCAAGAATATGATGGAGAGCTTATTGCTTCTTGTTTGTAAGTGAAATTTCAGTAAAGACTTGTTTGGGAGCTTGAATAGGAATGCTGTGTCATATCTCCAAGGTAAGAATATGTTGTAAACTTTACTGTTTCTTAGTTGTCCGTAAAATTCAGTAAAAGCTTGTTTAGGAGACCGAATAGAATGGCTGAGTAATATCACTAAGGCAAGAACATGTAAGAATTGATAAGTTAAAATTTGAGTAAATGTTTGTTTGAAGGTCTAACAGATAAAAATCATTTCATATTGAACTCCTTAGTTTCTTATTTAATTTAATGGCAGGCATGTTGGATTATTTTAATTCGTATGGCAAGAAACTAAGGTAAATAAGATATTTTGGCAAACTAGTATTGTTAACTTTTTACATTAAATAATGGCATGCCAAACTAGCCGGGGTCAGAATTGAGGGCCTAAGTTGAAAAACATACAAATTTCACTTTTCTTTCTATTTGCAGTTTTTTATTGGCCACTATTTATGATCTAAGGACTACTAATTTTCATATTACAGCGTATATCCAACTCAAAATCTTTTTAAAATACAAAATAATTTCAGTTGAATTCAAAGAACTTGAGATTTATTTGAAGGATTTAGAACGTTTGTTAGAACGTTTGCCCCCTCCCCTCTGACCAACCAAACCAAAACAATCCTTAACTACACATGATATTGGCATCACACAGTAATTCTCCTATTCCATTTTTTCTTCAGGTGGTAAACCTTGATTTCAAAATTGCAGTACATAATTTTAATTTTTAGCACAATATAAAACACCAAACTAATTAGTAGTTGGTTGGCAAATAATCTAGGAGTGGCATGTTCGACACATTCATATACGAGGGCTATCCAGAAAGTAGATTACGTTTTGGAATAAAAAATCAACAAAGTATAGGAAACAAATTTTATTATATACAGATGAAAGCCACACACAAATACTACTTTTCGACATAGTCACCATTCAAATTAAGGTATTTATCGTAGCGATGTACGAGCTTGGAAATTCCTTCGTCGAAAAATTCGGCCGCCTGCGACTTCAACCACTTCGTTACCTCTTCTTGCAGCTGTTCGTCGTCATCAAAACGCTGCATAGCCAGCCACTTCTTCATTGCTGGGAATAGGTGGAAGTCGCTCGGTGCCAGGTCGGGACTGTACGGCGGATGAGGAAACAACTCCCACTGAAAAGATTCAAGAACTTCACGCGTGACATTTGCCGTGTGGGGCCGGGCGTTGTCGTGAATCAACAAGATCTTAGAGCTCAACATTCCTCTGCGCTTGTTTTGAATTGCTCTTCTGAGGTTTTGCAGAGTTTGGCAATACCTTTGAGCGTTTATTGTAGTGCCTCTTTCCAGGAAGTCCACCAAAATCACACCTTTTCTGTCCCAAAAAACAGTCGCCATCATCTTCCTTGCCGACATTGTTTGCATGCATTTCTTGGGTTTTTGGGGAGAACCTGTGTGCCCCCACTGCATTGATTGCAATTTCGTTTCACAGTTCACGTGTTTCACCCATGTTTCGTCACCAGTAACGATGCGATCGAGTAAAGAGTCACCATCCTTATTGTAGGCGTCCAAAAAGTGCAACGCTGCAGCCATTCGCTGATTTTTGTGGTCCTCTGTCAAGATTTTTGGAATCCATCTTGCACAAAACTTGTGGTAACCAAGCTTTTCGCTGATGATTTCGTGCAACAAACTTCGCGAAATTTGTGGAAAACTCAAAGAAAGTTCCGTTATTGTGAACTTTCGATTTTCACGGACTTTAACATCGACTTTTTCGACAAGTTCGGCAGTCACTTTGCTGGGTCTCCCACTTCGATCTTCGTCGTGAACATTGGTTCGGCTATTTTTAAATCTTATGACCCACTGTCGCACTCCACCTTCAGTGATAATGTTGTCCCCATACACTTCACACAGCTGCCGATAGATTTCTATCGGTTTACAGTTTTTTGCTGTCAGAAACCTTATTACTGCACGCACCTCGCAGCTCGCGGGAGTTTCAATTAACGCAGACATTTCAAACCGTCACAGTATCTTAACGGAGCACAGCACGAACCTCTCACTAGCACGGCTAGATGCCGACTGAGCTGCGCAACGCTCTGACCCCAAGATGGCCGCGCTAGCCCCGCCCCTAGCGGACACAGACGAAAACGTAATCTACTTTCTGGATAGCCCTCGTAGTTTTATCATCGTCACTGCAAACCACAATGTTTCTGGAATTATATCCGGATGTGCATATGTGCAGATGAATCAGCAGTCTGTTGATTTAGAACATAATATTTAATTATGACAAACAGTCAAGCTCTTGTCTCAAGTATTATACTCGGACATTTTGCAAATTTCTTTAATCGATGTAAGTTAAACACAAAACGCTGGAACTAAACTTTAACTCTCCGGGCTCTTTTGGATGCAGAAGGTCTTACAATGTTCTCAAAAGATAGCTTTGAAGCTAATTTACGCTCTATAGATACGATCCTAAGTTTGGCGAGTCGTTGTTGTCCTGTTAAGGTTCTGAGGTATTTTTTAATGACCTTTAGTTTGCTAAATTTCCTTCCCTTGCCTTATATTGAAAATAAATATTTGCCCAGCTTTGGGCCCCCCAATCCGGCGGCCGTGGCATAAGCCCCGTTTCCCCCTCCCTTACATTACTGCCGACAACTATTTTCTACGAAACCAGCAATCTACAATTAGACTGCAAGGAACTTCAGTTAAGTGCCTTAAGAAGAACGTGCCTCAAGAAGATTTGAAGGTAGGAAAGTTTAGCTTCTGAAAGCTGAAAGTCGCCCAAGACAAATACGGAGACAATATCTCTGATCAACGGACCTACTCCTGTCATACAAATGTCTGAGCATCCGCAAGTTTACTTGCACCTCGGCCATTAGGACGGTTTCAAACAAAAACGTGTTTCTTTTTTTTTTTTTTTTGTAATTTTGTTAAGTTCAGGACTGTTTTTGCCAATTACTTTATGGATATGGTTCAGTAATTTTTAGTATTGTATTGAAGTGCTATTAACTGTACTCATTTAAGTTCTACTCTAGTTTAGTTACGATAACTTACTTTCAATTTTATTATTTACACGCTGTCTTGAATGTTATTTTTCCTGCATACAGCTTCATATTAACTTCATAGTGTTAATTGTAGTATTAATTTCATACCACATTGTTTCCTTTCTGTGGTGAAACTTCATAAGCCTTATTAGTTTGTTCTTTTACTATTAATATCATAAACATGTTTAATTAATTAATGAAATAAACAAGACTTTTGGTTCTATCGTTTGTTTATATCTTTTATAATTTATCCATATCAAAGATGAATACAGCAAACTTAGATGTACACCAATGGACAAATTTACAGCTTTCCCACTTCAATTTGCATTATTCCTATATCCTAAGAACTGTGCACAGTGACGTAACTCATTCATAAAACAAATATATATATATATATATATATATATATATATATATATATATATATATATTTATTTATATTGCAAAGTGACGCATCTCAAATAACATATTTTTATGGCTAAATATAACAATATTATATAATTTGAACATGTGGTGTAAATATATTTTGCCTACATTGTATCAAAAATTGGTAAATATTTGTTGGTAAACTCGAGGTGCAAGTAATTATTATTATTATTAATTGTTATTATTATTATTATTATTATTATTATTATTATTATTATTATTATTATTATTATTATTATTATTATTATTATTACCGATCTTGGTAGTCGTGAAGACTAGGATGTAAGGGCATCGTTCAGGAGGTTTCGGGTTGTTCCGGATTTATATTTCGGAGGAGCATCAGACCCGTTGCCAGACTTGTCCCGCCAAACAGCAGAATACTACGTATTTCTTTTTTCGTTTGCCTTGATTTCATATACAGTCATTTATTTATATTTCTGTTTGAATCATTTTACGGAAGTGGTGGAAGGAGGAATAATTTTCTCTCAATGAAGGGCGGGAACGATCGAGTCGAAGGCAAGGTCAATGGTCTTTGGGGATGTTGGTTTATTACACATGTCCACCGCCCGCTCCTAAACGAACTCGTACAATTTAAAGATGCCCACAATACCGACTATTCAAAGAGAAAGAAAAATGAAAAAAGTGGCTACCTGACTTGTCATAAACATGTCGGAGTACTTTTAGGATACTTCTGACTGTGCAGAAAAGGCACCCAGATGAATTTGATATATCAACTCTGTGGGTGAACACTCGTTTGTCCTCTGGGTTAAGAAAGGGAATATTTGTTTCTCTTTTTCACCTACACGCTATGAAACGATTTTTTAGTTTTTTTTCTACATAATGTCATTACTATCGATGATACAAATAAAAATAATATTAGAACATGTATAAACATATCTGAATACTAAAAGAATATATTATTTGTTTACTGGTTAACTGCCAGTTTTGGTCGTCGAGAAGTTTAGGAGGCAAGGAAGGACATCGTTCACGAGGTTCTGGGTTTGAGTTTCGGAGGAGCAACTATTGGGCTCGAGCCAAAAGTTGTTATAAGTTAGAAGGTGCCTGCCAAACATGTTCAAAACTGATCGTTCCGGGTTTAGGGTTGTCAATGACTTGAGCGGCTCGGCTCACTATCTAGCCGGACCGAGAAGTGAGCCGAACCAACAGCTCAACTAATCGAGTCGGCTTGAGCCCTCAGAAACTGATCTCAAAAGTTCGCTTTCAAAAGCTTTTCATGTTCTTTCTTATATTAACGTACACAGCACTACAGGCAAAATAATTGTTTTATGATTTTAATCTTTAAATCCTTAGAGAAAGCCTTCATTTGTTAACATTTTCATTGGAGAAAATATATATCAATGACAATTAACCCACATTTTCTTTACTTTTATTGAACTCTGCTGGTGTTGGATTTATCAGTAAAAGCGTTTAATCAGTATCAATTTGGAAACAACGACAAACTGAGGTTCTCTTAGGCTTCACAGCGTAAACGTGAACATTCATAAATGATCATAAATGTAATTGACTATAAATTTGCTAATTTTGAATAATAGGCGCACATTAAAAACAAAAAAATATTTCATTGATATCAAAACATAATTTGACAGAAACATGAAATATCTTGTTTAGAGTTCAATCAGTTGATTACGTTACTTTTAAAATGTAACGCTTTACTTTGTCATCAACTTTTCCTTATATACATAATGACGCAAATTACACAAGTTGATGTTGTTGCTAATATCATTCACACTCATGTAATGCTGCCTCTCCGCTGCCAAATGGCGAATATACTTGCCTTCTATATGTGTGATCCCGGGTCTATTCTCAGCGAGTTTGCTTGCCTCAGCTTTAACAAGCAGTAGGACCAAATGTATTATTCTTTTAGTCGATTTTCTGTATGTATAGAAAGCTTTTAAAGTTAAGGAGATGATTTAGGGTACCAGGGTCACACCCAAAGGAGCGGCAAGGGACCCATCGCCCCACCCACCTGAACCAATTAAAACTACTAAACACTGGTTCAATCCGTTTATTTTTCAGATAGTTATACAAGAAATATATCGAGTTGGAAATTTTCACCTAGCTGTACAAGAACTTAGTTCGTAATAGTCTTCTTTACAGTCAAACCAAGGATTTCTTTAAACGAGAATCTAGATACAAGAAACCCACTGAGCCGGATATACAGTAATTTCCTAAAACCGATATCTGACCTCTAGCGAACAAAATTCGATCCATTTGTGCCGACTCTAATGGCGCAATTGGTTTAAATGGATCGGCTCACGGATTGCTCACCACTGAGCTGAGATCAGAATGACCGCTCACATGTCACGCCTATCGAACCGATGCTTCACCTCAAGCGAGCCGGCTCGAGCAGATGGCTCATCCCAATCTAGCCAGCTCGAACCGATGGTTCACCTGAACCGAACCGAACCGAGCTGTTGCTCACCCAAACCCATGCAGCTCGAGTCGATGGCTCATTCAACCGAACCGGCTCGAGCTGTTCACTCAGTTGAACTGGATCGAGCTAGTTGATATCACTAGTCGGGTAGGGCTTCTGTTTGGGCTCAAAAGTTCGACCGTCCAAGTCTCAGCCTTGATGATAAGAATTACAGTCAGAGTGGCCCAAAAGTAGGTATACAGACCAACATCGATCAAGTATGACATTTTAATTTATTAAGATAATACATTCATGTACTTCGGTCTGTTCAAATCTTCAGGTATAAGTGAAAAGACATTAAGAACAAACAATGAAGAAACTAAGTGTGGAAAATAAGAAAATAATATAAAATGCCATGAGCCAATGAGTACTGGACTATATACCTACTTTTAGGCCACGCTGTATTGTCATTGTGCTGACGATATTTGAGGCTGTCTCATTATAAAAAATATGTTGTTGTCTCGTTATCGCGACGAAGCGAGACGCGAGCAGTGTCTCCTCTCATGAGCAACACTAAAAATACTCCACATTACTGCTTACATTTCTCATGGTTTTCGCTTTCCAGAATAATCAGGCTATGATTTCAAAACGAGTTAAAACGAGATAAACGAGCGAGCCATTTATCAAACTTGACTCGATTCGAAACTAGACCTCAAAAACAGTGACTCGACTCGGAATTCGATTCGAGAAAATTACCTTTGACTCGACTCGTAACTCGACTTGAATTCGAGTCGAGTCGAGTTTTAGCTCGACTCGTGCCCATCCCTACAAATTAAGGGACGATATGTTTGAAATTATAGTAATTTTCTTAATGAATGAAAATTCTGAATTTGAGTTTACTTATACACTAACACATACAAACACATATATATATATACAGCGTGATTCATAATGATGTGCACGAATAGGAAAGGTTCTATAAGTGCTAATACTCTATCAACAATGAAATCTCTATGGAAATACTTTCAATATTATCCTCAGGTTTTGTTTGGAATGAGCGTAGTAGTTTAAAATTTATCCGCTAGGTGGCAGAGTGATTAGTTTCAAGATGGCTGCCTGTGGTGCAGAGAGAGCATTTTGCGTTTTACAGTTTCACGTATGTCGGTCTGTTGTTAATGTTCAACGCGCGTTCCGCACAAAATTTCATAAAGATCCGCCATCAAAGAACTCCATACGTAAGTGGAATTACAAATTCAACAGAACGAGATGCATTTGTAAGGAAAAATCGCCCGGTAGGCCGTCCACTTCTGAGACAGATGTCAAAAGGGTTCGAACCTGTTTTCAACGCAGTTCACAAAAGTCAACAAGGAGAGTTAGCAAAAAGCTTCAAATGCCTCAAACAACTGTTTGGTGTATAGTGCGTAAACATTTAAACATGTATCCGTATCCGAGGATAGTTGTTACAACACTTAACACCTAATGAACACACGTGTTGCAAGACTTTTTGTGAGTCATTTCAAGAGTTGTGCAGTGTTGATGATGGTTTTCTTGGGCAAACTTTGTTTCAGTGATAAGGCTACATTCCATGTGACAGGAAAAGTGAATAAACAAAATGTTCGCATTTGGGGAACTGAGAAGCCTCACCAAATCTATGAAATTGTGCGTGATTCACTGAAGACGAATGTGTTTTGTGCAATTTCATCTTCAAAAGTTTATGGTCCGTACTTCTTTGACGACGGAACTTTGACTGGATAAACATTTCTATAAATGCTTACTACGTGGCTTATGCCACAGCTCGAACATGTCAGTGCAAACTTCATCTATCAATTGGATGGAGCTCCATGTCACTTTCGTAACAATGTCAGAAATTTCCTCAACAACAGACTGCTACACCGCTGGATTGGGCGGTCAGGTAAAAATGATCATCAGCTTCTACGTTGGCCACCAAGATCACCGGACTTAACCCCCTGCGATATTTTTCTGTGAGGACATCTAAAAGACATTGTCTACAAACCCCCTCTACCCCAAGATGTGAATGAACTGAAAGAGCGCACCACTGCTGCAGTGCAAACTGTTGATGCAAACATGTTGAAACGGGTCTGGGCGGAATTTGAATACCGAATAGATGCATGCAGGGTAACAAAGGGGGCCCTCATAGAACATTTGTGATGTACTATTTTCATTTTTTTTTATCACAAAAACTTGGAGAGCATTAGGGATGCGCACGAGACGAGTCGAGACAGGATTTTCCTGACAAAATTCGAGTCGAGACACGGCTCTTCCAATAGAGAAATATACATTTTTCGAGTCGAGACATCATTTTTGCAGCACAGTTTTGAGACGAGACAGTCGCAAATCTTGTCTCGTGCGCATCCCTAGAGAGTTTTAGCATTGAACTAAGATTTGAAGCTATTTGGATGATTAATAAAAAAGTTATAAGGAGTTGTAATCGTTCACATCATTTTGAATGACGCTATATATATATATATATATATATAGTGTTTTGTATGTAGATAGATAAAAATATCACAACGAGATAGTATGAACAAAAATTCCTGGTGATACAAATAGTTGATGGAGAAATGATCCCAATACATTCCTTCAAATTGGAATCAGTTCATATGTCAATAGAATAAAATAAAAGAAATCACTAGTAGTGATCAGTCACTGAAAAAGACGAAACCTGTTTGGTTAAGTTCTGACCCCTTAAGCCCCTATTCTACAACTGCTTCAAGTTCGAAAATGTTATTCCTTTTTTTCCTTGTTTATCTTCGTTTTTAACATTCCCGCACAAACAGCAGCTTGCGCGTGCCTCTTCACTCCTCTCATTTTTCACGCCTTCATTCTCATCGTCATGATAAATCCGATTGGATAAAAAAGGGATAAAAAGTATTTTGTGGTTATGATTAACTAACCAAACTCATCATCATCAAAACGCCGAGCACGCCGACTTTGACTTTCCTGATTTTGGAAACGTTCTTCCCTGTACTATAAGTGATTACTCGGCACTTTGTATGTCACATCGTTATTAAGAAATGATACAACTTCCTTTAATAATAAGCAAATTTGTTGTGACTTATTGAAATGTTTGAATTACAAGCGTAGAGATCAAGAAAAATTTTAACACGTCTATTTCTTTGCAAACTGACAACAGTATTGATTTAATAGGGCGCCAATACTTTTACGCGACGTTTACACATTTCAAACACCTTTTCTTTCTTATTATTTATTTGGCGCTCTCGTGCTATCAGCACCCCGGGTGGCCGCCCCGCTCGCCCCCCTCTAGCTACGGCTCTGGTAACACCTTAAGTGTTTTGGACTTATTCATGGTCACTACTCGTGAGGTATTAAGGTTTGATATAATTGCGTAGGAGGCAACATTTGCAAGTTAAATTAGGAAATGGACTACAAAGGGTATCTCAAAAGATATTAGGTGTCATATCTGATTGTTTACGTTCAATATATGTCTTCAGTTTCTGCAGGGCTGTTTTCTCGTCCTGTGATTGTACACTGCCCAGTATAATAGAGCTGCTAATATTTGCATTGGCCATTGTTACATATGTTGCAAGACTTTCTCCGTGTACGAAAAGATCGGGTATTCACGACCACCCCCAATTCCTTGAACTATCTGTATACTGCTGAACCATCCAGAGATAAATTCTTTGTAAGTTTGCTGAAGATGATCCTAGATACTTTTTAAATAGACAATAAGATTTAATGACACAGCTCTGATATTATTAATATCCATTTCTTCCTGGAAACGTAAGCCACAAACAGTTGTAGAAATAAAGGGAAAATGTTCCTTTAAATTCATCTAGCAATTAGGATACACGGGTCGCGGTAGCTGAGTGGTAGAGAGTTTACTTTTGTGCGTGGGGTACCTGGTTCGATCCCCGCCCAAGCCAAGTGAACTTTGTGGTGTACAAACACCATGTTCGTGTATTTTCTCGGGATTCTCCCGTTTCCTCCCACTCTCTTCACTTCACTATTTCTTTTATTTCTCATCATCACTGTCTCCTTTATTCTAGCCTGCATAACATGGACGTAAAACTGGAACATTTCATTTTTCATTTCAATTAGAATACACATAATAAGCATCTCCCTTTTGTTTGTATTGCTACTAGAATAACTGGTTTACGAATTTTATAAGTGTCAACCTTGTACGCAGTGTTGCAAAGGTCGGTATGAATTTTCTCATTTGCTTTGGGACAACCGTTGTACATTGGAGTAGTAGACAAAGTTTATTTTAGTAGTAGTGTTTATAAAGTTATGGCATTCCTGTCTATAATAAGCGATACAAGTCTGTATATTAAGTTAGCCAAGACTATACAGTTGCAGAAAATGTCCAAATATGGGAAACCAAATAGTGGAAATAAGACCATTATATATCTGAAGTGAGTATAGTAAAAGAAGAAGAAGAAGAAAAACAAGAGTTGAATTCCACATTGTGAAACTACCGTAGAATTATATTTAGTATTGGAGTTTAAAGGGTATATCTATCCAAAAGAATAAAATGAAAAATGAAATGAAATGAAACTTTTGAGTTTTACGTCCAACGGTTATGCCGGTTAGGCTAAAGGAAACGGTGATGATGAGAGATGAATGAAATGTTGGAATGAACAAAGTGGGAGGAAACGGAAGAACCCCGAGAAAACCCACGCACACGGTGTTTGTCCACCACAAAGTTCACTTGGCGGGAGCAAGGTTTGAACCCGGGACCCCATGCACCAGAGGTGAACCGGCCCCAAGAATAAAATGGATGACAATGTATGTTCTTAAGACGATACATCCACATGGTGAAAATTCTCGCAAATGTCTTCGATCTTAGCGATGCAAAGTTAGGAGCACTGGACATTTTTGTATATACGTATATGGTTTGTATACAAAAAGAAATTCTTCGTTTTAGTAAAATTAGAAGCAGTAAAGTTTTGAATATTCCTAAAATTGGATACAGGCGAACGATCTCATATAGATAGATAGTTTTGACGTTAGAAGGCAAATGACTTGGAAATCTTAATTTAAATGTTGTTCACAGTTCTTTGATTTAACAAGCTTAAATCAGACCTAACACTTCATGTTACCAAAGTGTCTCAAACAGTAATCTTAGTGCTATCTCTTGTCTATATCTTAATAATATATAGTAATTATTTAACTATCTGAAAAGATATAGCGGTTATACATACTATGAAAACCCAAAGATCTAAGGTTGCTGAATGATCTGTACGCTCTAATATACATGGTTCCGTTTTCAGTACTTGGTCAGAAATCACTGTTCATTGACAAACCGAACAGACTCGTAAGTATTTAAAACGAAAGCAAAAGAGAGACAGGAGAAAAACCAAACACATGAATATATAGATTAAAAGTTCATGTTATTTTTTTCTATTTTTTTTAATAGGTAGGAACATGAATAGAATGTTTCGTTCACGTCCTTCATTTAAAGCAACCGATTAAAGGTGATACACAAGTAACTAATGTTGTAGTTATGGTCAACTTTACCATTGGAAGTGTAGGATTTTGCACGCTGGTGAATAGGGAGAAGACCATACCCTGCAGCTGTACACATATTCATTCATTGTTTATTTTGACTAGGGCTTTGAACTCTGTTACCACAATCCCACAAATAACCACGCTATCAGACGAGGAAAATGGGAAACGTTCGTTCGTTAAAATGGCTCGCTTGTGCCCTACCCACACTTTTACTAAACCATGAACGAATAAAAACCATCTGTAGCAATACATGATAGATACTTTAACATGCAAGTGTAATACAATGTAATGTCAAGTATAGGATTACATATTTTCGTTAACAAAGTTGAAACGAAACTAATAATATATTTCCGTATTGTTTTTCCAAATTAAAAACAAAAATCCTGGTGTATCAATTGAAAGCCACAAAATAGGCATCAGCGCGGATATGATGTTATAATGTATCACTGAAATGTAATTCTTGAATATATTTAGATCACTGAGATATAAATAAATCATATGAAATACGCAAAAGAACATACATATTACAACATTTAAAACAATCCATTTTGTGAATTAGGTAGTATAATATTTCTATGTCTTTTCGATATGGCTCAACATACAGTGAGGCGGGACTAAAATCGTAGTTAGGATTTTAGAAAACGGTGTTCGTGCTTCATATTTGTCAATTATCTTTTCTTACTACTTTCTTCTAAGAGACGGATCTTATGACCATCACTCTCACTGTCCAGAATACATGACTATAACATTTTGACAACATGCACCACGTTAGCTTTGTACTAGTGATAAAAAAAATTAAGGTAAACAAGTGTTAGAAATCTCTTAAGACAGCAACTACAATACGCAGGACATTAGAAGAAATAATTTCTGCCCAAAGTGTCTTCGATGTCTTTAAGTTATTGTTCAAATTGTAAATCTCTGTTTGCCACTACAGTATAAAATAAATTATATTTTCAGTTAACAATTTACATATCGATAGTACTTTTCAGCATAACCGTTGAACAGTCAACAACAAACATACATTCCCTCGACTACTATAATTCCATTAGATCGGGTAAAATACCTTTGCTGCTACTACAAACACCTGGAGAAATGCAACCTAATTTACACGTAACATGTCAATCAGAAGGCGACAGTTGGAAAGTCTGTGGGGCACTAAAATTATCTTTTCCTGTGCAGTTGATGCATTGGTAATGTTTCCAATTAAAGATTAATTTCTTTTGTTTGGAGCATGCTGTCCAGTGAAAAAATGAAAATGAAATCTTTAAGTTTTACGTCCCACGGTTATGCCGGTTAGGCTAAAGGAGACGGTGATGATGAGAGATGAGTGAAATGGTGGAATGAAGAAAGTGGGAGGAAACGGGAGAACCCCGAGAAAACCCAAGAGCACGGTGTTTGTCCACCACAAAGTTCACTTGGCGGAGGCTGGGATCGAACCTGGGTCCCCAAGCACCAGAGGTGAACGCTCTACCACTGAGCCACCGCGCCCCCCTTGATGCTGTCCAGTGAGCACCATATATCAATAGTATTATAATTCCTTGTGTGTATAGTGTATTATTTCACTACATACTGCATGCGAGAAAAAGGAATAAAACGCTGATCATTCATGAGTTAGAAAATAGTTGAATGAACTGAAAATATCAAATTGGGAACAACGGAAGGAAATAACTATAAATCTTCATTCATGGATCTATTCCAATTCAACGTCAATCTGGTCATATCTTTCGAACATCTCTGTCTTTCCTCACAGCATAATTTCTTGCATATCTCACTGAGGAACTGAAATTGAAACATGTTAAAATTTCAGATATGCTCGCATTCGAACCCGGGCCGTCTGGGCTGGAATCTGTGATAACAAGTACCTACGAACTTTACGTGAAGGATAGGTAGCGCAGTTTTTATCAAACGAAACTATCAGGTGGCGGACCCAGCTTCGAAACTTTAACCTCCAATATCTGAAGGATTCAAACTGTTTCAGATTGGTTATTATGGCGTGAAGTAAAATATGACTTTGGAGAAAAATACGTTTATATGTTGCAAAAGCTGTAACTGTTAATTATTCGCCAGAAATTCAGTTATTTCTGACCAAAACACATTGCACTAAAGTGAAAACAATGGTGAAATCGCAAGGGTGCGGGAGAACACGCCATTTACTAAAGGAATATATAATTTTTTTTCTTATATTTTGTGAGAATATTGAAGTTTTTAGATATGTATTTTCTTAACATAGAAATATTTTAAATAAATTATGCTTTTTAGTTAATGTAGAAAGTAATAAAAATGTAATTGAAGCTACAGTATATATCTGTATATTTGGCCTCTATTATAGCTTGAGATTTATATGCTATAAAAAATAAGTTCGTGGTAGTTTATTCGTGTAGTTACTGCAAGAAATTATATCAATAAGGATAATGAAAGTAATTTTGCAATTGTGTGAAATGGACTTTAAATTATCGAGAAACTCAATGTACTTGCTTACAATTTGTCCAACAAAGCGCAGTGAAAACTACATATTTGTCATCTCCAGAGAAATGCCAGATCCAGGAGAGGGCGTGGTAGCATGTGCCTTCTTGACACTGTGTACAAAAATAGTAAGCATTGAAGTATGTGGTCACTAATTGGGAATTTATTTTCTAACGTGTCGTAGTATGCATTTACAAATTACGTACTTGTAATTACGTGGATGTTTTATAATAATAAGGTCATTTTAAAATTCTGAAAATAGCATTTCAGATATTTACATGGCTACAAGTATATATGGCAGCCCTTTATATGGAAATGAATGAATTTCCTTTTGTCGTACATATGTCAGTAATCTAATAAGATCTTCTGCCCGAAAGCAGATCTTTGAACCGAAGGTCCCTGGACAAGGTGAACCCATTGTGGTTTGTCATAGCTTTCCATGAGATCAGGACGACGTCTTAAGGACGGAATAAATAACTGTAATTTCCTTATGCTTGATGATTTGTAAATCTCAAAGTAATTGATACCATTACAAATCGGTATTGACAAAATTACTGCCATAGGCTGTTAATGTGGCATTAATAGTCTGTAGTAACTAAAAGCGTTGTCCCATGACTTGATAGCTTCAAGTGTATAATCATGTACACGGTTATTGAAGAGTGAAACTGATTATGATTATTTTGGAAAAAGAACAGCAGAATAACTTCGATAGCTGAAGGTGGCCATACTTTTATTATCACTTAAACTGAGATGATTTTGTACGTCGCAGCATATTGTGAAATTATACAATACCCATCACTTGTCAAGGGGAATTGTAATTATAAATGTTAGCTAATAGTAGAAGAGATTATGTGTGGTATTTATCCGCTATTTAAATCATTAAATACAGATCTTAATCCAAATTATGGTAATGTCCCTTAGACAAGTGCATATTGAAAATTATGTATCTTTTGTCGCATTGTGTGTGAGATATTGTTCTTACGTGTTATATGCATTGTATATTAGCCTTCCGGAACAGGTTACAACTGGTGGCAATTTCCGTGCTATACATTGTCCCTTGTCGAACCTACAGTACTTACTCTAGTGGGTAATGTTCCTATGCACTAAACCCTTAAGTCCTAAAACCATGGACACAAATTCTATGTAAGTATTCTACCATTTAGCACTTGTACCGTGCATTACCATATATATCGTTACAGGCCAATGTTCCAAAAGAAAAAGGGGAACATTCTAAGAAAAAGACTTCCAGCGAATTACAATGTAAGTTAAAAACGAGGAAAACATTCTTCTTCAATAAACATTACTTTAAACTCACAAACACATAAATTAAGATTCTTTTTTAAGAAACTAAATTGTACATCTAATGAAAATAAAAGTGGATGTAAAAATCTAAACTTTTTCTGTTTTAAATTACACAGATTACTCATAAATGATAACAAGCAATAGTTTTCAAGATAGCTGACTTAACCGTTGTATTGTGAACACGCAGGAACATATTTCTTCTATTTTGATTAGCATGCAAAAGTAACGTATTGAAAACCAAAAATGTTCCAAAAATGGAACATTGGCATGTAAAAGATTCAACAAAAGTAACATGATAAAACCTCAGTTCGACGTAGTTGATACCTATATCAGTGGTGCCCACCCCCCTCATGTCCATGACGCGCCCCCCTCAATTGTCTATCCGTAGGTGTTCTTCCATGAAAAAAAAAATCTTTTCGATTCATTTTTATACCATCTCAAACATATTTATATAGATTTTAACCCCCCCAATATTTCAATGACGCAATTTGCGTCATAGCTCCCCTTTGTGGGCACCCCTGCCTATATTTGAAAGGGAATTTAAATTGGTTCAGCCGTTTTCTCGTGATTAGATCATAAATAATATCGGTTTCATTTTTATATAATAGAAAAAGACTGCAACTGTGTACTACACCGAAACACATTTCCGATATGTAGTAGTATTTAGATCAATTGTAAAAAGTAGTCACAGAAGTGAGAGGCAAACCAACTAGTATTATACGCAGCCAAATATTTCTGATGATATAGTATTATCGTCCAATGGACATTACAATTATGATTTAAAGTGATCTGTGCGAACATAATGTACTTATAAAGAGCGAATGTCAGGTTTTTTTTTTTTTTTTTTTTTTTTTTTTTGCAATAATTGAAAGCTTTTAAACAGTATTGGAGAATAAATTCAAAAAGCCGTAATTACTGCATTCTACTATGAGTCAGAGATTCTAAAGAAATAAAATGTTGCAGATAAACATTCCTTTTTGTTTCAACAGCACGTATTCTAATAACTACTAACGCGTTTTACGCTAGTAACAAGTTAAGTGTGTAGTATATCTGCGGGTATAAGTAATGTATGTAGCTACTTCGCAACGGATATGGTTAAAATATCAGAAAAATACACGTCTATTTACCCATTGTCTTCCAGTGACATCTATAGGTGGATGTCATAAAATACTTTGTTGCAAAATAGTCATGAAAACATATCCTTTATTAAGTGTATTAATCCTGAAGGTGGTGAAATTTTGTTTGTGCATGCAAGGCATGAGTTAGTTCAATTGTTTATCCTCAGGCCAGCATTTTACTTACAGGAAAGAAGGAAAGAAGTTTTGTTTTAGTAGACCGCAGGCCTGAAGGAACATTCAATTACGACACCCAGGTGTTTGTTTTGATGAAAAAAAAAAGCTTTGTCTTTGATCTGCGGTCAATGAAGCCAACCGAAAGCAGCGTAAAATCCCTTCAGAACATTAAAATTTCCCTTTCTCAACCAAAATGTTTGAGAATGCAAATATTTTTTGTGCGGATGAGCCTGTGTGTGTGTGTGTGTGCCAGCGCGATTGTACAATATATATATATATATATATATATATATTTATTGAACTTTATACAATAACTATGCCCTATATAACGGTCTAGACCGTCTTTTAACAGTAAATAAAAACCTGGTATTAATACACATATGGGAAAATAGCACCTAGAACACAAGGGGTTAAAAGAAAAGTAAAGCAAAATTCAAAGCAATTGCATTTCTTCCATGTATACTCTAAAAACATTACATTTGTGCTATATGTTTGGAAATGGATATACATAAGTTCTGTTTGCAGCAAATAAGATTTCCTTTCATATAAATATAGTAAGTAATTAATTTTTACCAGTTTATTTCTATTAAAAAATATAAGTATGCTTTTTTCACATAAATCGTAACCACGAATCGTACATACTGTTAAATTTAACTAACCGTGTATGCATTTGCGTACACATGCACGTATTATTTATATATAGAGAGAGTACATAGACACATATGCATGCATGCACATGTGTATATAAGGATTTCTTCTCCACGCAGTTTACCTATATAAACAAAGACATCGAAGAGAATTCTACGAATTAAAACAATCAAATTAACTGACGCACGAATGAAATGTACGAATAGTTTATTCACCCACACACGTAACAAATAAAAAAAATGTACTTTACAACGCAGTATATTGGTAAAAAATTCCGAATTGAGAATTGTAATTTAATTTTGCAAAATCATATCAATATCTTGTTTGTTCACTTGGCTTGTAGATTTCAATTATACATAAAACATTATTATTCAAACTGATGATGTTTTTCTTCTGTAATATGTATTCATAGTGGTACAAACAATGCAGATGAGAGGAAGAACAAAGCAAAGCTGAATTTAGAGACCCATAGGGCATGATAATAATGCATAGATATTGTTTTTATTTGTGAGTAGCTTAAACGAGATCAATTTAAACCTAGTTGAGAGGTCCGTTTAACTGCTCTACGACTCTAAGTGAAAGGAACTTCTGATCCATAAACATGTATATATCACTGAATAAATTTATACTTATATAAAAGTCATAAATATAGTCTTATAATTTATAAGATGCCAATATGTCTTATTTAGATTTGATTCTATACTGACTTTGATCTGGATTAAACAAAGAACTAATGCTTTCAAATGTATTAATTAAGTAGATTAATTAACATAAAGACCAAATGGTTGTTGAATTAACCCAAACTGTAATATGAAAAATAACTTTTATGTAATTTTTATATTATATAAAACTTCTGTATATTCAAAACTATTTACTTATTTTACAGAGGATCAGGCCGTACTGGAATGTCTTAATCGTATTTCTTTCAATTAAACTAATTGTTTATTTCCAATTGTCTTTCTACTTTCTTTACTGTTGATTCGGAAGTATAAAACATATTCAGAGTCCTAATCGCATCCAATGTCCCATATATAGGTCTATCTGCGTCTGCTAATGCTAAGTAAATATACATAAAAAAGTCAAGAAAAGTACTTTTGTTGGCATGGTAACTAACTCAGTGATAGAAAACTTTTCACTAGGATGTAGGCTACCTTGCTCACGTTTGGAAGATTTCTCAGTTTTCTCCCCATTTTCTCAGTTACAACTGCTCACAATCATTTGCTTCATATGCCTACATAACTCTTTCTGGGGTATACGGTGGCTCAGAGGTAGAGTGCTTTCCGCTGGGGTGTGGGGTCGTTAGTTCGATACTCTGTCAAGTAATTTCGCGATGGACAACATCGTGTTCGTAGGTTTTCTCAGAGTATTCTGTTTCCTCCTACTTTCTCATTCCACCAATTCTTCCATCATTATTCACTTCCATTAATCATTCCTCTCTCTTAGCCTAAAGGGCATATTTGCAGGATGTTAAACTGAAAAATTTCATTTCCTTTATAACTCTTTCTTTTAATTTATGTTGTATGATAGCTGAGGAAAGAGAAACTGCAGGTTTCACTTTGTTTTAATTTCTGCATAAAACAATACCAAAATCAAATTGGGATATGAGTGCAACTTGATACCTTTTTAATTCTGACAGGTACTTCAATGTATTTTTATATTTTATAATCCAGAGAATATTTGGGAGCTGAGAGAGCAAATATTTTTATGATGTGTCAATTTACGTTTTTAATTCATGAGCTATATTTTCTCTAACACTGATATAGAATGAACAAGCTTTGCACCATGATGCTGACAGAAAAGGTTTCAGATCGTGATATTTGCAGTCAGTCGATGTTCTATTAAGAAATGGCATCCTGGCATCCGTAAAAGTGTCTGCCTTTAGACTGAACAGTTCCATTCTATCGTAACCAAGGTAGCTGAAAGTAGCTTTTAGGTACTACGCATATCAAACTCTACATGATGATAGTTATTATAGTGTAAATAATTCTGATGTGAGATCTAGATTAGTGGTTCCCAACCTTATTTACTTGCACGTCTTTTGTGAAACATTTACACTTCACGTTTCTTTCCTTGCAACTCATCCTCCTCCTTTGGCGATTTCAGATGCACTTGTAGGTAGAATAATAACAATTACTACCAATATAAATTTACGCGTATTTTCATCAAAACTTCTGAACACCATTGTAGGTCAATATTAGTTTGTTTATTAGCTTTGTTTTTAATGAAACCAAAATTCTTCCTCAGCAGTTATTTTGAGTTTGTATGGTATTTAATTTAATCTCTTTTTGTTACAACACTCACAATATTTATAATTACAAGTAGTTTGCGCCCCCAGGTAGGAGACTAATTGCTTTAGATGAATGATGGTTGAGAAAGTGTCCCATATAGTCGTAATAAGCAGTTAAAACCAATTTTAGTTTGCTTTTCCTTCATTGTCCAACTAGTTCGAAATAGTTCAAGCCTCACTACGTAAATTTTGTACGTTTTTGATCATTAAAATGAAGACTGCCTTCCAGAGTCTAAGTTCAAAACAGAATCCTTACGTCTCTCAATTCTGCTTACAAGATAAACCGCTTTATTCTGCTAGAGAAAATCATGCGTGTTCTCTAATAGAACTGAACTATCTGAACGCTGCTTGCAAGTAAATATTCAACTGGCACATAGAAAACAGTAATAAAAAATGATAAGAAAATATAAATGTAAGTAAAAAAAAAAAAAGCTGCTTACTACATGGTATCAAATTTCAAACTGTGTGAAGTCTACCGTCAACAGAATAGCAATCAAAATAAACAGAGGAGGCTAGCGGCCATCCGCTCTTGATTTAGAGAGTAGAATTTGTTAGCGGTTAGATTTTGCAGTTGTATGGATAACTTTTCCTACCATGTGTCGCAACGTAATGGCACTACTTCCAAAAAGAATTTATCATACGGTTTGTTTAATGTGTTATGTTTATTGTGACTACATGTGGTATTCGCATACGAAATTAAATGCTGTTAATTGGCTCATTGAGCATACAGTTTATTATGTCATATCTTCTACTCACAAGTATATAGTGGAGGGGTACCGTACCATTATGTAAGAATATAAATGATAGATAAATTATATCGATACCAACAGAGGTGTCTTTCTGTGTATGGGAAGAGTATTAAATATGAAACTGACAATTTTAATGTTGTAGAAATTGTCCTCCTTTCTTCTCTTTGTATTTAGAATTTTCTAAAATATTGAACTTCAAATTTCTAATTAACAGATTGTGTAACTAAGAGCACTCTTCAACTTGAGCAAATTTTCGGCAATATCTGAAAGAATAATGAGAAATTGAATATTTTAAAAATTTCCCCTCTTTCCGTTCTTAGGAGCAGAGTTTTCGAAAACTCTGAAACATATATTCCATAACTTTTAATTAGAAGTTAGCATATGGAATTTCACACTTCCAACTAAAGCATCCTTCAGTCGGGCATTTATCTTAATAAGAAAGAAAAGTTGGATATTATAGAAGTAATTCTCTTTCTACCTGTAGAGATGGATCTTTTTTTAGAAACACTGATACACGTGTTGCTTATTTTTAATTAAGAGAAACATGCATTTCTGAAATAAAATTTCACATCTCTACCTTATATAAATCCCTACATTAGACTAGACATTTCTAAAATAAGAAAAAGAATGGTACATTTGGATATGGAAGTGATACCCTTAGGAGCAGATTTTTTTTTTTTTTTTTTTTTTTTTTTTTTTTTTTTTTTTTGAAACGCTGAAACGCATTTCCTTGCTTTTAAGTCAAAATCAACCCATCCAACTTAAGCAAGCAAAAGTTTATATTCGGTAATTTCTGAACAAAAAATAAGAAATTTGAATAATATACAAATGCTACCACTTTCGTCCTTAGGAGCAAATTTTCGAAAATGCTGAACACATATTTAGTTGTTTTTAATAATGAGTCTATATGTCGGGTTTCACTTTTCATATTCAGCGATTCGTGATACATTCAATTCTTGGCATAAAATTTAACGCAGTCTTTAAGTTCTCGTAAAGTACATATATCAATAAAATACTTTTATGATATCTCTTCATTTCTGACACAACGAGTATTCTGTCCAAATTTCTGCCCTGGTAGCACGAAATTCAATGGCAGTCATCCGAGGACTGTTTCCGCAGCACATTATCTATCTTTTCGGCCACCAAGCGCGCCTGATTTACAACCATGCGATTTTTTTCCCTATGGAGCTATTTAAGGGTACAGTTTATAGCCACCAACCTCGTGCTATGAAAGAATCGTGGCGTTTTTTCAAAATCATTTGCAACCATTTCTAATAAAATTCACTTCATTGATTCAAATCATAAAGAAAGAGTTTCTGTTCTATTTTAATGTTGAAGGGGTGAAACTTTAAATTCTCATATAAGATGCGTTGAATGGTTCTACGGGTCAAGTTTAAGGAGGGTGAATGACTACAAGCAGCAGAACTATGATGACTACGCTGAAAAGCTTGTGCCGTGTATAGATTGAATTGGAACTTTTGCCATGTGCTATGATTAAAATGCATATCCTCAGGGGAAAGGAGGGAAAATGTGTGCCAAAACAGAGTATCTCACACGAGCTCTCATGGTAGAGAGTTGAAACTTAAAATATGAAACCATTGTTAAAAGTAAGTTGATGTGTTCTATCTTTCTGAAAGCTCCGCTCCCAAGCAGGAGAGGAGAAGGGGTAAGTTCTATAATATGTGTTCTTTATATGTTTGTTTATGGAAATCGTTTTGTTTCAATTGAAGATTGAGAAGAAATAAATTCTCATTTTGTTGAGAAAAATAAATTAAAATAAATTCTCATTTTGTTGAGAAAATAAATTAAAATAAATAGAATTGAATTGACTTTGAGCATAACGTCCCGTTCAGCAGAGAGGCTATATGAGACGTGGACCTACTGATGAATGTGGAATCCGAACCACATGAGCTTCAGCTGGGAATCGAACCCGGGTCTCTCACGCCAAATGCGCGTACGCTGACCGATTCGCCACGAAGGAGCTCTAAATTAAAATAAATTCTCATTTTGTTTGCTTTTGTTACTGTTATTCCTGATAGATAGAGCCAACATTTCCTTACCTTGAGACTCTGACTCATAATTTTAGGGGATTAAATGCAACTAGAAAATCATTATGGACGATGCACATGATGGGAAAATTCCATGACAGGCAATAGAAATACAATGCAAGATACACTGACATTTTCCTACATAGAATGTTCAATAAGAAATGACACATTTAGTCTATAAAGACGATGTTAGACGTTTGTGAATTACATTCTTCAACCAAGGGAACGTATTTCTCACTAAATTTTGGAAGGGGGTGATTCAGATGCAGAAGACATATATGAGGAATTTAAGACAAATTGCATTCAAATTAAGCCAAATATTGTATATCCATAAATACAGTAGGGGGGGCCCACACGAGCTTTGGAGGTCGTCCCGACCCCGCAGGATTGGCGCCCTTGTCTTCAACCCATATTATTTTTTTAAAAAATAACCCCAATATGATCGTGTCTCCAATTGTTGATAATTTCATATTAATTCAACAAAACAATTAGAAAGATTAACACTGCTTTGCTTTTCAATTTCATTTTGTGGTAATGTATTACTCGAATTATTTACTAAACCTAAAATAAGTTTCAGCTGCCACTTTGTATTTGTGTTGAAATTAACATGCTTAATCAAGGGGTAACAAGTTCTTTTAACATGTTTGAGCAAGAGGTAAACGAAAAGGTACTAACTCAAGTATTAATCAATATGGAGAGGTATGTTTTACGATGTGACGCCCCTAGAAGTAAACGGTTTACTGTAAAAACAACAGAGGAGTGTTATTATGAATATATAACTATATGATAATAAGAATTGTGGTATTTTGAAGTGACAAAACTCAATGCATAATCTTTGAGAAAATGGAGAAAAACTATATTTGATGCTGGACGAGAACCAGGCAAGTTATTAAAGTGAAACTCTTAGTGAAGTATATCCTCATATTATTAATAAGTAGATATATGGTAGAGTTTAGTATGATTAATAAGACATAGCACCATATTATTAACTTAATATTTAAAATTATGTTTATTATCACAAGATGAGACACATATCAGTTTATAGATCACATCGGACGGAACAAAGGAACATGCTTAACGGTAAATTCTGATACTTACCTTGGGAGAAAATGGACGAAAACGAATTTTTATGACGTTGTTGCCAATAATAATTGACAGTTTTAATTCTGTTGGAACAGATTATATTTATGTAGTACTTTGCATGTAAATGAAATACTACTGTTAACCTGCTGTTTGTATTTGTTGTCACTTATCTTCTTCAAATGGTAATACATCTCTAACAGTGACACACACACACTATATGTAATGTTAATACAATAAGAAACTATGAATGTAAAGTGAAGTGAATTTACCTGCCCCTCGGGAAATGTTTGGGTCTTTTACTATTCTGGCTGCGAGTCTATTATGAGGATTTCGTTTAGAAAATCCAGATATGAAGAAAAATTAATTTTCAATAATTAGTAGGAAGATATAATTACAGTAGAACATCGATTAAAAAAAATCTTTAAGTTTTACGTCCCACGGTTATGCCGGTTAGGCTAAAGGAGACGGTGATGATGAGTAATGAATGAAATGGTGGAATGAAGAAAGTGGGAGGAAACGGGAGAACCCCGAGAAAACCCACGCACACGGTGTTTGTCCACCACAAAGTTCACTTGGCGGGGGCTGGGATCGAACCCGGGACCCCAAGCACCAGAGGTGAACGCTCTACCACTGAGCCACCGCGGCCCCGAGAACATCGATTACACGAAGCTGAAGGGAATAGATAAAAATTCCAGTTATCGAGGTTTTCGAGTAAAATAGGTTCGAGTTATCAAGATAGTCGTCACAACAAAAATTCGAGATACCTAGGTTCCACGTAACTCATGAAAAGTGACTATATAATCTCAAAACTCGAATTTTTATGCATTCAACCTCTATAACTCGAAGTTGTGAACATTTCTTAAACAAGATGACTAGTAAAAATAACATACCGATACTAGATATAAACAAAACACAATCACAGTACATCTTAATGACAATGACAGGATTAACAATAATGTCAATTACGTAAAAGCACAGAGTGTTTCAAGTTATTGAGGTCACATTAAGAGAAATTCGACTTACAGAGGTAACATTTACTTTCAGAGGTTTGAATATACGAAAGTTTGAGTTACCGAGGTTTGTAAATATGATTATAGAACCTTTAAAATTCGACCTATCGAGATTGTAATTTTTAAGCACTCGACTTACAGAAATTTTTTTAAAAAATTGAATGTAATAGAAAGTTCAAAGGAATGTGAAAAAAATTCGGATTATCAAAGAATTCGAGTTATCGACGGCCTACTGTATATATTTAATATAGTGCGATGTCTAGTTTGCGGTTACCGAATGCTCCGTTGCATTTTCCTTCCTCGTGTTTGCCTAATAGCAACTACATAAGTGAGGTTATAAATAAATTGTATTAACTATAAAAGCTCAGCCAAAATATTTCGTTAATATGTTTACTGTGTATAGTGTTTATGTCTTAATAGTAGAAGTGTAATACTTTTCGTGAAAATTACGAAAGAATAACACCTACAGACTAATTTCTAAATGTCACTAATTTGACCTAAATTTACGCACGAGTACATAAGGAAAGAGGTGTGAAAAAAAAACCTTGACCATTGTGTAAACAATGAAGGTACGCAGCGGAAAAGAGTAGAGTTAATGTAAATGTGTTACTCATGTGATTGGATTAACAAAGAAGGTTCTTATCATTATGTAAATCTTGTCAAAAGTGGTGGTTACGGGTGCTTTAACCAGAGCATTGTTAGGTCATTCTAACATGAAAGAAAGCGTGTTTGTGTGCAAACTGCTTACTAACGTAGAAATCGTGCTGTCGCATAGGCTTGTTATTTTGACAAGGTTTTGTGGCTAACCAAGGGCGACAAATTCAATTTGAGACAAAGATGGTGGGAGAAGGCACTGTGGACTGTGAACATTACGAAGAAGAAGGAAGTTTCGTAGGCAAAGGCGAAGATCTAAGAGGATAATTTTCACCCTAACCAAGAAACCTTCAGTCAACAATATATGAAAGAAAGTAGCAAGAGTACGTTTAATTTATTATTCTAAATATGCGGTGTTTGAAACTTTTTTGAATAAAATTACTCCTTGCAATAACTTAATTATTCGGATTCTTAAACAGCTTAAAATACTTCGTGCATTGTGGAAAATTTATTATTATTTAGAGCGTTATGATTATGGTTACCATATTTATGCTATTCCAAACCGGAACACCATAGTGGGTGGGTGGAGGGGAATCGTTTAAACTAAAACATTTTGATGAGAAGTTTACTTTCACTCTTTCTATCGGTAAAAATTACTTAACCAACATAAGATCTATTTTTATTGAACTCCTGTTGGATGTATCAGTTATGATGATCACGAAATTTACATGCACCTCATTAGATCCAAAGATTATAAGTCAACTGTATTTCATAACGTGGCGCACTATATTATAAATTAAGATTACATATGTAGATGTTAATATATAAAAACATATATAATAATAGTAAAAAAAAATCTGTTCTAGAATACTACAATGAGGATAAGGCAGACAAAAACGGGATTAAAGGATTACCACATTTGAAAACCTTGACAAAATGTAAACCTGAAGTCACCGGAACTATTCTGGACAAAACGGGACGTATACTAACCATAATTATGATAAAAAGAATATAGTAGTACTACGTGCATGATATATTAATTTCTATTACAGGCAATACTCTTGTACCTAATGTTTAGTTATAATGCCTGGTTGTTACCGAAGCATTTCTAATTGTATACCTTCACGACAACTTTTCAAGACGAAAAATCCAAAACTTTGGTCCTGTGGGCAACACTACTAACCATTTAATTTAGAATGGGCTGTAAATTATGTTCTTAGCCCCTGTTTATTTTTATTTGAATACAAAATAAAGTACTCGTGACAATTATTCATTTGAAGAAGCGTTTCAAAGTTGAATTATTTGAATTTCTAGTCACGAAGAAATTAGTAACGAGTTACTCCGATTCCAGAATAAAATAGTTTTTCGTAGATTTTAGCAAATTGTTATTATATAAGTACACAGTTCATTTACTGTATGTGTGCTTAAGCTTTAACAAGGTAATGTTTAATCTCGAATAAACACTTAACGTGTTAGTTCCAAGTATTTTCCACTAATTCTTGATCTAGATAACATTTAGTGAAAGATTCAACAAACATTTTACTAAATCGATGTACAAATTTTGCTAGACAGCAACTCGGAAATAAAAGTTTTTAACATGAATGCAAAAAGTGGAATAAATTAAGTGAAATCTTTAAATTTTACGTCCCACGGTTATGCCGGATAGGCTAAAGACGGTAACGATAAGAAAAGAATGAAATTGTGAAATGAAGAAAGTGTAAAGAAACGGGAGAATCCCGAGAAAACCCACGCACAAGATATTTGTCCAATACAAAGCTAACTTGGCGCGAGCTGGGATCGAACCAAGGACCTCAGGCACCATAGATGAACGCTGTACCACTCAGCCATTGCTGCGCCACAAGAAGTGGACATTGAAGCTGAAACATATGGTACAAAACTATAATTTGTATTTAATAAGGTGCTGGGGTACCTTTTGGCGACCAATACAGGAGCAACGTGACTAAGAAGTCCTGTACCGTTCGCAGAGGGATTTTCAGTCATTTCTCTTGAGTCACAGACAAGTTCAGCACATGCACGTGGTGGATAGAAATGTTTTCTCACTCGATCATGTAACAAACCCCATAAAGGCTCAATAATGTTGAGATCCGGCAGAGCCATGGCAGATGTTCAACCTTACTGTCTTGCTGGTCGAATTACTCTGAGACAAGTTTAACAGTGTGAATGGGGCAGTTATCACCCTGGAACACTGCATCACCGCCCGGGAAGAGTGTTTGAACCATAGGATGTAAATGGTAACCCAGAATAGTCCTAAGTCCTTGGCAGTGGCACTACCTTCTAGAACAATTTGGGGGCCCAAAGTATGCCACAATGTTACACCCCAAACCATCACAGATCCGCCTCCATGTATGGGTACCAAGCAGTCTGGGCTGTATGCATCAAGAGGTATCGATGGATTAGTTTCGTGCACACAAGTCCAAGTGGGAATCTAAGAAGTGTAACTTTAAGGACATGTTACACCCCAGTCTATCGTAGCAGTGGAGAAGATTTGCCATAAGATCTTTATAGTTTTCTGCCTTCTTATTTCCTAAAAAAGTGTGTTGATACTTGAACAAAGGCATCCCAAGCAAACTTTTCATCACCTGTCAGGATGGTGTTGAAATGCTCATCTTTGTACAGTTTACATATCTGGGGACCCACAAAAATTCCCTCTTTTATTTTCGCCTCACTAAGACGTGGAAATTTCTCGCGCAAATAGAGAAATGTTTCCCCAGTTTTGTCCATAGCCTTAACAAAGTGTTTCATTAGTCCCATTTTACATGAAGAGCAGGGAGAATGTTCTTGGATTATGTTCTTGGATTCGATAAGTGCTTCATGCATAACATTGTAAGGTCCTGGTTCAAATGATTGACGCTTAGACCAATCTTTCTTTTTATAATGAAGTGCTCTGGCGCGGCTATCCCAGAGGCACAGGAAGCAACAGTATTTGGTGTATCCTGTTATATCCCAAGTAATATGCCTATGAGTTTCAGATAACCGGAAATCTGCCATTTAAACTTGTCATAGTTCAATCGCAATAACAATTGTTTCATGTTATCATATTTTCTTTCATGTAGGGTGCATACCCAATCAGAATCGATGGTAACACGTTGCTATTACGCAGGAAGACACATTTGAGACTTATTTTGGAGGAGTCGATGAGCAACCTCCACTCATCACTTTTCTAGTCAGTGCCTATAGCTGCTATTAGTCCCTCTACATCATTACGAAATACCAAATTCTTTTCACTTTCGAAAAATGGAAGGAATTACATATGGCGGTTACGGAATGCAGTCGCAGTCTTATCAAAGCAATTTCACTGTTGTAGTCTTGACGCCAACAGTTCAGCTTTATCTTTCGGCAATTCCAGATCTCTCACTAGGTCATTAAGTTCACACTGTGTTATTGTGTGATTCTCTGTAATTCATCGTTACACACAAAATCAGGATCTTTCGAAGAACTGGGTTTTGAAGGTGATGGTGCAGCACTAGTTTCACTACCGCTCTCGTCACTATCACAATCAGGTAGAACAGGAACAGGCAATCCATCTCCATGAGTCACTGGTCGAATGGCCGACGGTATGTTAGGATATAATTATTAAGGAATACTTTTTCTTCTTGGAAATACCATGTGTTAGCAGAGTTGTCATACAAAATGTAACAATCATCCACATGGTTTGATGGTTCTCGCCAGATCATGGGTATAGCAAACCCATGGAAGATCTTTTACTGTTTAACCATGAATGAAGACTCGAGACACAAGATATGCAACATACATGAGGAGCCCAGGGCTTGTCCTGGTCCCCGATTTCACATCCAAAGTACAGCCTGTACGCCTTCCTAATATATAGCGTTATTGGCCTCCTTTGCGATTTCAATGTAGCCTGTCGCAAATGTAACAAAAATAGTCAGCACTGTTTACGCATTTGCGAGGCATATTGAATCACAGGAATTACAATGGCCACACGCACTAACTACACTTCAATAACACGTTCTTCCAGCACAAGAACACAACACAGCTTGTAACAGACAGAGAAACTACGCTTAAATGAAACATGCCTCACTCCTCCCTTCCCTTCTTTCCCTCCGCGTTGTTGCTACGAGCTCGGGCTAAAAATAGCGACAAAATATACACACCGCCATTGTTGCCTGCAGGAAACTTAATCACTTTGTCTACAATCAGCGGGATTTGAAGGCTATATGGGAAGGGATTGACAATGAATGCTAATAAAATATAATAAATATAATTAAATGCACCGCCCTAAAACTTGGAAACGAGAGCTAATTCCAGTTTTTCACTGTCGTTTTCGTAATGAGCGTGGTCAATATAGTTAACAAACATCTATTTCATACCAGTTACATTTTCACTGTTGGCTAGTGTAATTTAATGACCAGGATGTTCTAAAATTGAGTTATTGAATATACCTATTAATTCTGTTAGACCGTGCCTAAGAATTGTAAATGATGAATGACCTTGTGCACAACTCCTACATAGAAATACGTTGTTATAGATTACAAAATGTATGTAAATCAGAAGTGTGTTTCTATTTCGACGTGACCAATCGTTGATTAACCTTTGTAAACCTGTGCATTTTCAGAGGAAAATATTGATTTTTCAGTAAATTGGCCACTCCTTCAGTATGTTCAGCCGAGTGTCATGGTTGATAATACCTCGTTCTCTTTAGAATGAAACAGACGTTTAAATGATATCACTGATGTGTGTACATAATGTACTAGAAATGTCACTATGTTCCAACAATAAACATAACTTTATTTCGGGGTCAAGCTTCAAGTGGCGTAACCACTGTATATCTTCAAACCCAAAGCAGAGAAAGTACATTTCGTGATAGTGTTATACCCCTAGACATAAGAGAATAAATTACTTTGAATCAAGCATACAGTTTTCGGGGATAATAATTTATCATCTGCGTGCTTAGTATAGTATAGTATGTGTGCTAAACGGTTTAAGAGGGTTAATCGTGGCTCAGATTTATGCCTGAGGATTTATAGTCCTACTGTAGCATGACTTGAATCAACGGACACAATAACGACAAGAATAGGTATGAGGAAACATGAATTAGTGGGATGAGAATGTGAGAGGAAACGGAAATACCTCAAGAACACGATATTGTCCACCACAAATTTACTTGGTCAAGGATCGAATCAGAGACCTTACGCACCAGAGGTAAGCGCTCTACTACTGAGCCTCTGTGTCGCCTAAAATATTTTCAGAAAAACAACTGTTGGGTAACTGAGTTACACTGCTTGGTAAAAAAAAAAAATGGTTAACGAATCTACTATAAGAGTAACCAAAGATTTTCTGAACAGAGTATGTACACTTATTTATTAAAACTAAAATACAGTGTTATGGTTTCGACAACTTAAAGTTAACTTCAACAGACACTAACTGAAAGAAACATCTTCAAAACATAGAAATACTTCTATGAGTAAATAACGGGTTGAAGAGGGGAGAATTGATAAGAGTCATTTTGTCATTTATGGTCATGAGCTGTGAAATGTTAAAACCTGAATTTCATCCTTGCTTGATAATAAAACAATTTAATATTTTTACTCGCATGAGGGATACGTGCAGAGAAAGAGAAAGATATTTAAATATGATATAATCACTCCCCCCTTGTGTCAGCGAGCAATAGAGACGCTTTTCCTTTCTAGGAGTTTTTTTAAAAAAGAAAATAAAAACAGTTCCAATAAACAACGGACCTCTGACAGGGGATAATAAGAGTACCGGTATATTCCTATAACAAAACGTATATGCTATGCCACGTCAAAAGATTATATTCCATAAATAAAAATTTCCTCAGTAACCATACAATATTCAGTAAGTCGTTCCGTTTAATAAAGAAATCACTATTAAAAGTAAGTTTATTCTTTGAAGTGCGCTTTTATTGCATGGTTTTCTCTAAAACGACTCAGACAAATTTGCTCATATTTCATTAATAACCGTACAGGAGTCATTTCTTTCAGAAAGCTTCACTGTAAGGAAACCAATTTACTTTTTGCAATGAACTTTCATTAGATGATTTTCTCTAATACCTCAGACAAATTTGTTCATGTTTCATTAACAACTTTACAGAATAGCGTATCACTTCATTTGTTTTAAATAATTCGTTTTAGTTTTACTGAAATTTTATAACAGTATATACACAATGTTATCACTGTTTGCAGAACTCGAATCTATAACTTAGTATTAAGTTTTCATTATATTTCTTTTTATATATACATTTTTCCAGCTTTTTATTGTGTTTAATCTCTTATAAAGTCTTTGTTGGAAAATAATGACAAAGAAACAAATGGAGCAGGTGTATTTTGTACAGTCCTCATGAGCCTCATTGAAGAGGAAAAGCCAGTTTTTAATGTTAAAGCGTTTTAATTTCTTTTCTTAAAGCTCTTTCTCGCTTCGAATTCTTCCATAATTTGAAACTAAAGCAACTGGAAGTAAGGAAAAATAAGTAAGAAGCAGAAAAAGCGAATTGAAGGAAAGGAAAGGCGCAATTCGTTCATTCTCTGCTTTCTCTCTTTCCTTCCTTATTCTGTACTCATTGATTGTCATACAGTTTTCTTCATCCCACTGGGTTCTTCCTAACAATTCCGCCTCCTTCATTCCACTCCTCCAAAGTCAATTTCTAAAAGACAATTTTAAAACTTCAAGTCTCGTTCTGCCTTCATTCCGTCCTTAAACTTAAGGTGATGCTCATCTGCGAAAACGCGAAGAGAATTTTTTGGAAGAGAGAGACAGAGACAGAGAAAGTCAAAGATTTCGCGCTTGAACGCCTTTCCTGCTTTTTTGCACAAGTGTGAAGACGATGCCATAGAGAGTTTTCGAAGAAGAAGAAGAAGAAGAGAATTTCTTATCTAAATTGGTCCTCAGAGCGATATTCTGTGCTGGTTCTTCTTTTTTCTCTTTTACTCGCCTACCGTTTTCCATAGCAGGCCGCTTTCTACCCCCTGGTCTGCCACCACCCACTCCTGATAACTGGCAGCAGTGCAGCTCTAGTAGTAGTGTAAGTACACCATGGGTGCTGATATCTCCAAATACCTATTCGTACCTCTTTTACCGGAATGGGAATGAGCCGTACTAGTAATAAGTGTCACACTACTAGAAAAAGAAGAAAGAAAAAAGGGAAAAATAGATTAAAAGGGCAGAGGTTATGTGAAGTGGTAGGAGTGAGCGCTTGGGCTATAGAAAAAAACTGACTTCAAATGAGAGGAGAATTGTCCCAAATATAGCTAGAACCATATCTATATAAAGGGTATATATAGCACAAAAATGAACGGGAAATTAACTACGTGAACCATATTCTTATGCCAATAGGAAATGAGTCTTTCGTAATGATACCTCTTTCGGTGGTTACATCTTTTCGATTTTCTTTCCATACTCTCTGGTTATCTTTCCACGTACACATTCATTTAATATATAATGTAAAATCACCGATAGCCTTCTACTATCAGATCTTGCCGAAACAGAAAAGAGACACCAAAATGACAATGATTTCTCTCTTTCTCTCTCTCTTTCGTTCTAGGCCTCTTGAACAGAAGAAAATGAAGGCGAGTCCAACGAACTTATTTTCTCTTTCTTCATCTCAACTACTGCAGTTATGTTATAGTATGGAAATTGTTCTCAAATACTATTCTACATACAGTAATTAAAATCCTTTTTTCGATTTCAGAAGCAAAAAGTTACATATTGTGTCATCGTTACTGAAAAACTTAAAAAAAAATCATAGTAAATTTAATGGAAGCTTAATTCTGGAAGAAAATGTATGGACGAAGTACACATCAGAACTAAACAGTTTTTCTTGATATTTTTAGACTTCCAAACTACACTAAGTATTAGTAATGGCAATATTGTAACAGCCCATATCCGTCCGTCTGTCTGTCTGTCGATAGGTACCAGAGGAAATATGGTAAAATAAAACTAGAAACGGGTCTTCAGGTATAAATTCTGCGTTACAAAATATAATCCGTATCAGTCTTTATCCCTGTACTTCAACCGGGAATGATAGAAATCTAGAGCTTCATATTCCAATGCTATCACAAGAGAAAATAAATGGTTAGAGATAACAGAAAATAGTTTACTGATATGGATTCAAAATTTGAAGCATGGATACCAGTTTTAGCTTATCGGGTTCATTCGTTATTCTAAGCCTATAGATGAAGCAACCATTGTGAGATGACGAAAAATAGTGAAACGATTTTCTCGTCCTTCCTTAGCATAAGAGTAAAGGTAGAAAACGCTGCCATTGATTGTTTGATTTTAGTAACATGTAGAATATTGATATATAAGCGATGCCTGCAAAAACTGCACGATAATGCTCCTGTGCACAGAGCCGCTCTTTCCAAAGATTCTATTCAACAGTGTTGATTATAGTTTCTTCCTTGTCCAGTTTATTCTCTAGACTTGGTTTCAAGTGACATTTACGTTTTTTTAAAGTACTTCTGGGGTTCACGCTACAGCGACGATGGGTTAACATTGATTACTCATGGTGTCAAAGACTGGTTTGGTACGTAGCTATGACGTAACCTTTTTCTCTGCTGATATTCGATATCTTACTGATCAGTGTGGTAAATGCGTTGAGATCAGGAGAAGTTTTGTAGAAATCTGAGTAAGTACTTTCAAACGCCCATCTTCGCCCTTCCTTTTCGTGGAGCTGCCTTCCGAACGCACACTTAAGAAAAACACGGAACAACACAACTGCACCAACAATGATGGCAAACTTTGAAGACATTGCGAACGTGTAACAGAAAGGTAACACTTAAACAACTATAACACTCTATAGAACCCTAATAAGTACTCGAATTAAATGGAATCAATAACAATAACAAAAATATAAAACAACAACAACAAAAATAAAAAAAAACGAAATTTGTCGGCAATCTGACAACATTATACCGTCAGGAGATGTTCTCTGTAATGCGCCAGCGACGAGACTAGCAAATTTGCACGGTTGGGGGTTGACGGGGACACAAATGGATTCTATTAGATGGTGAATTTGGTAGATCTAAATAAGCTTCACGACTTCTTGCGACCACTATAGGATTCCCAACTGACCTGTTTTGGGTGAGATAAACCATGAATTCTACATCTTGTCCGGGAAGAACTTTCTTGTTCACCGGGAAGTTAAAATTCAGGAATACAGTCTTCAGTTTGTCAATAATAAATATAGCTATGATATGTTGAATACAAATACTACATATGACGTACGGATAACAACCTTATCCTGTAAGGAAAGACACTTATTTAGAAACATTGACAGAAGTCTTGGACCATAACTGATAAATTGGCACCACCTCACCAAAGTTAAATGGGCATATATTTGGAACATGCAATATAAAAAGTCTTCATGTGGCAGCTTATTAAAATCCGTGACACGCCAGTTAGAGAAATATAAGATGGATCAAGTGAGAGTTTGGGAAGTTAGATAGGAAGGACAGGGCAGTAAAGTCGGGAAATTTTACATTCTTTTATGGGGAAGGAAATAAAAATCTCCAACTAGGAACAGACTTTCTGTTCACAAACGGATAATATCACTAACTAAACGGAATGAATTTGTTAGTGAAAGGGTTTCTTCTTTTTACTCTTAAAGTTTGGTGGTATGATATTATTGATTTAAATGTACATGCCCCAACAGAAGATAAAAGAGTTTTTAGGTACAAGCAGAACGAGTATTTACCAACTACCATGATACCATATGAAAATTCTCTTAGAAGATTTCAATGCGAAGGTAGGAAGAGAGGATACTTTCAAACCAATCACAGAGAACGAAATTCTGCTTAAGGGCAGTAATGACAAATGCATTAGACTCGTAAACTTCGCAACGTGCAAACTCTTATCATAAGCAGAACAAAATGTCCACATAGAAACGTTCATGAATATACCTGGACCTCACCAGAAGGAAAAACACATAACCAAATTAATAGACCTTTTAATAGATAACAGACGAAGTTTAGCATAATCGATGTTAGGTAGTTTAGAGGAACTGATTATGACACTGATCATTACCTGTTGCAACGATAATAAGAGAGAGATTATCGTCTAATAAAGAAACTATTCAACATCTGAAAACGGAGAGATTTAATTTAAAGAAATTAGAGGAGAGACAGGTGAGAGGGGAATAGCATATTGAAGTGTCTCGGTATTAGAAATCTTTGAATGCAATTGTGTGGAGGATACGTTGATTGAAATTATAGATAGCATTAAAATTTCAGCAAAAGAAAACTTGGGGCACGTGGAAATACATGGGAGCAAACCATGGAATCCACCAAACTAGCAAACAAGAGAAAGCAAGCAAAACTGTGATGGACAAAATCCGAATCATAAAACTACACAACATATTGTTGATATCTGGCGGTAAACTTCCAAAACTTCTAAAACCAGGAAACTTATTATTTTAAAGCTAAACAAAATAATGAATTTGAAGATAATACAACCAAATACATTCGGGACATGTATAAGGGTGTCAACGAATTTAGGAAAGGCTATTATCTTTATGTTTATATATTATTGAAATCCGACGGAACAATTCTCAGATACAGACAGCATCTTGAATAGTTAGAAAGATTTCTTTCACGATTCACATAACACGAAGCCAAAAATTAATATTCTTAAAGAATGTGAAGTGCACATAGCAGAAGAGTCTATTCCAGAGCCTAACAGAACAGAAGTAGAAATCGATATTTAAAAAATAAAGAAAAACAAATCCCCAGGTTCTGACCTAATCCCGACTTAGGTCATTTTAGCGGGAAGGGAAGAAATGTGGAACAAGATACACAAACTTATTCTCCTTAGCTAGAACAAGGAGTAATTGCTAGAAGATTGGGAAGAATCAGTCATTGTTCCATGCACAAGAAACGCGATAAAATTGATTGAAACAATTATCGAGACATTTGTTATCTGTTAACATCCTATGAAATCTTCTCAAACATTCCATCAGGAAGATTGACCTTATACATAGATAAAAATTATTAGAAATTATCAGTGCAGATTTAGGCGAAATCAATCAACTAACGACCAAATATTTACCATTCGACAAATACTCGAAAAGAAATCGAAATACAATACCACGATACATCAATTATTATTTATCGCTTTTAGAAATGTCAACGGGGGCTCAGTTAGGAGGGAAACATTGTACATTTTTACAGAATTTGGAATACCGAAAATGCCGTTATAGAGGAACTGCATAATTTATACCGTTGCTAGATTACACTGCAAACATTGTTAGGACTATCAAGTCTAGGAGGCTCAGATAGACAGGTCATGTAGCCAAAATGGAAGAATGTGGGAAAAGTTTCAGTTTTAAGTAGAAATCCAATCGGAAAACGACTTTTAGGAAGATCTAGGCCAGATGGGAAGACAATATCAGGATAAATATCGCAGAAATAGGAATACAAAGTATAAATAGAAACCGGATACAGTCTGCTATGGACAGAAGTCAATGGACGGGTTTTGTGCACGCGGCATTGAACCTTTGGGTTCTATAGGCCATAGAACTATCGTAAAAGACAGAGTAGCAAAATTTGGCACCAAGAAACTGCAGAGAGAGAGAGAGAGAGACAACGTCTTAGGTATTTTGTTAAACCGCCGGGTACCAACCAAATATAAACTTGTGTTTTTCAAACGGCACTACGTCAGATTATTACATATTTGAAGTCAACATGTCAAAAGAAAACTTCGAATACCGCATTTATTATTCAGTGTTGCAAACTGAGGATGTTATAGTATCACAAAGATCCGAAGTTTGGAAGCCTCTATCTCCTATACAACACAACGGAGATGGACAGGATAATACACATAGAAAGTACCTTAGCGTTGAATACCACAGTTATGGCATGACTTGTTTCGAACGAGTAAGGACCAAGTTACAAGGGCTTGAAAATTTGAATTATTTCGAAATGTTTTATTTCGAAAACATGCTTATATAAGTATTATATCTAGTTACTTGTGTGGTTTGTAACCGACAAACAGATCATTTTGCCGTTTACAGCATTTCAATATCTCAAACCGTCCCGGATATATGAAAAGCACTACTGAAATTTGCAGAGGTTCTCCGTGGCTAAGCGGTTAGCATACGCGCCTTTGGTGTGGAAGAGCCGGGTTCGATTCCCGGCAGGAGCTCATGTGGTTTGGATTCCACGTTACTCAGTAGGTCCCGTCTCATATAGCCTCACAGCTGAAAGGAGCGTTAAACTCAAAATCAATTCAACTACTGAAGTTTGCAACACGGCTTAAATCATATAATTGCGAGAACTTGTAATTACAACTACTGAAATCTATTGCTGTAATGCTATAAAAGAGAAGGAATACAACAATCGTTTTAAATATTCACTAGAAATACGCCATTTTCAAAAGTGTTGCGAACTTTATCAATGTCTGTCATATCTCCAGAACGGTTTGAAGTATCAAAGTGCTCTAAACGGCAAAACTATTTGTTTATCAATTGAAAACCACACAAGTAGCTAGATATGATACCTATCTAGGTACGTTTTCGAAAAAAAAACTTTCCAAAAAATTCAAATTTTCAAGCCATTGTAATTTCGTTCAATTCATTCGAAAGAAGTCATGGTATCCAACTCTAAGGTACTTTCTATGTGTATTATCCTGTCCATCTCCGTTGTGTTCTGTATTAGATTGTTGCAAACTAAGGATATTATAGTATCACAAACATCCAAAGCTTGAAAGCCTCTCTGAATAATAAAAGTGGTATTTCTAGTTTTCGTTTGACATGTTGACGTACTGAAATTTGACCAATAAAACAAACTTTATATTTGGTTGGCAACACTGTTCATTCGGTGATGTTACAAACTACGTAGGACGTTGTCCCCTCTCTATAGTTTATTGGTGCAAAATTTCGCTTCTCTGCCTTTCACGATTTCTCAGATATTTAGTACTATGATTATAAATGAATCACCCTGCATATTATATATATATATATATATATATATATATATATAAAGTGCAACCTTCGTTCAGCTGATCTTTCCAGTTCCAGTTGTTTTAAGAAAACCAATTGGTGTTCCTGTCTTCTCCGTCTTGTTAGTAGAGTTTATTTGGACCAACATCTTTTAGAATGAAGACATACACTATATATATATATATATGGATGTATGACTTGATTTGATATTTTTAGCACAATCAACATTTTCCTAGTGGTATATGCCATAACTAATAGTAATTTTTGTCTGTGATGATGATAATGAAACGTTTCAGAAATATGTGCAGTTATATGCTGTAAAACTATGTATCACAAGCCTGGAAGTTATAAAAGTATAAATATAAATAAATAAGAATAAAACTAATTATGTAGTGCTTAGAAATCTAGCTTTGTAATGTTTGTTAGTATCCATTTCAAAATCGGCTCTCAGAATACATGAGACTGAGAAATAGCACCTAGGTCTCCCACGCCAAATGCACGTACGCTAATCGTATAGTCATGAGAGAGTTTCGAAATTTAGCTTTGAAACTTAAGTCGTAGTTTTTTTTTTTTTTTTTTTTTAACGAATCTATCTGATAACAGGTATATTTCTCACTTCTTAAGTCACTCCGTGATAAAATAATTGAATTTGCAGATGCGTAATATCATCCGATATTTGTGCCAGAATAGATCCTCCCATAGTTCAAGAATCTATCACTGACACTTTCAGACGTCTATGACTAGAGGGAAACAGTGTCATAGAAAACATTCTGCCTTGAAGCCACAGACAACCAGCTTGCACTATTCGCAAGGTACACATTTTAAGAATATTCTGATTGTTTTTATTGTCACTATGATACCAATCGACATCAAAATGGAATTAGGATTAATTGTTTAATTTTCCATTTTATTGCACTTTTAATCGAACTAACATTGGGGAAACGGAATGCCTTTTGTTTATGTGGTGGGCACTTAGCACTCCTTATTTCCTGACACTGAGCTACGATCAAGTGCCTAATTGAATTATTTTCACCATCACAATACCTTCCAAACTCGTATGGCGACATGAAGTAGAAATAAGTAAAAAAAAAAAAAAAATCATGGAGATATTCTACCTTGATGAAAAAGTTTAAGTTAATTGCACCTACAGAGAATTCAATAACAGTATTTAACTCTCGTCTGGGGAAATCGTTCTTTATGACATTCGCCTCTCTGGTGCTGCTCTCGCTTCGTTAGTGTGCAGTTAACAGCAGACTGTCTGGTTACGATTTTTTTCCATCTTGTGGTTCCTATTTTAATAGAGGAGCCAAGATAAAAACTTGGGATAAAAAGGAGCACAAAGAACGGAAAGGATGATCTCTTGTCTACTTCAGAAAATTAATCTTTCCATTTATTTCTTTTGTTAGTCCTTTTTTTTCTTCATTTTCATTCTCTCTTTTCCCTATCCTTTGACAATTCTGACTTGAGTGAAACTTTTTGGTACATGACAGCCATTGCTTCCCCATCTCTTTCCAGCCTTCAACACTTACGAGAATATTTTAACTATTATTATTATTATTATTATTATTATTATTATTATTATTATTATTATTATTATTATTATTATTATTATTATTATTATTATTATTATTATTATTTTCTACTTTTTATTTATTCAACCAAGAACGTAATATAATTGAAAAAATGAAACGAAATGAAATCTTTGAGTTTTACGTCCCACGGTTATGCCGGTTAGGCTAAAGGAGACGATGATTATGAGAAATGAATGAAATGGTGGAATGAAGAAAGTGGTAGGAAACGGGAGAGCCCCGAGAAAACCCACGTACACGGTGTTTGTCCACCACAAAGTTCACTTGGCGGGAGCAGGGTTTGAACCCGGGACCCCATACACCAGAGGTGAACGCTCTACCACTGAGCCACCGCAGCCCGTAATATAATTGAGTACGAGTTATAGGAATAGAATATAACATAGCATTATGGAAATAAATCCGCACAAGATAAAGAGTTGAAGCTGTGTCGTCTCCGAAAGATGTCATAAGAATGGTGTCTCCTGTCGGAAAGTATGTTTGTTTCTACTGGAAGATCTATGTCTATGTCTCTACTTACGTATTAATATCACTTTTATTTAAGTTCAAAACTATGTATTTATTTTCTCGAACTGCAGTAGTTTTCCGTATGGATTATTTCTATCCCAGAGAATAGACTGTTGTTACCCACAAGACGAAAAGTTTCTTGTTTTATATCAAAAACGAAATGTGAAGTACTTTTTTAAAAAAAATCGAGAGAGACGATAGATTTCACAAGTCTCGTATCTCAAATGCTGTTTAACTATTCCATGTTTCATAGTATAAAAGCTATAACTTAACAAAACGATTGTACGAACCAACTGAAGAAAAGTACACGATAAACATCCTATCTCCAACATTGAGCGTCGTTCATTGGCAAAAAGAAAATTTTAGATTAACTTGTCGAAGTTTCACTCATAGTACAAGAATGATGAATGTTACTTAAATACAACATTGTGGAATGTAAAGAGTGACAGAGTAATATCAAAGAAAGAGAAAATATTAATAATTTAATAAATCGTTCACAAACTTGGAATCGAGCTACGGATCGTTTGTCTCAAAAGTGAAAGCTGTATCATCGATCCACCATTCCATGATATTTCTTTTATAATAATTAAAACTATATAAAAATTAAACATTACAATGAAATATGCTATATTATTTGTGAATGAAGTGCAAAAAATGGGAAAACGGACACCATTCAACAGTTTCTTCAAATAAAATGGAACAACGAGCTATAATAAGTGTGAGTTTAATTCACGAATCGCATCGTTTAGCCTATACACATGTGATATAAATGCATGATGGAATTCCTAAAAGTAATATACGTTTCCATAAATTATTGTATTAACGCCCTTCAGAGCAAAACGTTGTACAGAAAAAAAAAACAACACCGGGTGCAAACAAGAATAGAAAATGTTAGTTGAGCGCAACGAATGAATAATAAAGTAGTATTACAAGTCTTGGATATTATTATTATTATTATTAATAATAATAATAATAATAATAATAATAATAATAATAATAATAATAATAATAATAATAATAATAATAATAATAATAATAATAATAATAAACAATATTGAAAACAGTTAAAAGGATGAAGAGGAACATGTTACCCTATGCAGGCAAGAAAAAGGGATTATAATACATTAAATTAGATACTATGTAAGTCAATATCAAGTGAGTTTTGTTTCACATTGTGGACGGTAGACTTGCAAACTGTGCAAATTCAATACAGAAAATGATCGTAGTAGGTCTATAAGTTTCAGTTATAATACATGAATATGACCAGAGATGAAACTTTGCCTCCAGACATGAAGCCACCACATCATAAAGCCGTGGATGTTTATTACCGTTTTGTTATATGAAAATTTATACTCTAATCGGAAGTGGTAGTGGACATGAAGCTAAATCGATTCCAGAAAACCGCTTCTCGGACGAACAGACGGATATAACCGTTTCATAAGATTTCCGATACTTACGCGTAACATACTTTAGAAAAATGAAATGAAAACTTTGAGTTTTAAGTCCCACGATTATGCCGGTTAGGCTAAAGGAGACGGTGATGATGAGTAATGAATGAAATGGTTGAATGAAGAAAGTGGGAGGAAACGGGAGAACACCGAGAAAACCCACGTACACGGAGTTTGTCCACCACAAAGTTCACTTGGCGGGGGCTGGGATCGAACCCGAGACCCCAAGCACGAGAGGTGAACGCTCTACCACTGAGCTAACATACTTTAGATGTGTGATAATAGATTAGATTAGGATGGCAGTGTTCGTAGTTTGGACCATTCACTAAACTGTAGTAAAGTCTTCTTTATTTTCGCTATTGATGAAAGCAAACGCCAAGTTCCAATTAATCATCTATCTGATAACCAAAAAATTAGCAATGTTTAGGTTTACTTTACAGCAATGATGCTGCATGTATTCTACATAGTACTAATACGATAATTGTTTTTTTTATTACAAACACACTTTGGAATTTATTTCCTGAATGTAAACAATTTACATATATTACTACAGTAGCGTAGTAGGTAGGACATCTAATTTCATGCTGGGTGATCTGGGTTCGATCTCAGCTAGGGACCGAAATTTCTTCTCGTTCAACCGTCGTTTGCAACGTGACTATGAGGATCATTCAGACTCTTTAAAATAAATACCCGTGGTAACGTGTTTTAGGACCTCGAAATAGGCCAAAGCGGGTACTCACTACATCTTCACAGATCCGCAATTAGGTTTTTTGCCACCCGGGGCAAACACGAAATTCAGCACTCACTCAATGTATATTGTATATATTTGTTCTTTTAGACATTCCCCAACCACGCGCTCGTGTTACTTGCCCCACTAATTCCAGCCCTGCACCTTCATGAGCGCTAAGGTCAAGTAGCACGATGTATTCACCTCTAAACACAGCTCTTGGGGCTTTACTTACTTATACTATATATTACTTTACTTAATAGTTACTATAAGCTATGTTAAACATATACGTAGATAGTAATACACATATCAAATTTTAAATATAAGACATGTAACTATTTTCTAAAAAAGACAATTGTATATTGTAGAAAGAAGGGAAGTTCAATATGATATTTGTTCGACAAGGTATTGAAAACTGTTTTATATAGGTTCAGAAATGTATATTTAAAATATAAAATTAATTTGGGATGGTATCGAGACGAGACGAGACGAGACTTTGTACAGTCTCGGTCTCGTCTCGGTTTATAAGTAGCGGTCTCGGTCTCGATCTCGTCTCGAATCAACAATCACCGTCTCGGTCTCGGTCTCGTCTCGGTCAACAGATGCCTGTCTCGATCTCGGTCTCGGTCTCGAAGGCCAAGTCTCGGTCTCGTCTCGAAAGTCTCGAAATATATAGTGTGAAATTAAAATTGTGAAAGTATTATTATCGTACAGTCTGTCGTTTCCGCTTCTTATTTTTTGCCTTCATTCTTGACTTAGAATTATGGTATGATGTACCTCTTCGTAGCTAATTTGCTATCGCTAATGCTTTCCATGTGTGTGTTCCAGGTTCAATCATCAGTGGGTATAACATACCCGGGATAAAACCCTAATAGCAACTCATATTTCACTTTCAGGAATAGACTTTGTCTCAAATAGCTTACATGTGCCTATACAATTACACTCTATTAAACTAACTCCAGTACTATACAGTAGTTTATTTCCTTCCTTTGAATCAAAATTGTTCAATACCTCCTAACGGATAACGCAACACACAGCAGCACGAATGTATTTAATCGTACCGAAATTGAAATTTTACAATTTCTCAGTTATTATCCAATTACATTCTGCTTTGACTGTCATTTTAAAAACATAATATAATATTCATTATCTTAACAAATAGAGTAAATTATTACTACTTTGTTTCAAATTGATCAAATGCTTTATTACCGTTTCACATCTCAGTGTTTAATTGACACTTTAAAACAGGAACTTCCTTAACCTTGTAGTGGGAGCTACGGTACTCATGTTTGCTATTTGTGGTCTCGGGTTGGATTACCAAACAAGTTAGATTCAAAGTCCAATGTTTCGTATAGTTCGCGTCTCACTTTAACCCGAGATTACTAACACTGCGTAAATTTTACGCATACTCACTAAAATTTTAGTATTGTTTTCCACTCTGGTGTCACTGTTTACTAACCTACTAGCAGTGCTACCCCAGTTCATTTGGCTGTCTGTTCGTGCAATTGGTGGATCATTTCTGCAGCGGGACAGCTCGCAACAGGTGTTTATTTATAAGTTAGTGCGTCGATTTTACGCATGGTTAGTATTTATAGAAAAATGTTGTACGTATAGTTTACGCATGGTTAGTATTAAGAGGTTATAAATAATACGTAATGATTATGCAAGTATATGATTAATAGTGAATCTTTCTGCGTAAAACAGGTGCAACATCCTCACATAAGTTGAAAAGAATGCTATAATTATGAGTCCTTTCCATTTTTCGTTTTATTGGATTACCGAATGACTATGAGTGAAGTAGAACGAATAATTCGTATGCTTGATGAAATACATGACGGTGATGGAAGCGAGAAGGATTGTCTTGAACAATTTTGGTCTGACGATAGCGATGTGGATTTGACTTACGTACCGAGTGAATCAGAAACTGAAAACATAACTGTGGAGAATATTCGTGAGGCAGAGCGATCCATGAAGCAAAGTGTAGAAACTCGTGAATAGAATTACACAAGCAATTGGTTGCACCTTGGCAAGAGCAACGACTTGCTACACCGTCTATAAGCGGAGAACTTAAAGTTACAATAACTAAGCTCTTTGGGATAACAGAAGAACAGGAAGCAGAGCCAGTCACTGAAAAAAACAACAACACAAATACTGTTTTCTGTGTCATTACTCGAAACGGCGATTCACTACAACATACTGTACAAAATGCAACAAGCCAATATCTGGTGAGCATTAAAGGAAATTTTGTCCAAACTATTTAAAAGACCGTGAAAGGGTGACTGAAACTGATAACAATGTATGGACAGTCTGAAAATCTTCAATTTAATGTAAGACAACTCTTTCTGTTTTCGTAGAAAATTTTGTGTACGTGATATCAGCATAAAATTAAATTACCTTTCCTACTTAGCACATAATTTTGTATGACAATATAGTGCAAAACATAAATCAAAGAAACTGCTTATGCATATCTCATAGTAAGTTGTTTATGTTAGTATTGTAATGCCATAAAATACATTCAATATTAATATCTTTTTATTATTCCACTTTGCCTTATATTTAAAACCTTTTTGGGTGTATGCGTCAGTTTTACGCATAGTTAGTAATAAGAGGTAAAAAATAGGGTTAGTAATCTCGGGTTAAGTACATTCTGCTTCTTATACAAGTTCATAAGGTCGTAATGTATTACATAAGTATATATCCAGTGCCGTAACATAGATTGAGCTTATTCCTGAGCTCTCAGCGGTGCATGTGATCTTTATTCAAGAAAACTAATCGTGTGTTCATTATGTTGAAACTTTATACTGATTGAAAATTACTTGCGAAACATGGACATACATATTAAATTCGAGCTATATGTATCTATTTTCTCTGTTTCGGCAATACGAGTGATTCTTAACTCTCTAGTTTTCTTTTCTATTGATTTTCGTAGTTTTGCTGCAATATGAAGTCAAAAATATTTTTTTTAGCTGTACGAATTTCGTTAAATTTTGGATCCGTTTTTACCCTACCTTACCCAGTAAAAGTTATATATATATATATATATATATATATATATATATATATATATATATTGATTTAACAATACTTTTTAAATAGACTATGTTCTTTCTAGTGGTGTAATAATATAAATCTAAAAGCATCCTATTACTTTGTAACTACTTAGTATAGTTTGAAAAACAGTACTATAGGTCTTACTTAAGGAACCGGTTTTTCGCTTCTCCTGTAAAATTACGAAATTATAACTTGGTTTAGTTTGTCTCTGAGGTCTAGATACAATAAAATCATAACCATAATCAGAATCAACCATTATCAACCCACTGCTGGATGAAGGTCTTTCCAACTCTTCTCTACAACTATTTATCTTGAGCAATTCATTCTCAGGTTACTCCCCAGTTGTTCTTGATTTCGTCAAACCTTCTTATACAAGAACGTTTTCTAGGCTGCCTTTATCTCGTGGTATCCTGTCTAGAATTGTTTTTGTTCATCGATCATAATTTCTTGCAATATGTCCAGCACATTTTCTAGTCCATATTAAAAATCATTTCATTAGTACCAGTTATTAGTTGCCAAAATATTTGTCCTACAAATAGTTCAAGTCCGCTACTTTTGGATCACAGACACGCTACTTTTTGATCTACGAATTTGACAACACTGACTCAATGATTTAAATCAACACAATGTGAGGACTCCATTTAGTCTAGTGGCTAGCACGCTTGACTTTTTCGCGTGGTCCCGAATTCGATTTCCGGTGGGAGTACAGTTGAACGACCGAAGTGGTTCGGATTCCATTATAATCATTAGCTCCACGTCTCCTTTAGACGCCCTAGCATAATTGTGTGACGTTAAACTAAAACAAAACAAACCAAAAATCAACACAATGTGTGTTACTAACTGTAAGTCCTTGAATAACTGCATACAGCCGTGGTATGGATCGAGTTTGAGGTGGTCAGTGGTCAAACTAAAACAAGCGAAATGTAACTAGGGTGTAATTAGAACCTTTAATTAACCATAGTTTTGTGTACATCACGATTAAGGCTTAGGGGAACAACTAGGGTTACTGAAAAGTTATCAGTTACATTTAATTTCAGTTACAATTTGCATTTACATATATTGCTGGAACCAAAACTTTGACATAAACATTATAAAGACTACGAAAAACATCGTCTTTTTAAAACATTCTTGCACCATAAAACAAATTGCGAGTAATTTTAAAATATTTTGCAGTTTAGCTACGTTATTTGCACTATATTTAGAATAATATTTAGCAATTTATTTAAGTTGGCAACACTACTTATTAATAAAATAATGGAACTGCAACTTGTAATTAAAACCACTAAAAACTATTGTTGTAATGTTATAGAAGCAAACTAAAGCAACAAATCATTATAAAAATTTAACACAAATACGTTACTTTAAGCAGTACAACAATCACTATCCATGTGTTTGGTATCTCTGAAACGGTTTGAAATAACAATTGTTGTAAATTGCATTATGATCACTTAAGTATTTTGGAAGCATCTACATGATGAGACGTGATATATCAGCACGTTTTCGAAGTGGTCTTTATAAAAAGTTAATTTTTTCATTTCTTTTAACTTTGATCCTTCATTCATTCGAAATGCATTATACCATGATCATAGTATTTGACGCTAAGATACAAATGATGAAAATTGCACCGTCTATGCCATTTGAGATAATAAAGATCTCCAAAATGTTGATGTTGGTGATACTGTATTGTCCTTTGTTAGACTGAATAATGTATGAGGTATTGTGGTTTTATTTAATATCTAAATTAGAAATAGGTAATATCTTACATAGTGCAATTTGAGAAAATACAACTTTATTTTGCGTTGGCAACACTGCTTGTTTATCTAGTGGTATTGCGGAGTATCAAGAAGAATCTTTCCTTCAATATTTCACCTAACCTGATAGAAATTTTCAGCATTTTAAATATATATAAGGGGGCCATATCCCCCCTTAACGCTCAGGTATACACTGAATAAAATAAATTTCAATCCGGCTTTACACTGGATAAAGAGGCAAAGTACGGTTTAGCCCCTCCTTTGATCATATCCTGGATCCGCGCCTATATATATAAATAGATAGATAGATAGATAGAGAGAGAGAGAGAGAGAGAGAGAAGATTTTGTACAGTCAGCGACTTTAGAAAATGGAGGTTGGATACATAAGAAATGATAGCTTTTTCCAGTAGCAGAACAGTTTCACTGTATGTCTGATAGTTGGACAACCAACATGACAGCAAATACATGCCCGAAAACATAACATGCCAGGATATTCCTCCATTTGGAGGAAAAAGTATTACTATCTGAGAGCATCACTTAGAGAAACAACCACGAGATAAATCTACAGAAATTCCATTTACTTTAAGATCAAAGAGATAGGAATTAATGCAAAGGAAACGAAAACAATAATACGCATCATGCAGAGACCGAAAAAGTATGGAAAGCTAAACAAAATGAGAAAAGAAGGAAAGAGGGAAAGGAAAGAGCAAAAGACATGGGAATAAATTAAATTTTAACACTTAAGGATAAACAGTGTCCGTCTTTCCCCCTGACCCCATCGTGGGTTTTCTCCCTTCATAGGATAAATCTCTTTCAGTATCAAACGCGAACATCATTTATAGTGTTGAAAAAAAATAACTCAGTCTAGGCCGAGACTCGAACCCCACACCCTTAGAATGACAGTCTTACGCGGTATCCACTTACCTACACAGGCTCTATCTATAAAACAGCTATTACCCGCGCTGATATCAAACGTGTTAAATCAGCCATTGTCAGTGAGCCACCCCAGTTTCATATGAAGTTTAAATTTTATTTACCTCACTTAGCCATCTATGGGTAGCAGTCCCCTTGCTTTCATAAAAAACATTTGTTCTGTAGATTAAAATCAAGAATGAATTAATCTGTACTCTTGGGAGCTTACTGGTGCACCAACATATCTATCTATCTATCTATCTATCTATCTATCTATCTATCTATCTATCTATCTATCTATCTATCTATCTATCTATCTATCTATCTGTCTATCTATATCTATATGTCTATCTATCTATCTATCTATCTATTTATCTATCTATCTATCTATCTATATATCTATCTATCTATATATGTGTGTGTGTGTGTGTATGTGTGTGTGTGTCGAATTGATTTTGGATTAAAAGAGCGACTTCGTAAATTTACGGAACGCGTGTTAACACGACAGTAAGGACATCTCGTAACGTTGTTAGGTAACACACGCAGTGTAAATAAAGTTTCAAAAGCAGAAATCGGAAGATATGCCGTGGGTAAGTCGGTAAGACGTCTGCTTGCTGAGTGCAGAAATTCGGGTTCAAATCTTGGCAGTTACTTTTTTTTTGTTCCGTTGAAAATACATTTTTATATTTTTGCGTTTGAAATTGCTTTCTTTCATTTTTTGTAGATTATCTTAAATTAGTGAAGGCCAAGTAAGGTCAGATTACATATATGTCTGCTTTATCTGTGTGTACAGTCCAGAGATGGAGTGAGTCAATTGGGTCAAGATTTGTGAGTAGGTCAGTGGATCGTGGGTCAACAGGACGTGACTCACTGTGACACACCACCCCCCGTGACCTCTCTGACTCACACTGACCCTACGTTTTATATTTTAAGGTCTCCCTCTTTATTCGGCCTCCCTCCTTATTATTAAATTCAATGTATAGATAATTATTGAGTTGAGTTGATTTTGAGTTTAGCGCCCTTTTCAGCAGCGAGGCTATATGAGACGGGACCTACTGATTAACATAGAAACCGAAAAACGTGAGCTCCCGTTGGGAATCAAACCAGGGTCTTCCACGCCACAGGTATATAATAGTGTCTTATATAGCAGTTAATATTCTTGCTATAAAGTATCAAATAACTAAACATTTGATGTAAATAAATGAGAAACCTAAAATATTGCAGATTACTGCAATTGCGATTTAATTCAATTTAAGCATTATACATCCATATGATTGTTAAAGTTGCTTTATAAAGATGCAGATTATGAATTATAGTAATTTTTTCAATGAAATGAAATTAAATTAAGTTTGACGTCCCATGCTTATGTCGGCTAGGTAAAGGAGACGGTGATGATGAGAAGTGAACGAAAATTGTGGAACGATGTAGGTAGGAGGAAACAGGAGAATCCTGAAGAAACGAACGCACACGGTGTTTCTTCACCACAAATCTGACTTTGTGCAAGCTGGGATCGAACCAAGGACCCCATGCACCAGAGGTGAACGCTCTACCACTAAGCCACTTTGGCCCTATGAAAAATACAACCATATTTATTCTCTCTCTCTCCCTCTCCATTTTTATATAGTTATCAGAAGCATGAATAATTTTCATTTTGGGGGGTGCGGTGGCTTAGTGGTAGAGCGTTCACCTCCGGTGCTTCGGGTCCCTAATTCGATCCCAGCTCGCGCCGTTTGGACTTTGTGGTGGACAAACGCCGTGCTGGTGGGTTTTCTCGGGGTTCTCCCGTTTCCTCCCACTTTCTTCATTCCACCATTTCACTCCTTTCTCATTATCACCGTCTCCTTTAGCCTAACCGGCATAACCATGGGACGTTAAACATAAAGATTTCATTTTATTTCAATTTTTGCTTTGAACGTATGGTTTCAAGTTGGTATTAAACTCAGAACTCTGATCTTAATGAGTTGAGTTGATTTGGAGTTTAACGTCTTTTTCAACAGCAAGACCATATATGACGTGGACATATTGATTAACGTAAAACCCGAACCATGTAAACTCCCGCCGTGTGGTGGTGATTGTGATTTTGAGTTTAACTGCCCGGTCAGCAGCGTGGCTGTAGGAGACGTGGACCTACTGATTAACATGGAATACGAAACACATGAGCTCCCACCGGGAATCGAACCCGGGTCTCCCAGGATAAAGTCGTGCGTACGCTAACTCCCACCGGGAATTGAAATCTTTTCTCATTGTAAGAATGTTAACGTTCCTTATTTTACCGGTTTTTGTATAACTTCATGCACCAAATTTCACAGAAGTAAATCCCCACGGTAAGCAGGTTTGCATATCCAGACTCCTAAGTATGAAAACATTTACGCTCACTTCAACCTCAAACAATTTATGAATTGAAGAATAAAGGATAATATTCCCGATAAAGTATATGGTTTGAAAAATACCATATAGGAGAGGGACATATCAGTCCTTTCTGCTCATGGAGTTATTAAAACAGGATCATCGGGCAGTGGTCTTTACCATTGAAAGATATTGCTTCTAAAATATTTCCAAGTAACTTCCAATTTTCTTGTTCTTGTTGTGGGGCTCAATGGTAAACCGCTTACGCTGGTGCGTGTGGTCTTTATTGTTTCGATCCACGGGCAAGTAAGTTTGCGTTGGACAAGATCGTATCCGTAGGTTTTCTCAGGGTACTCCCGCTTTTTGCCACTTTTCATTCATCCAATTCTTCTATCATCATTGACTTGCTTTAAACATTGGAGAGGTCTTGGTCCCTTGAGCATTGCGGTGATGTAAGAAATCAGATTCGATCCCAAGCATTTGGGTTGTGATGTAAACCTTTGCTGTGGTTCAGTCTCAGTATTTTATTACGCGAGGTAAAACCATCCATACAGCTATAAATGTTGTTTTATCTTACGCAACCAGGTATTGATATTGAGCCAATGCGGAACCACATTTTTGGCGCTTTGAGGCCAGGAACTGACTTCGGACATTACGCTGTTTTCAAACGACTAGGATCTTTCCAATGTTACCATCCGCGTCCAACAACCCCATGTTTAAAAGGGGAATAGAAAGAGCCCGTGTCTAAAACTTCCGGACCGAGTTTCTTGACGTTCAAGTTTAGGGATCGACTTCTGACATCACAATTGTGCTCAACGGATCAAAACCTTTTAAATGCCGCCAACGCCGTCCAACAACTTCATCTTTAATAGGTGAATAGAAGGGACCCGAATCCATAACGTCAGGACCCCATTCCTTGAGTTGCGTGGCCTGGGCCAGACTTCTGACATTACTACTGCACTCAGGGGACCCGGGCCTTTCCAACGCTACCACTCGCGTCCAGCAACTCCATGTCTAAGATGGTCGTCCTGACGTAGGAGAATCGACTCCATGCTTTTTTCATAATTATTCTCCAAATGGATTTGTATACAAGGTAGTTTGGCAAGTTTAGCAGCAGGTCTAAAATAAGCCTCTTGAGAGTGGCTCTTATTTGTTAAAGAATACATAACGATCGCTTTTGGCTGTTGCAATGGTCTGTCTAAGCGGCTTGATAAAAAAGAAAAAACAGCGTAGCATAACAACAAAAAGGTGTTTCTCTTATATGTTAAAAATAAAAGCACAGAAAGAAAAAGTCAAAGTTTGGTAAGGTGAGTGTCGGGGGACGCCGAATTCTACTTCGCCCCGGGCAACGAAATTCCTAGCTACGGCTCTGAACTCCAACACTTATCGGTTATTCAGAGTCTCATCCCTTACCTACAACAGCGTAGTTTGATTAACCTGTTATACCAAAACGTTTGGAAAGAACCTTTGAGTGTGACTTATTGACAGCTATGCAATATGTTGACAGAGTGCTAGTCTTCAGTTTAGCAACGAAGGTGCCCTTAGGCGAAATTTCACGTTGGTCTCTACTTTTGTCTGTGCCTTGTAAACCGTAACATTATGTTTAAAGGCAAGCAGAAACAACGTCAGTTGTTTAGTACTTCTTTGCAGAGCCACTGATAAGGCGTTTGTGTCTTTTACACAAATAATTTTTGCCTGATTGCTGTTTGAAGCCTTTTTGTATTATACACTATAAAACAACATATCCAGATTCAGAGAAATACACAGAAAGTTTAAAGAAGGGGGGTTAAAAATATCGTTATTATTCAGATGCTTTATTATTATTATTATTATTATTATTATTATTATTATTATTATTATTATTATTATTATTATTATTATTATTATTATTATTATTTTCTTGAGTACAGAGATACAAAGAACAAGAACTCCGTCACCATTAACATGGAAGCGAAAATGACTTCGAATTGGAAATAATAGATCAATGCATTTAATTTCGAGGAGAGGCTATAGGGCAGACACGGATCCAGGGAGCGATCGGGGCAATCGCCCCCCTCCCAGGGAAGAGGAAGCTTTCTTATTTTATATATAAATAATACCCATCCCAAAATTTGGAGCTCTTAAAACTAGCTAAGTAGCAGTATTACAATCGACGCCCCCCCCCCAGAAGTCCGTTCTGGATCCGCCCCTGCTACAGGGGTACTTTAGAATTCACTGCTTTTCCTTGCAATCCACGCTCATTGCTGGATAAGTATTATATTTTATTATATTATTTGTCAAATTGAGCGAAATAGTTTTACCACAGCGGCAAATTCAACAATTAGGTTTAGGAAAAACAACTCATTGGTTCAAGCACACACAGAAAGAGAGAGTCCATTTGTTCGGGATGTTTTTTGAGGTTCGCGGCGTCTCCCAAGAAGAAATCTTGCTAAAACATATGTTGTTTTTAACAAGGAACGTAAATGGGTATCAGGTATATCAGTACTTCAAATGGAAAGCAAAAAGAAAAGAGAGATAAAGATGAGTAATTTCCTATACTGTATTTTTGGCATTGAAGAATACCGTTACTGTTTTATTGATCTACTGTACGCACTTCTGCGTTTTACTAACCAACCCACAATCATGCTATATATACCATATATCGGCTAGGTCCAATCTGCTGCCAATGCGCCTTTTCTTCAAGGAACATTTTTTTATTATTACACGCTCAGAAACAAGGATAATCACCCGAAACCTGAGAAGATCTGGAGAATGACCCAGTAACAATAAACTGACAAAGGGAAGGAAATACAAAAGTGGAAAACTATTGTAATTTAAAGTCGAGGCATTTTTTCTTGCAATAAAAGACCCTTCAAGTCGGGGGAAGTTTCTTGAAATAATAGTAATATATTTTTAACTTGCTCCTTATTTTAGCTTATGTAGTAATTTAAGACACAAAGATGTATCGCAATTTGCAATACATTTTTCAATTTTCAGTGCAAACATGTAAATGCAATGTTGCATTTCCATGTTTGCGCTGCATTGCATTCCCATTTGCACTGCAAACTGCGATGCGATACTCCATTTAAAAAATGCAAGGAGATTCCTGACCAGTTGTTCTTTCAGAAAAAATGTTCAGGGTGAGGGGAGCACTGCTGGTACTATTCTATTTATTATTGTATTATAGACGTAATATTTTGGTCTCCTCCGGGGGGCACTCTCAGAGCTCCGGGAGGGGGGCAGTGCCCCAAAAACATATCTGGAAGAAATACTGTTCCTGACACCAAGATAAGACAAAAGGTAATAACAAACCTGGTCGCACAAATGCTTAATTTCGGAGTTATAGGCTGCCAAAAACATGAAGAAATGAACTTTAAAGGTCCATAGCTCCAAAACTAGGCGACCTACCGTAGTACGGTCAAGACCTTATTTAGGAACTAGTACGTGCGCTGTCCAAATATCCATATTTTAGAATTCTAACATACTTCTGCAACAATTTTTATACAGGTATTTGGTGAGTACTTCAAATTATATGCACATAGCCGAAGTTCCTCTCTAAAAATTGTCGCATGTGTACTCTAGATTCTGAAACATTGTATTTTTGAATAGCGCACATATTAGTTTCTAAGTGAAGTCTTAACCCGACTACGATAGGTAGGGATGCGCACGAGACAAGATTTCAGGCTTTCTCGTCTCGAAAATGTGCTGTAAAAGTGATGTCTCGACTCGAAAAATGTATTCTTTTTTATTGCAAGAGCTGTGTCTCGACTCGAAATTTGTCAGGAAAATTCTGTCTCGACTCGTCTCGTGCGCATCCCTAACGATAGGTCCCATAGTTTTACAGCTATGAACCCTTAAAGCCCCGGATCCAGGATATGATCAAGGGAGCGACTAAATCACTGTTTGCCGCTTTATCCAGTGTAAAGCAGGATTGAAGCCTATTTTATCCAGTGTATACCTGAGTGTCAAGAGGGCTGTAGCTCCCCTTGGATCCGCACCTGTATAATATATATATATATATATATATATATATATATATATATATATATATATATATATATATATATATATATAACTGTTTCTGAGTGATTAGTTTCTTCAAAACTATTGTTAAAAATATGTGAAGAGTTTTGAGACATTCGAGTCGAATCAAGATTTTTACGAGCAGTCTCGATTCGACTCGAATTTTACAAATTGTGTCTCGACTCGTGCACATCCGGTTCGGTTCTCGGTTCGGTTCGATATTGAATAAGCTGTGAGCCAAGCCGCACAAGTCGTTGACAACCGTAGACCCAGGCAGAACAGTTTTAAACATGTTTTCCTGGCACGCTATAACTTTTAACAAATTTTGGCCCAAGCACGAATACTTGATCCTCCGGAACTCAAACCCAGAACCTCGTGAACGATGTCCTTGTGTCCTAGATTTCACGACTACCGAAATCGGCAGTTAACTAGTTTTTAGTATTCAGATGGAAACCGCCTATCTTTCAAGCTTAATTACAGAATTTAATAATAATAATAATAATAATAATAATAATAATAATAATAATAATAATAATAATAAGCTGTAGTGGAAGTAGCAACATTGATAATAATTATATTGTTTATGCAGAATAAGTGAAAAAGGAACTTGAAACTACACACAAGATTTGGCTCGATTTGGCTCGACTCGACTCGAAACTCGATCCAAATTCGAGTCCAGTTTCGAGTGGAGTCAGAAGAAATTTTTCGAGTCGAGTTCCCGAGTCGAGCTAAAAGATGTCTGTTTCGAGTCGAATCAAGTTTAAAAAAAAAACACTCGAACTCGCTCGTGCCCATCCCTAACCACTACCCCTGAGTGCAGTAGTAATGTCAGAAATCAGGCTCAGACCACGAAGCTCAAGGAATGGGGTCCTGACGTTATGGGCTCAGGTCCCTTCTATTCACCTGTTAAAGATGAAGTTATTGGACGGCGTTGGCGACATTTCAAAGGTTTTGATCCGTTGAGCACAATGGTGATATCAGAAATCGATCCCTACTCTTGAACCTCAAGAAACTGGGTCCGGAAGTTTTAAACACGAGTCCTTTCTATTTCCCTTTTAAACATGGGGTTGTTGGACGCGGATGGTAACATTGAAAAGATCCTAGTAGTTTGAGGACAGCGTAATGTCCGAAATCGGTTTCTGGCCTCAAAGCGCCAAAAATGTGGTTCCGAATTGGCTCAATATCAATACCTGCTTGCACAAGATAGAACAACATTTATAGCTGTATGGATGGCTTTATCTCGCGTAATAAAATACTGAGACTGAACCACAGCAAAGGTTTACATCACAACCCAAATGCTTGGGATCGAATCTGATTTCTTACATCACCGCAATCCTCAAGGGACCAAGGCATCTCCAATGATTAAAGCTAGTCAATGATGATAGAAGAATTGGTTGAATGAAATGTGGGAGGAAGCGAGAGTACCTGGGAAGACCCACGAATACGACCTTGTCCACCACTAACTTACTAGGCCGGGAATCGAAACAATAAGGACCCCATGCACCAGAGATAGAGCTCTACCACTGCGCTATCGCGCCCAACGATTAAAGCGTCAATGCTAATAGAGAAGTTGGTGGAATGGAAAGTGTGAAGAAGCGGGAGTACCCTTAGAAAAACCACGAAGACGATCTTGTCAACAACAAACTTACTTGACTGGAGATCGAAACAATAAGGACCCCACGCACCAGAGGAAGCGCTCTACCACTGAGCCACCGCTCCCAATGATTAAAACAAGTTAATGATAATACAGGAATTGGTGGAATGAAGAGTAGGAAGAATCGGGAGTACCCTGAGAAAAACCACGGATGCGATCTCATCCACCTTAATGTTAATTGGTCCACCAGAGGAAGCGCTATACCACTGAGCCACCGCGCGCAATTATTAAAGCCAGTCAATAATAATAGAGGAATTTGTGGAATGAAAAGTGGGAAGAAGTAGGAGTACCCTGAGAAAAACCACGGATATGATATTGTCCACTACAAATTTCCTTGGGTGGTGATCGAAACAATAAAGACCCCACGGAAAAGAGGAAGCGCTCTACCACTGGGCTGCCGTGCCGAATGATTAAAGCAAGTCAATGATAATAGAAGAATTGATGGAGTGAAAAGTGGCAAGAAGCGGGAGTACCCTGAGAGAAGCTACGGATACGATCTTGTCCACCGCAAACTTATTTGGCCGGGGATCGAAACAATAAGGACCCCACGCGCCAAAGTAAGCGGTCTACCATTAGCCACCGCGCTCAACAAGAACAAGAAAATTGGAAGTTACTAGGAAACATTTTAAGAAGCAATATCTTTCAATGGTAAAGACCACTGCCCGATGATCGTCTTTTAATAACTCCATGAGGAGAAAGCATTGATAAGTCTCTCTCCTATATTGTCTTTTTCAAACCACATACTTTATCCGGATACTATCCTTTATTCGTCATCCGGATGTAATCAGTTATCCGAATGTTCTATTATCCAGATATTATCCGTTATCTTAATTTTATAAATTATCCGGATAAATCCATTATCCGGATATTATCCGACATCCGGATAACATCCGTTATCCGGATCTTATCCGTCATCCGTTATCCATCATGCGGATAGTATCCGTTACCTCTATATTATCCGTCATTCGCTATCCGGATATTATCAGTCATCCATTATCCTGATATTATCCGTTATCCGTCATCCGTTTTGTTGTCCGTCAACCGGATATTGCAAATTCGGATAAGTTTCTATCCGATATCAGTATAAAAATTATCCAGATGTTACAATCCTTAATCACCATCGCAGGAGCTAAATATCTTCAAAGTCTGCTACACAAGAGCGGGGGCGGATCCAGTGGGCGATCATGGCGATAGCCTCCCAGAAAGGGAATATTTGTGTTTTTATATAGAAATAAAACCCATTCCAGAGTTTGGAGCTCTTAAAAGTAGCTCTAAATAGGAGTATTACCAACCACCGAGCCCCAGAAGTCCATCGTAGATCCACCTCTGGACAAGAGAATGGGAAACACTTATTATTCACATTCAGTTTGCGCATCTCAACAAATAAACAATATTTTCTTTCACTTCTGCATTCTACTACTGCATTCTAGTGAACTGTAATGCCTTTTATGTTTAAAAATAATTATTCATTTTTCAATAATTGTCAATGTTTATAAGTTCAGTAATTCACCATGAATAGAGTCAACTAGAAGTGTTTTTGTAACGAAGAAATAACAACATGAACTGTGAAATATCTTCTTACAAACTGTCGAGAGTTGAGAGTCGACAAACTTTGCTCTTTCGTTTACCGATTACCTCGAAACCGCGGTAGCCAGAATTAGCCCAGGATAGGGGACTTATATTAAGAAAATGAAAATCTTAGGAAAATGCAGAAGTCTTTTAGTCTGAGAGAAAAAAGGAATGAAATCTTTAATTTCTAGTTCTGTTAGTCTTGTAGCTCTTAGTCCGTACCAAAGTACTGATAGAAATATGGCCAATGAATTATGACTATTTTGTAGAATATTCCACTTTAATATTACAGGAAATTCATCTTCCGGCTTGCTTGGTTGTGAAAAGTTATAGAGTGTATTGGTATTGGTATACTATGTAAAGTATGTGTACTGTCGCTGATTTGTGATAACAATCAGAAACAGAAGTAAAAGGTAAACTGCAGTAATAGTTTTCTGTTAATTTTTATATTCAAGGGGAGACGGAAAACCTACTTTTATCTTAACATTTGTTTTTCTTAAAATTTCTATTCGGGTTCACACTCTTCCCCCTCAACATTGAATAGGGAAATGGAGAACTTATTTAGAATTTGATTGTTGATTCCAGTATATTTCAAGCATCACTTCTCGGACCTGGGCCTGTGATATGTCGATAAATCGCTATCATCGATATATATATATATATATATATATATATATATATATATATATATATATATATATATATATATTATCATATATCAACATTCGATATCGCGAATATATGGACATGAATATATCATTCGAAATTTTCGATATCGATATTCGGGGGGCGGCGAGGTATAAGGGGCCCCTAAGACTGGCGATGGATGAAGAAATTAAACTTACTTATTACAATATTGTTTTCTAATCATAATATCTTTATTACCACAAATTGCAATGTAAATACATCCACTTGCAAATTTGCAATATTATATGGTATAATTTCTTAGGCGCCAGAACTTTTCTGTTCCCTGAAAAAAGAAACAAAAAATCACGTGCAAAAGCAAGTGCTTCGAACTTTGAACTAGAATTTACCAAAAAAAAACTTTTTATTTCTCTCTCTTGGAGATTGATTGATTGATTTTGAGTTTTACGTCCCGTTCAGCAGCGAGGCTATATGAGACGTGGACCTACTGATTAAGGTGGAATCCGAACCACATGAACTCCCTCCGGGAATCGAACCCGGGTCTCGTTACAAATCGGAGGATAATAATGGGAAAACATACTTTATATTTTGTTTTCAGCTATGGATTTTAGATTTGCAATTGATATATTGTTCCGTCTTAGCCGAATTTGAAACAAAAGAAGTTTCCAATGAGTTATTCAAAGAAATGTTTTCCGCCTCCAAATGAAAATAGGAAGACGCTTAGAGAAACTTATTATCGGGTTTTAAAACACAAACATATGATTGATAGAGTATCGACCTAAACCACTCGACCATTTTGCATGCTTTTGCAGGCTTTCTTTTAACCTTTGTGAAAGCAGTTTACTGTTCCATACTCGCTTTTGTTTATTGCGATACGACTATGAGTTCTCAGTGAATATTTAGACGTCACAGATCTTGCAATGTATAAAAGTGTTTGTAGAATAAATCACATTCAATTTTACGTCCTAATAACATATGTAAATCAGGTTGAATTCATGAAATGATTGAGGTTGGAGTGAACGTAAATGTTTTCACACTTACAAGGAAGGGTCACGCAGTGGCTCCGCTGAGATCGGAACGAGACCATTGTGTTTGCATTTTATATGTTATAACTAGATGGATCCCAAAGTTATACGTGCCACCGGGCGGAATATCGTGAGTTACAACATATTTTGTAATGTAAGAACTACAAAAAAATACCATGCAGAATAGTTTGAACCGTCATTTGTTCGGAAATGGTTGAGTAAGTGAAAAACTCTGCCAACACTTATCCCACCATTTTCAACGAGAAACTTTTTGTGGTAAGAAAAAAATGCCCCAGGGTCCCCCGCGGGGTCCCAGATGGGGTCCAACTCAAAATTTTCAAATGGCAAGGGGGGTTAAGTGGCATATCATTTGAAATCTGTTGTAAAATGAAAGAAAATGCAGCAAGTCTCGACTCTCTACAACAACCGTGTGCAAAAGGGCGACGGGTCAAAGTGTAAACAAAATCTTAATTGGAAAGCCCATGACTACCCCTATAAATCGGAAACGGTAAAACAAATGTGGAAACAGGAAAGAAAGCGTGGCATTATTTTCAAAGCACAACGTGAAAATGTCTTGTTCCAGGGTCCCCACATGGTCCCAGGTGGAGTCCAACTAAAAAGTTTCAAATGGCAAGAGAGGTAGGACATCGTTTGAAAGCTTTTGTTAAGTGAAAGAAGATGGAGCACGTCTCGACTTTCTCCGACAATCCTGTCCAAAATTGCGGCGGGTAAAAATATAAGCAAAAGCTTAATTGAAAATCTATGGCCACCTTGAATCCAAGAGACAGCTTAAAACCTATATCGAAAGGATAGGCATACCAAACTGCTGAAGCTAGGAAAACCAAATTTGGCATGAATGTTGATCAGTGGATGACGAAAAGATGCGAAATGTTCAAAAAACAAAACGTCTTGAGTTCAAAATGCCATAGTATGTATCGAACGCATGTCCAGCTCAAACCACTGGTGTTGGAGGTAATCCAATATGGCTGCCAGCGTGAAAAATGAGTTTGTATATAAATATGTTATTTCTTGGAATACCGTAATTAAACCAACAAAGTTTGGCGCAACTCGAAATACTGAAATGACTTACACATGGTTTGGTACTACTCGCCAATCTTGCAAATGTTTTTTTTTTTTTTTTTTTGTATATTTGGTATTGCTTGGAGTATTGTGATCAAACCAACGAATGACATACAAATGTAACCGCCACGAATGCGCAGTTACGAATTACAATAGAGCCACCCACCTACTGGTGCAGTAAGTCCTTTGTGCATGAACTACGTATGACAAAATTAGAGGAAGTCAGAGTTGTGTGTTCATCGCATATTCGTTATATTAAAGTAAATGATGGCGAGGGAACCAAACAAAACATATATGTGTTGTTACCGAATGAAATTATAGTTGAGGTGAATCGAAATTAAATTGTTCTTTAATCTTCCTATTGTTTCTAAATATATAATAGAGAAAAATAGAGATTTAAATTTGTACTGTTATGAACGACATAAGTTTTAACCGGCCATCTTGGATTCGAGGTGGCCATAGTTTATCAAATAAGCTTTTGATTACTTTTTGACCCACCGCAATTTTGGACAGAGTTGTCGTAGAGAGTAGAGACTTGCTTCATCTACTTTCATTTAAGAAGATCTTGCAAACGATGAGCTACTTAACCCCTCTTGCCATTCGAAACTTTTTAGTTGGACCCCACCTGGGACCATGTGGGGACCCTGGGACAAGACGTTTTACCTTAAATTGTTGTACTTTGAAAATATTGCCACACTTCCTTTCCTATTTTCACATTTTTCACCGTTTCCGATTTATAGGGGTGACCATTGACTTTTCAATTAAGTTTCTGTTTACATTTTGACCCTCCGCCATTTTGCACAGGGTTGTCGTAGAGAGTCGAGACTTGCTGCATCTTCTTTCATTTTGCAACAGCTTTCAAACGATGTGCTAATTAATCCCTCTTGTCATTTGAAAATTTTGAGTTGGACCCCATGTGGGACCCTGCGAGGATCCTGGGCAAACTTTTTTATCCGAAAAAGTGTGTTCTTGAAAATGACGGGATACATATTATCCGAGTTTTCCATTTACCCAACCGTTTCCGAACAAATGATTCGGTCAAAATATTCTGCCAGCTTTGTAGTTCTTACATTACAAAATATATTGTAACTCACGATATTCCGCTCGGTGGCACGTATAACTTTGGGATCTATCTAGTTATAATATATCAAATGAAAACACATTTGTCTCGTTCGGATCTCAGCGGAGCCACTGCGTGACCCTTCCTTGTTAGGAGTCTGGATATGTAAACCCGCTTAACGTAGGGATTTATTTCTGTGAAATTTGGGACATGGCGAATAAATACGAGTGAGCTTGGAAATGTGAAAGTTCATCTGAATTTGTTTTACAATCACTTCAAAATACAACTTTATATATACTTTTAAAAAGCCATCCCTATTTTGAAAAAAAATTACTATACTTAGGCTCGAACCGCCGGCCTCCGGTTCTAGAACTTTAACAGTGCTATTAAGCACGCTTGACCACAGAGGCAACTCACGAAAATGCGTTGTGATATAGCTAATAGAATCGCTCCAAGCGCAGGTTTACACTTGGAATTTTAAATAACCAGTTTCTGTCTTTTTCAGTAATTCCAACTGAAGATATTGACTGATTTCCCATATTGGAACTTTGCGTGAAGTGTGAATTGTATGCTCATTTCAAAATGCACTATTTTCTGTTCTTTCAATTTTACGTATTTGCGAGTGTTCCTAAGACCTGTTGTGTGCAGCGATTTTCACACAGTTAAGCGTTTTACTAACCCCCGGAGGCATAATATGTTAAACGTAGGCAGCATTCTGTTGTTATCATAGTAGTCACTTGTAAAGGCACACCTAGTATTAGTTTTTCATTTTTGTTCTTGTGTTGACCTTGAAGGACCAACAAATGCCTTTCGTGAAGCTACAAGTTTTCTTTAACTTTATACTTTATAGCAAGAATATTAACTGCTATATAAAACACAATTATATACTGTGGCGTGGGAGACCCTGGTTTGATTCCAACGGGAGCTCATGTGTTTCGGATTACATATTAATCAGTAGGTCCCGTCTCATATAGCCTCGCTGCTGAAAAGGGTGCTAAACTCAAAATCAACTCAACTCAATAATTATCTATACATTGAATTTAATAATAAGGAGGGAGGCCGAATAAAGAGGGAGACCTTAAAATATAAAACGTAGGGTCAGTGTGAGTCAGAGAGGTCACGGGGGGTGGTGTGTCACAGTGAGTCACGTCCTGTTGACCCACGATCCACTGACCTACTCACAAATCTTGACCCAATTGACTCACTCCATCTCTGGACTGTACACACAGATAAAGCAGACATATATGTAATCTGACCTTACTTGGCCTTCACTAATTTAAGATAATCTACAAAAAATGAAAGAAAGCAATTTCAAACGCAAAAATATAAAAATGTATTTTCAACGGAACAAAAAAAAAGTAACTGCCAAGATTTGAACCCGAATTTCTGCACTCAGCAAGCAGACGTCTTACCGACTTACCCACGGCATATCTTCCGATTTCTGCTTTTGAAACTTTATTTACACTGCGTGTGTTACCTAACAACGTTACGAGATGTCCTTACTGTCGTGTTAACACGCGTTCCGTAAATTTACGAAGTCGCTCTTTTAATCCAAAATCAATTCGACACACACACACACACACACATATATATACATATATATATATATATATATATATATATATATATATATATATATATATATATATATATATATATATATATATATAGATAGATAGATAGATAGATAGATAGATAGATAAATAGATAGATAGATAGATAGACATATAGATATAGATAGATAGATAGATAGATATGTTGGTGCACCAGTGAGCACCCAAGAGTACAGATTAATTCATTCTTGATTTTAATCTACAGAACAAATGTTTTTTATGAAAGCAAGGGGACTGCTACCCATAGATGGCTAAGTGAGGTAAATAAAATTTAAACTTCAAATGGATCTGGGGTGATTCGCCGACAATGGCTGATTTAACACGTTTGAGAACAGAGCGGGTAATAGCTGTTTTATAGATAGAGCCTGTGTAGGTAAGTGGATACCGCGTGAGACTGTCATTCTAAGGGTGTGGGGTTCGAGTCTCGGCCTAGACTGAGTTAATTTTTTTTCAACACTATAAATGATGTTCGCGTTTGATACTGAAAGAGATTTATCCTATGAAGGGAGAAAACCCACGATGGGGTCAGGGGGAAAGACGGACACTGTTTATCCTTAAGTGTTAAAATTTAATTTATTCCCATGTCTTTTGCTCTTTCCTTTCCCTCTTTCCTTCTTTTCTCATTTTGTTTAGCTTTCTATACTTTTTCGGTCTCTGCATGATGCGTATTATTGTTTTCGTTTCCTTTGCATTAATTCCTATCTCTTTGATCTTAAAGTGAATGGATTTTCTGCAGATTTATCTCGTGGTTGTTTCTCTAAGTGATGCTCTCAGATAGTAATACTTTTTCCTCCAAATGGAGGAATATCCTGGCATGTTATGTTTTCGGGCACGTATTTGCTGTCATGTTGGTTTTCCAACTATCAGACATCGAGTGAAACTATTCTCCTACTGGAAAAAGCTATCAGTTCTTATGTATCCAACCTCCAGTTTCTACTGTCGCTGACTGTACAACAGCAGTGGATTTTGTTTCGGGAGAAACATGAGGAAGGGGTAAGAAACATTTGTGTTCTACGTGCAATGCGAAAAAATGATCACAAATTTATTTCGGGAGGGGCTTGAGCCCGACACCTACCCCATAAATACGCCACTGTACATCAGTCAACCGTTCCCATATTATCTCACACAGCAGCGAAACAAATTTTGAGTAATGGCAAAATAGCTGTCAATATTCGAGACGAGACCGAGACTTTCGAGACTGACCAAGGTCTCGTCTCGATTTATAGAGGTCTGTCTCGGTCTCGTCTCGGTATGTAAAAGTCCGTCTCGGTCTCGTCTCGGTATATAAAAGTCCGTCTCGGTACCATCCCTAAAATTAATATTAATACATAAAATAGGAATTTTCGAATCCACTGGTGAGTTCGATTTCCGGAAGAAAAGGGCGAAAATTTAGTTTCACGATCATTCACTTTCATTAATTACCCGTCTCCTTTTGCCTAAGGAACATAACCCTGGAAAGTTAAACTATATATACAGGGTGGGCCATTTTAATTAATCCACGGAAATTCTGAAAAATGATAAAACATAGAAGAAATTTTTGAAGTACACGTTATATACTGCTAACGGGGAAAACCAATTCCGCCAAAAGTACCCCTCCTCGCCCCCCGTAAATGGGGGTAACGGGGGGTAACTTTGAAATGTCAAATGGGAACATGGGTCGAGTAATACCTCGTTCGATAGGTCTTGGAAAACTAAGTAACGCTGTACCAAAAGATGTTTCATATTGTGCACCAGTTTCAAAATGGCCGCCATGATATGGTTCGGAAACTCCAGTACCCGTAGTATGAAAACCATGAAAGGTAAATGAATGGAACAAAACTGAAATACGTAAATATCATAGGGCATATCGAATGATGTAATCCCTGTGATCCCAGTGGCCTCCCTGAAGGGGTCTTGTGGGCTAACTTCAAAATTTCAATGTCCGACCGGACAACGGGTCGGGCGTACGCTTGACCTACCCAATGCTGTTTGGAAGGCAGACTTCATGCATAGAGAATTGGTGCACTAAGTTAACGCGGATGGCCACAGTTACATTTTGATTAACTATTAGCATTCATGTCATATTGTGAGCTTGAGGGACGTAACGGTGTGTACGTATATCCCCGAAATGCTTTCTGAATAACCAGCACGCATTGCATAAAAGTTTCTCTTTTTTTAGTCACTACAGCGTCATCCTTACAAACAAATGTTTCAACCACACTATACCTATTTGTAAGGTTAGCCTTAATTTACGAATTAAAGTAGAGTTCTCGTTTGAACTTTCACTTTACTTTCCACCCCACTCACATACAGAGCGCAGGGAGAGATTATTTTGTAGGACTTGGATTTCTCTCTATACATTATGGCAATTTTACTCTAATATTTTTTTATCTCTGTTGTATTATTCTCGAGCCTTGGAACGCCTCCGTGGTTTTCCTATTTAATTTTCGTTATTTTCATTTATGTCTAACCGTTTGGTTTTATTTTAGCGTCCCTTTCAGCAGCGAGGCTATATGAGACGTGGACCTACTGATTAACGTGGAATCCGAACCACATGAGCTCCCTCCGGGAATCGAACCCGGGTCTCCCACGCCAAAGGCGCGTACGCTAACCGCTTAGCCACGGAGGAGCTCACTTATGTCTAACCGTATTCATACTATGGCACTAGACGTTTTCTTAGACACAGTCACTATGTCTTTGCGATCATTTTGAAAACGGTGTCTCATGTCGAAAATTTTCTTACAGACGCTGTTTGATATTAATTTGTCTATGTAACGTGATGTTACTCGCTTCAAGCTGCTATTTGGAATTTTCAAGTTGGCCCCGGATACCTTTCAGTTGGCCCTTGGAGTCACCCCGACAACTAGTGCTCTCAAACGGGTCGGGTCGGTCAGGTCAACTCGGGTCGGGTTATCGGGTCGGGTCAGTCGGGTCAGCTCGGGTCGGGTTGTCAGGTCAGGCTAATCGGGTTGGGTTGTCGGGTCGGGTCAGTCGGGTCAGCTCGGGTCGGGTTGTCGGGTCGGGTCAATCGGGTCAGCTCGGGTCGGGTTACGGGTCGGGTCGGGTCAGGTCAACACGGGTCGGGTCAGCTCGGGTCGGGTTGTCGAGTCAGGCTAATCGGGTTGGGTTGTCGGGTCGGGTCAGTCGGGTCAGCTCGGGTCGGGTTGTCGGGTCGGGTCAATCGGGTCAGCTCGGGTCGGGTTGTCGGGTCGGGTTGTCGGGTCGGGTTATTCGGGTCGGGTTGTCGGGTCGGGTCAATCGGGTCAGCTCGGGTCGGGTTATTCGGGTCGTGTTGTCGGGTCGGGTTATTCGGGTCGGGTCAATCGGGTCAGCTCGGGTCGGGTTATCGGGTCGGGTCAGTCGGGTTATCGGGTCGGGTCAGTCGGGTCAGTTCACTTTGGTCAACTGAGTTTAGGTTGAGTTTAAACTCAGCTGGAGTCGAAAGCTGCTGTTTTTCACTAGCTGCCTAATTAAAAATAGCAATTTTCAATTGATTTTATAGAAACCATAAATCTATTTTGAACACTTGCAGCTAGTGTTTTTATCATAAATGCTTATTTTTCTACTTGTGTGTACTTTAATTTTTAAATGTGGAAGATTGATTTTACCAATCGACTGTAATATTAATATCTACGCCAATATGGAGTCTGGATTTAGAACAAAAGTAGAAGTTGTTTAAGCAACGACAAAAGAGAGATTGGATATGGACGACCAAGCCCAAGCAGGGCCGCGGTGGCTCAGTGGTAGAGAATTCATCTCTGGTGCATGGTGTCCAGTAGCGTAGCTAGAGTTTTTTTCAGGGGGGCAATGAAGGGCCCAAGAGGATTTTGAGGGGGACATCTCCAATATTATATATATATATATATATATATATATATATATATATATATATATATATATATATGTGTGTGTGTGTGTGTGTGTGTGTGTGCGTGTGTGTTCAAGGTGAATGTTTCCATCTTTATTGTTCATGATTTTACTCTTTGGAAAACAGTGAAAATATAAGAATTTAGTACCTCAAACAACTAGGATTCATTAATGCAATTGATTTCTAATATAAGTAAATAGTTATTTAATCATGGCGTTTAAAATATGTGTAGCTGGTTGACTTAAGTGGAAGCAAATACACTTTTACAGGTAAAGAAAATAACTTATAGGTTCATGCCTCTACTTGAAGAGGATCTTTCTATTCGTGTGGGCAGCAGCAAACATATCCACAACTTGTTAAAGATCTAACGATTTAGCAATTTTCTTCTCAATATAAAGTAACACTAAGTTTTTCAACCTATCATGAGTCATTGACTTGCGTATACAAGTCTTTAATCTTTTCAAAGAAGAGAATGACCTTTCACATGTAGCACTAGAAACTGATATAATCACAGAGATGATACCTAGCTTGTAGGTTTCTAGGAATGCGTTTTTGTAGACACAAAGAAGATCAACGAAATTCGTTAAGGAATCAGCTTTCGTTTTCTTCTCGTCTTCATACAACATAATTGTTAGAGCAACCCACATTATGGTTTATTTCTTGTTTAATTATGCTTTTTTAAAATTATGCTTTATTGTTAATTTCAATGATTATTTTACATTAATCGTGTATAATGTATATTTATTATACATCAAATATTCTAAATATCTTGATCTATTTATTGATATTTTTTTGCAACTAGTTTCTCTCATATTTAATGAACTTTCTACTTAATTCATTGTAAAGAGATGTGCTTTGCTCGAATAAATTTTTTCTATCATTTGTGTGCGCCTTACAGGTACATATATACAGAAAGGGAAAGTAAAAGATGCCACCAAAAAGTACAGAAAGTGCTTAAGTTCAAAAAGTAAACATAACAATACAGTGATGACGCCAGTGGGGGGCAATGGGGGCGAGCGCCCCCCTAGTAGCTACTTCTGCCCCCTGACTGCCACCTAGACTGCCCCCCCAGACTCGTACAATCTTTAAACATTCTTCATGTAGTATTATATATCAGTATCATAACCAATCTCATTGACAAATTGTACTCTACTTTCCATGAATTTACTATGTGGCTGATTAATCCTCAAGCTTTCTTCTTTGAGCGTCTGGGTATGCACGCATATTTCTGTTTTCTAATTTAGCCCCTTTTGAGGTAAATTTTAGTTATACTTCTTTCTTATGATTTTTAATAATTGTGCCTAGCGAACAATAGGTCGACTTGTTTTCTTCTCATTGGATCAACTTCGATTGGAAACAAGAGAAAGGTAAAACCAGTTACGTAACTTGTTTGTATTTGTCCAGGTTTGAAGTTTTCAGTTTCATATTTTGTTTTATTTAAAACTTCTTTTTTCTGAAACATTATTCTCGGCTTCCAATATTCAGAGGATGTGCTTATAACAGCTTAGTTTGCAACTACCAGGGCTTAATTTTTTGAAGGAGATAAAAAGAGTTGTGTTTTCCCTTCCTGCAAGTGATAATAATAAAATTATGGAATGGAATTGATTCCCAATAAAATGTATTGTCAGAGTGCTGATCTTTAGTAATTGGTTTATACTAGTGCTCCTTTACTTATTTTGTTTCAAAGTACTGACGTGACGTCTACCATATTGACTAGGAACTGCTGAAAAATTTGTAGCCCAACCCAGAAGGAGTGCACGTGGATTGGTGAAGTTTTACTTCTTCTTCTCTTCCCCCGAGAGTCAATATACTACCTTGTACAGTGCTCCAGCTTTTGCAGAAAAATTTTTAAAAAATCTAGATTTCATCGCACCACTGTTCGTAGCACTACCCCTATCAGATCTAAAATGGCGTCTTTCAAGTGTTATTTAAGTTTGGGAAATAAGTACACGTAATGGTTAGACGGAGCTAAATCTGCGGAATAAGAATGATGATCTAGACATTGAAATCCTAGATTATGCAATGTCAGTTATGTTCGCAGGGGCTTGATGGACAGGTGTATTCTCCTGAAGGAACAGAATTCCTTTCTTTTCATTTTCCGCAGCGTTGAACTTTGAATTTTTCTTTCAGTTTTGTAAGTAATGTAGAGATTCTGGATTAAATATCTGACCATTGAGGAGGTAGTCTACCACTCCATACTTATACCAGAAGAATGTTCCAAACAGTTTCTCAACCTACTTCTGTGTCTTGAACTTCTTCGGGCGATGGAGAAATGAGTGCTACTACTCCATTGACTGTTGTTCCGATTCAGGATCATAGTGGTACAACCATATTTCATCTATGGTTACTATTCGTCAGCGAAATTGATCAGCATTACGGTCAAATTGGAAGAATACTTCTCTTAATGCCGTTACCCTTTTATTCTCCTGACATATATTTTGGGAACCCATTATGTTGAGAACTTGCGCATACCCAAGCCATTCTGAATTATGCTACCGACGAGTTCCAAAGAAATGCCCAGAATCCCTGACACAAGTTTTGCTGAGAAGGTAAAAACTGAGAAAGCGGGGTGCAGACCTCAGACTAGAATAAATATAAATAGCTTAAATTATTTTTGTCACACAAAAACTGGGGTGGCCTAGGCCCTTCGGCCCCGGGCTATATCCACCACTGGCTGAAATGCTGCAATTTTCAAGAATAATGTCACAAATTGCATCCATGATTCCAGGAAGAGTCATTGCTTTTAATCATCCTGGATGTAAAGCATAATTTGTTGAGAAATTGCTACGTTTATACTAAGCCACTTACTTCTTCACCACTACATATAACGAAGGAGAGTCCCGTGGTGTTTCACTGATTTCCTAATTAATTTACTTCGGTGACTCCTTGGTGGAACAAAAATGTTATAACAGTAAGGATCTGGATGTTCGTGAAATTATCTGTTTGGGCACACATAATCACTTCAGAGGCCTGAGAAACAATAAGAATTTCATTATTAATATGAAAATTTATATTTGTACATACAGAGATATGTTTTTCTAAACTACGGTTTCATTTTTCTACCTAGTACCTACACTCCTTCTGGATTGGACTACGACATTTTCAGCAGCTCCTCGTTAATTCTCTCTCTGTCGTAGATACGTAGCATATAGACGAATGTGTTACTTGTAGCATACGCGAAAGTAATTCAATTTATGCTTAGGCTTCAAAAGTTTCATTGAAAAATATTTCATGTGCAGACGTTACTTATTTGTTAGTTACAAATTTTATTTGAAATAAGTTTAATTTATAATCATATAGATCTAACATAAAAACAGCAACGAAATACACAATGTAATGTAAAATAAGTCAAACGTAATAAATATGTCATTTTTGGTATGGCAAATAGCCGCCCCCCGAAAATGTATCTGCCCCTCCTTTGCCCCCCTAAGAACTTAAAGCTGGCGTCGTCACTGTAACAATATAGTATGGAGTTCTTGCATACTATTCATTGTTGGCGGAAAAATTTCTTCTTTTACTTTCTTTTCTCCACATCAAAGGATTACAGCGAAAAGTTTACAGAAATGAAAATAAGCTTTTCATTGTTGCATTGTTATGTCCTCAATGATTTTGCATTGTAAATATTGGCTTTATAAAATATTAACACAGTATGTTAAACTTTCAGTTAAAGAGAATTTTCCAAGAATTGTGCTATATATTTTAAATTATGCTTTATGCTTTATTTTCTAAAATTATGCTTTTAAAACTAGTTTCCCAATGTGAGTGCATTTTGGCGTTCACCCAGTGTCGTGACCATAGTGCTCTCAAACGGGTCGGGTTGACCCGACCTGATCCGACCCGACTCGGATCGGGTCAGTTCGGGTCGGGTCGGGTTGTCGGGTCGGGTTAGTCGGGTCAGCTCGGGTCGGGTTGTCGGGTTATTCGGGTCGGGTTGTCGGGTCGGGTCAATCGGCTCCGGTTATCGGGTCAGGTCAATCAGATCGGATCACGGTTCGGGTCAGTCGGGTCGGGTCAGTCAATTCGGGTCACGGGTCGGGTCGGTCTTCAACCCGACCCGACCCGTTGAGAGCACTACACCTCTCGATGTGCCTTACGTCAGTTAGCTACTCCAGTTTTTCTTTTGTTGATTTATCTCCAATCGCTTTCATACTACGGGTACTAAACCTTTTCTCTGACACGGATACTATGTTTCGGCGACCTTTTGAGAACACTGCCATTTCACATCAATCGTTTTCTCCTGCAATATGTTAGATTTTGCAAGATTTATCGAACGAGGTACCACTCGACTCATGTTACTATTTGAAATTTTGAAGTTAGCCCCCAAGACCCCTTTAGGGAGGCCACTGGGATCACAGGGACCACACCGTTCGATATGCCCTATGATATTTACGTATTTCAATTTTGTTCCATTCATTTACCTTCCATGGTTTTCACACTACGGATACTGGAGTTTCCGAACCATATTATGGCGGCCATTTTGAAACCGGTGCACAATATGGAACATCTTTTGGTACAGCGTTACTTAGTTTTCCAAGACCTATCGAACGAGGTATTACTCGACCCATGTTCCCATTTGACATTTCAAAGTTACCCCCCGTTACCCCCATTTAGGGGGGGCGGAGAGGGGTACTTTTGGCGGAATTGGTTTTCCCCCTTAGCAATATATAACGTGTACTTGAAACATTTCTTCTATGTTTTATCACTTTTCAGATATTTCCGTGGATTAATTAAAATGGCCCATCCTGTATATAGATATATAATTTTGTAAATCAACTAATGGCTTATTGAGCTGAGGAAGAATTTCATTAAGATACAGGTATATGGAATATGTTTATTGAACTCTATGCAATCATTAAAGTCTTCGATTTCCTACAGAATACCGTTCTTCAACAAATGCAAATCTCTTAAATCCCGCAGTTCACATATTCATTATTTCTAAATGAATTGTGATAGCGAACTTTTTGAATGAAGTATGTGTATAAAATACTCTACTATGAATATAATTACCTATTATTAGGATAACATTATTAGGACATACTTACAACATGCCCTCTATTGGAATAAAATTGGACCTGTAACGGTGGATTAATTTAAGTTTACTAACATCAGGAGTGATACGATGCAACTCAAGGATGGATCATATCAGTTTACTACCGAGAGTAGCGACACCAAGTAGCCGAACAGTAAAGCTTTTGTTTTCACTGGAAGCAATGACGATATTCTTACTGTTCCAATAATTAATACAGAGTGGGCCAAAAATCACGGAGGGTTATAACTGTAAATAACTTCCGTTTACTTATCATTAGTTTCCATTGATATTACACAGACTTAATGATCAAGGATGGGAAATTGTTTACATTAACGTATGGAATATAATCTCATGTAAGCGTCTGCCGTTGTGGGTCTCACAGACACGGAATCCGTGCAGCACATGATATATGCCATGAGTCAACACTTCTGGTCCGAGTGCCTGTATTTCTGCACGGATTCTTCTTAAGCTGCTATATTGCGTGTGGTTTGTTCCCATATACTTTGTCCATCAGATAGTCCCAAAGAAAATGGTCAAGCGGAGTGAGGTCAAGCGAACGGAAGGGCCAGTTTATATCTGTGTTTCTCTAGGTGATTCTATGACCGGAAATGGTCCTTAAAATCCCAATTAAAGCCGTTGCTGTATGCGCTTAGCCCCATCTTGTTGAAACCAAAACTCAAGCATGTTCTCTACTGGGAAACGCACAATAGTCTCAGTCACGTTTCGATATCGATCACCAGTCACTGTTAATTCATTGGCTTCATCATATTCAGTGAAATATAAACCAATGATCGTTTCTAACTTCATGCCTCATCACACACTTTACATCAGTAATTAGGATTCAATTGTGTTGACCACTGTCATATATCATGTGCTATACATGGTCCGTACCAGTGAGGCCAATAATGGCGGGCACCTATCTGAGAATATATTATACACATAAGTGTAAATAATCTCCTTGGTCTTTAAGTCTGTGAAATATCAGTGAAAACTAATAATAAATAAAACAGGTACTCACAGATATGACCTCTTCGGACTTTTGGCCCATCCTGTATATAGAAGTAATTTCCAATTGGCCATTGTATGATGCAGGGGCATGTGTTTAGATCAGAGCTGGGACAGAAAATATGCTAATCAAAGGAGAGGAGGGAACGAGGTAAGGGAATGGAATGAAAGAAGTAAATGAAAATGAAATCTTTGTTTTACGTCCCACGGTTATGCCGGTTAGGCTAAAGGAGATGGTGATGATGAGTAATGAATGGAATGGTGAAATGAAGAAAGTGAGAGGAAACGGGAGAACCCCGAGAAAACCCACGCACACGGTGTTTGTCCACCACAAAGTTCACTTGGCGGGGAACCCAGGACCTCAAGCACCAGAGTTGAACGTTCTACCACTGAGCCACCGCGGCTCCGGAATGAAAGAAGTGTTGGTAGTCTACGAGTAGTCATGATTCCACAAGAATTGTATCTGGTAACCATCGACTACGTGTTTTTAGACTGGATTTCCTGTCTTTCTCTGTTTTATTTGCTCAAGAGTAGAAGCAGAACACTGTGGCACAGTTGAAAATGACTAGTACACTGAGAAAAATCCGTTCTCCGAACAGCGGTATATTGTACAAATATACGAAATCCTCTTCAGTGCGGAGCATACATTATCCGTATGCTACATAGACACTGCCCTTAGATGTTATATGATGCCGTTGCAGGATGTCTGATATCAATCTTCCTTATATTACATATATAAAGTATGTTACTTTCGTCAGTTATATGTTATACACGTCCATTTGTAAGTAAGATCCTGATCATCTGTATTGTTTCATACGGAAAGTACGTATAGATGGAACAGTTATACAGAAAGTATTATAAAACATCCGTTTTCAGTGATAATTTTGCTGTACGTAAGTCCAAAAACTACAGGATTTAAAAATGTAACATATTGTTTTACGTACGCCACATATATTTTTTCTCAGTGTATATAGAGAAAATTCCTTCACCTTAAATGTTGCTTCAAATTAGTATAGTATTCATTGCAGCAGAAATTGCTTAAAATATTACATAACATTCGCTGTACTATAAACCAGGGCGCAAAATTTCAAAGTCAGACGCATTCGTCAATCCAAGAATGAAAGTCGCCAGTATCTCTCACGTACAAATTATGAGAAATCATCCCCTTTCCCCCCTTTGGTTTGACAAAGAAAGAGATTACATCAGGGTGTAAAATTCCAAAATCAGGCAATTAGATACAGGATAATAAATTGTGAATTGGACAATTCATATACATGTTAAAAAATATCTTATCTTAAGACTTCACGTTTGTGTAACGCTCTCCTACCAGTTGTCGATTGAGGTTTTCGAATCAGTCCTTAACTGAAGGGCCATTGATGGAAATTGTCAGCAAATCATCCTGTGTGTCAGTCTTCAGTGAATTCCTGTAGGCAGTCTTAACTCTGTTGAGACTGTTGAAACCTGTCTCATATGAAGCAGTACTCTCGTGTTGACGTGCTAGGAGGCAAACCATTTCGATTGAGGTTGAGAAAGAAGGGGCGAATTACAATGTTGTGAAGACTTCATTTTCCATGTCCATTGTGAAGAATTCACGTTCCGCGTTTTCTCTCACTCAGTAGCAATTATTTTCTTGCGAAACAGAAACGGCACAGCCCTGTGAATTTAGTCAGAAATCACTCCTGCTGAACACTGGTCGCCAGCTCTAAATTTCTAGTCACCAATGGCGACTTGGCGGCCGGGAATTTTGCGCCCTGCTATAAACGACAGAGACATTTACTTACTTATAAATATATCAGTAATTTATTATTTGATTGAAGATTCTCGTTTCCATACCAAACATGAGACGTATAGCCAGAACTGGATATGAGATCAGAACCATTTGCATTCGTACCGTGAATAGAACTTATATGCCTCGTACCAAGACAAGAAGGCCAGCCATTTTGGCTAAGTACACTTTCTATATAATTTAGTGCCAGACATAACTATTTAGAACTATGACCTTTATATATTGTTAAACTCGATTTATACGCGTTATATATTATACAAGTACTCTTTTCATTGAAAAAATGCAAACATAAGACTTTGTGTACGAACATACTGTTATTTGTTAGAATAAGAAATATACGTTTCGGACACTATAAATCCTGTTATCTAAAGGCATAAATTCAGAGACACGACAAGGCTCTATTAACCACCATACATTTTAACATCCCCTAAATTTCAAGTTTCTATCAAGTAATAAGTATGGATTTCCTTCCGTGATTACAAACAGACAAAAAATAAATTCGTCTATAAATAAAAGCTGATACCTTTTTTGTATATTTGTGTACGATCTCAAAAGCGATGTTTTTTTTTAAGCATTTTGGCGACAGTGCTTGATTACGTTTGTGAGATCGTTTTCTCAAAGGGGAAAGGATTTCTTTATGAAGTGCATTGCGCTACAAATTGGGGAAATATTTCTCTTTATTGAGATAAGCCAAAGGGGTCTCTGATATGGGAGGGAGAGTTTACAGGAAGAGCGAAGGAAATTTTTTTGGCTTCTGTTGATGACATGCCTAAGATTTACTGTAAGGAAACTGGTGGTCCATGACAAAGCTGACCTCAGGAACGATAAATTTACAGAAAAGTGGCAACGGAGCAGTGACGACGCCAATATTGGACGCAATAGGAGGCAAAGTTTCCGAGAGATGACCGCATTTCAGTCAACTTTTCCTCCTCCGCTGAAACCCTCCACTTGTCATAGTTCCAGGAAATACCAAGCCATTCCAGTAACTCAACACCTTGGACAAACTTCGAGATTTTCTCTCCAGTTCACGCTATGATCTTTCTTCTTTACCACAATGTTACCACCTCTCACCAATGCCTGTAATTAATAATATTGATAGATAACTTATAACATATTATAAGAGAGTTTAACTTTGAAAAGAGATTCCTCATGTTCGATAACGGAAAACCACATAGGAAAGTAAGCCAACAAAATAAGCGTTTTAATAAACGAAGTTGTTCATACTCTCTCACAATCAAAAGTTATGTTTCATGTGTCAGAACTTTATTAGTTCCACATTGACACTACCTTCATATAAGCATTTTACATACTGAATGTGGAGGATTAAATGCTACTATTAAATTCTTGCAGTACCTCACATTGGATTGATCTAAATGAAGTAATTAATCGAAAAGTATTTCTCTGGCTTTCAGTGTGATCAAAGAGATCAGATGCTCAAAAATTTCATTATAAAATCCACAAACAAGTACGAAAATGCACTAATCATCGAATAGAAACATCGGTCTTGGTTGGTCGATTTGCATCTTAGTGTTCCGTTCAGCATGATAGTATATGAGGCATTGTGTCTCAGCTTCGTGGGATCCAAACCACATGAGCTCATCGAATCGAATTTGGACTCTTGTGCCATGAATGCAAGTACGCTCTTGATAAAAATCTGAGGATGTTAGAAATATAAATCATTTTGCCAGAAACAGTACCGCACATTAGCCCTGTTAAGAGTTAACGAATTATATCCATGCTTTAAACTGCAGTCTAGGTAGTAAGTTTGCGATTAGACTAGTCTGAAATGACAAAAAATTGAGGAAAATAAGATATTAAAATTTCCACAGTGAAAGCCTTTGCACATTCTAGCAAGCTATCTTGTATGGTTGCAGTAAAAGAGAAAAAAGTGTAACTATAGTGAAAAAGTAGGGATAGATGAAACTGATAATTGGAATTTGAAAGTCCTGCTTAGATTTAGTGACATGCGAAAGCTCGTGTTTGAAAGATTTTCAAATTTTAATTTTTTTCAATTCAATTACACCAAATGTGCTAATTGATTATTGCAGGACAATAATTTGTAAAAAAAAAAGTGAGGAATGTGCTAAGTTTGTTTTTCTTTTCTTTTTCCGTTCGTGTGAGTAGTTGAAACAAATGGAGTGACTCAGAACAGTGATTTCTCAGTATTGTATGTTAACTGAGATCATTGTTGAATCCGTAAAACTTTTCTTTGTTTCATTAAAATCACCATTTTTGCAGGTAAAAGACTCACAAGAACTTTATCGAAACAAACGAGAAGAGTAGGGTTCTGCACGAAAATAGGGTTAAGTTTCTGCACGAAAAGAGGCAGCAGTCCGGAGCAGACAGGCACGGCGTTCCGTTTCATAAATATTCAGAACCTTCCCGCTCCGCTTCGTCAGAATTGACCGTTTCGGTTCGTAAATATTTTAGATATGTCACTACACTTTCCACTTTTCAGTATAGAGTGAATTGTGTTTTAATATTTTTAAATATGTTATAGCATTAACATAAGTTTCCACTCTACTTGAAGATGTGTTCTTGTAGCGAGAGTTTTAACTTTCAACAGAATATTCGTATTTATCTCCAGTTGGATTTATCACTGAATAGTCTGGATAGGGCAACACGACAAACCATATGTTCTCCAGAATCTGAACAGTAGTTTATGAAGTATGAGATGAACCGTTTTTAAATGAAATGACATGTCATGTCCTTCTTACAATTTCCGAAATCTCTTGTGGGCAATTGAATTTCGATGTTCACTAACCAAATTTTCGTAATGTGGTCCTAGGATGACTACCTGCCTTCCCGAAAGAAGCCTGCACAATGAGTTTCTTTGAGGGTGGAGACGATCAGTGTTTCCAATGATTTGAATGTTGCTTTGTTTCTGTGTCAAAATGGTGCGCTAGGTTTGATCTTGTGTCACTAATTACCATACTAAAATAATTCCAGTCAGCACAGAAACGTTATAGATGTTTACCGGGGAGCACCATTTTTGTCGTTTATGGAACTAAGCGAGCAAAGATTTCCCATATAAAATTCGTTGCTGACAATGTTCTGTACTCTTTCTTTGAAAATACGCAGTCTTTGTGATTTTTCTGCAGTCCTACGATGATAACCGAGAATCGGATTATGCACCAATCTGATGGTTTTGTCAGTGGCGGTCTTGGGCGAGGTCCATCTGTAATGCCATAGGTGCCATGTTCAAATTCTGAAACCCATCGCTTCACTTTGCATATTATGGCACTTTCTCCGCCGTGTTTTCAATATATCTTCATGAATGCTTCACCAATAAACTATTTCAGAAGCGATATCAGATGACTGTACATTATTGCAGTCTTGTCTCTTGGGTCGGACTCGTCATATTGCCTCACGTTTTTTTATAATATACTGACTACAATCCAGACATATAATTTTTAAAATAGTTACCTCACTGCATATTATCTCCAAATAGTATATACAGGATGCGTATGTTATTTGAAGATATAATAGTACGAGTAAGAAATATAAAGTAACCACATATACTGAATAACAAAACGTATTGGTGCAAAATTTGATATTCTGATACAGTCACGATTGGCGTTTAGGTTTATTCAATGTAATACCATCAGTTGCAATAACGGCTACAATGTGAGTATGAAAGCGGTTACATGCATGAATGAGATGGTCCTTGTTGATTTGGACATTGCTTGGTTAATGGCAAGTTTTAAATAATCAATCATATAGTGGGGAGGTCTCGTTCAAAAATTCCCCAGACGTAATAGTCAGTCATATTGTGGGAAGGTTTATTAGTGTTTCGCTCAAAAATACTCTACACGTAGTAGTCTAGATGATTTAGATTTGGTGAAGTAGATCGCCACAAGCTTGGTGTGATATGATCGTGAAGATTCGCTGTCATCCAATTCTGAGTTGTCACAGTTTTATGTGCATGTACAGAGCCTGATGAAACACGTAGAGCCTTTCATTGCATACGTTATCTGTCAGAGCTTAATAATTATTTTTAGAACTTTCATGTAATGAGCAGCATTCAAGATCCTGTAGGAAAAGTGGTTAATTGACGTATCGTTTGCTAGCCACAAATACTAAAAGCATTACAGTTGCGGGAAACTATGTACCTAACAAAGAAATATAAGAATAATCTACATATAAGAATTCCTGTTCAATCTCTGATCTTGATTTGATTTTTTTCGATGAAAACAAACAAATCATGTGAAGTTCTTCCGGATGTTTGATGTGGTTTAGTAATCGCTTGGTACGAAACAATCGTTGTTGCTGAGTATGCAATGACATGAACTGCCTTTTTCTCATTCCATTTGGAATTTTAGATCTCTAACAATGACCCACATTTACTTGGAGTTTTACGTCCCACAATTATGCCGGGTAGACTAAAGGAGACGGTGATGATGAGTAATGAATGAAATGGTGGAATGAAGAAAGTGGGAGGAAACGGGAGAACCCCGAGAAAACCCACGCACACGGTGTTTGTCCACCACAAAGTTCACTTGGCGGGAGACCCACATTTACTTTCAGAGGCTCACATCTATAATATTCTACTTTGGTTCATAACCTCTAATATCCTCATACTGTCCAAACGGTGTGTATGCACGAGTATAGTGACATTCCGATCGGAAGCTACCAACAGGACAACAATGAAGAGAACTATCCGGAAGAATACAGAAAGTGGGCGAACGTAAGTGTCTGGTTGAGAAACCAGAAGGCACTTTGTGCACGAATAACCGAGCAACTTTTAGAAACTGTGGAATCTGAAGATTACTGAGTTGTACGTATATTGCAATAACCTCGAAATTTATTTTCATTTCTGCGTTAACTGAGAGTTTTCCATTAATGTTCTGAAAATGGAAATCAACAAAAATTAATACGCATATAACTACAGGCACACAATGAGATGTCTAAAATAGCATTACGCACCGTATATATATGAGAGCCTTTTGAACATTTGAAATAGCAATGATACCGATCGGAGAAAATGCCAGAAATTAAATATTTGCAGAAATAGTCAAGGTTTTTATTTACATTATTATTACATAATCGGTTTTCCCACGTATGTGAACAGTGAACTACTCTTTGGCATGCTATGTTTTAGCTTCGATTCCTGTAGAAACATAAAATTTGTGGTGTTACTCTGCATTGTGATTCAACCGGAAAGCTACTTAAAGTAAGAAGTGGAAATCAGAAACTTAGGAAGTCACAAATATCGACAATGGGAGAACATGTGATGTTTAGTAATCGGTGTATGGTTAACAGTAGCGTTAGTCGGATTCGAGTTTAGCATCCTTTTCAGCATCCAGTCTATACGAGTCGTAAATTTACAAGCTAAACATGGGATCTGAACCACACGAACTAGCACCGGGAATCGAACGAAAGTTTTCCGCGCTGAATGCGAGTTTTTTAAACCTATAGCAATGAAAAAGCTTATCAGCAAAGGCCTTTTGCAGATTGTAATTAGAAAAGGGTGTTAAGTTTCAATATTATGATATTCGTTTCGAACGATTAAATTAAAACTTGAAAATCACATGTGAGAACATACAAGATATGCAGAACTTACAGTATGTTCAAAGTACTCTTTCTTCTGTGTTGGTCGACTTAAAACTTTCTTTCACATAGGTCGCTTTTTCTTCTTTCCTTCTTTCATAGGTCAAAATTCTACCTTTCTATCGTCTAAAGGGTCAAAGAAAATTTCATTTGCTACACTGAAATAAAACGAAAAGAACTCCTGAGGATATTTTTCCTTGATATTTCCTGGTTCAAATCCGAATAAGTCACACAAGCATTAGGTGCTCTAGAGAAGGATAACAATGAAGAGAGCGGGCCGGAAGAAGACAGAAAGTGGGCGGAGGTAAATGTCTGGTTGAGACACCAGGAGGCACTCCAATATTCGACCAATTTTCCGCTGACCTCCTCTGAAGGGCTCTCTTTTTCCGCTTCTTGAGAGAGAGAATCCAGCGGCCTTCGTCTTCCTCTACTTGCTCTATCTATTGTCCCACAGATTCGCTGGCTAGCTCTCACTTAATCCTAGGGCAGTGGAAAATTGAACACTCGCCTCGCACCACCAGGCAGAAACCAAGAAGAATACTCCTTTATAATTTTCTTCTCTTTGCTTTCTTCGTTCTTTGCCTGTATCTGCTACACTTTCTCGTCCCCCACTTTATTTGGCAAAATGAAGCGATAGTAGTGTTATTGTTATTTCTTTTTTTATGATTATGACGTAATAATACCGGAAGAGGTTTACTAAACGCACAAGCTCGTTAGCATAATCTTCATTTATACACGTATATATTGTGTAATACATATACGTTAGTTGTGCTTACATTTCTACTTCCGATTTTCTTTAGATCTCACCCCTTTAAACGGTTCCATATCAGGCCAAAGTAACCCACAAGATATAATAGCTCAATTAAATAATATCAGAGGTGTCCGAAGCGACCCCAAGATTTGAACGCATTTACAATATACAAAATGAGGAAAATGTAACTTGTAAGATTAGATCGTTTAGAGGAAATAACACCATATCTTGGTTAAAGGTAATGGAGGTAGAACTGCATCTATTCCTGTAGCAATAGTTCTCAAAGTGGGGTCCGCGGGACCTAGCCAGGGATCCGCGACGCGTAAAAATTGAAATGTGTTGTAATAAAATGGAACTCACCGTTATTATGCAAGAAGTAGTTTTTTCAGTTACTACCAAGAAAGCAATTAGAAATTATACCTACGTTTGTAAATTTTAATGTTTTCCTACTTCACTAAATTTCTGCCCTGAAGCCAGTCAACTGTTATATTGGACTATTCAAGTGAGATAAATTCCTTCTTTGTTAGAATACTTTTTCAAAATCAGTTGTACATTAGCTGCACGACACCTTGGAATTTAATGGATTTCTTCAAATGGCGGAAAGCTCCCACCACTACCATCAAGTTCAGATTATTTTTCGGAAAGGAAGTAAATGTTAGTCATTCTTATGTTTATAAACATCAAGCCTCCCCTTCTTAATTCTGGAATTTCTATAAAAACAATGAGAAACCTCTCCCAAAATATGTTTCTATATCCGCCACTGAGAGTAACTCCTGACTCAAATTGCGTGCGGATAATGTAAAATTGTCTTGGAAGATAGATCGCAAAAAAGAAATAAAAACGTGGCTTTGATTCAATCAATTTGTGAAAAGATAAAAAAATATCAAAATGGCATACACACACAATATTAGTTTTCTAAGAAGAGCTGTCTGTGAATATGAAAAGTTGTCTAAAAAGGCATTGTAATATTTGACGCCTTTCCATACCACTTACTTATCTGAACAGACCTTTTCTGCTCTTTGCAGTGTTAAAACCTTAAAGCAAAATCGTCTTAATGTGGAATCGGACCTAAGATTGATGCTGACAAAACTTATTCTAGATTTCAATGCAATTATGGAAAACACAAAGAATTTCATTTTTGACATTATTGACCCCACATTTTAAAACATTGTTGTTTATCAAGTTGATTTCCTTTGAAAAAAAAATGATTTTTCAGTCTTTTTTAAAAATTTATTATACTTTAGGATTAAGTGAAAGCTAGCCAGCGGATCTGTGGGACAATAGATAAAGCAAGTAGAGGAAGATGAAGGCCGCTGGATTCTCTTAAAGTAAGGCGGAATTTAAAATAAAGTGTGTTTTAAGCTTTGATCAGTGTTTCTTTTGTTAAAATAATCAATCCAAAGCCATGGATAGTCTTACTATTTTCAGTTTTGAAAGTTATGTATTTTCAATTGAAATTTGTTCACTAGGAAACAATCATGTATCTTTAGAGAAAAATAATTGTTGTCAGTGGTAATTCAGTGGTAATTCTAATTACTAGATTTTTAATGCAATGTGAAATTTTAGATAGCATTGCAAAGGGATCCGCAGATCACTTTCCGAATGAATAGGGGTGGTCCGCATTATCGGAAAGTTTGAGAACCACTGCTGTATAGCACTATCATGGCCGCTATCTTAAAGTAAGCCAGATTGCAATTAGATCCACATTTTCTAATAATACGAAGGTCATGTGCATATCGTTTTGTGGTTACTTCTCACCACAAACACACATATTTGACGTTATTTCTAACTTATCCCTAATCATTTAATAGTTATTATCTTCCTAATATATGTTTATCAACTTGCAACTGTCTTTCAAACTTACAAGACATCTTTGCCTCATGTTGTATACTGTAAATGCATTCAAAACTTGAGGTCGCTTGGGGCACCATTCAATATTATTCAATTGAGATAATTTGGCTTGTGGATTACTTTGATCCGATATGGAACTTTTCTTAGGGGATGAGACTCAATGTAAAACACTGAAGTCGAAAAAGGTGAGGACCAATCTAATATATGTATATACAGTAACCGTTCAGCATTTTCAGTACAGTACAAAGAACAGAAGAGTACAGTACAGTATATAATACAGTCCAAGGAAATCCAAATTAAACTTGTAAGCAGGTGTGTTATTTATTACCAGGAAATTATCAGTGAAAACTTTATTCTACACTTTTTATGACAATAGTCAATGGTGGTTTAAGAGGGTGATCTGAGGCGAAAATTCGCACGAGAGTTATAAAATCTCCCTATCATCAGAATCATGTGACGAACTTAAATACAAAACAAGTTCTATTCCAAGAGATGTTTTCTCAGAATTGAGCAAAAAAGAAAAAAAAAACAATTCTACTAACAAATCATATTTCAATTTATATATAATTTGAATGTTCATTCAGTAACTTGTATAGTAACAAGAATGGAGAATACATATTGATACATATTGATCTTCAATATCGATCTTACATACAGTTATTTAACTTAAAAAAGTAGATGTAACTTGATTTGCACCGAACAGGGATAGGAAATCTTTCAGTTTTACGTTCAACAGTTACGCAGTATAGCCTAAAGGAGACAGTGATGATGAGAAATGAATAAAATAGTGGAATGAAGAAAGTGGGAGGAAACGGGAGAACCCCGAGAAAACCTACGCTCACGGTGTTTGTCCACCACAAAGCTTACTTAGAACGAACTGAGATCGAACCAAGGACCCCATGCACCAAACGTCAACACTCTACCACTGAACCACCACTTCCCCCGAACAAGGGATATAACTTGTTTTACACTAAATCTGGATGAGATTGTAACATTAATTTTTAAGTACTTTTATGAAATAATTATTGAAAATTCGGTTTTCAATGCAATTCATATAAAATATTTTAATCGTGTGGTATCCATAAATATTGAAAATATAATATGAAACACTACTGTGTACAAGCTGAAATTTAGAGTTACAAGTATTGAGTTACATAATATTTAATTTCGATTTTATAATTTCAACTGAATAATGAACTTTTCAGATCTAAATCATTCTTTTCCGATGACGTTTCTACACATGATTTAAAAGGAGTCCATGATTTAACGCAGACAAAAATCTCTTGAGGTTTATTAAAATCTTCCCTAGTTTATTTGTTGCTATAGGGACAATCAGTTCATGACTTGAAGTATTTACACAACTGCGAAGAACTAAATGCCATTCAAACAGCAACAAGGATTTCGGTTTCGAAAGCAAAACAATACATAAAAATCTCAAGTCAAGGTTTGGTGGAACTATTTCACTACAATGACTCTAGTACCTTTCCTTCATTACTGAGGAGACAACATTATGAATTCAAGAGCGATCTTGAGAGTAAATGAACATATATACGTTTTCTGAATATACTGTAGAATTTTTCAGGAAGAATAATAGTTTCTAGAAAAAGGATGTGTTGTGATAAAACGTCAAAATAACTTGTACCATGCAAGAAACTATGGTGATATTTACGAGAAAAACCACCATGCTTCAGCCTCCATGAGATAAGGAGCATTCCGAAACAAAGTATGAATCATATTTCTCGTAATATTCTTCTTGTTTTGGTCTTCGTAGCTTGCACTAATGAAGAGAAGAACGCGATTGATGTTTTTAAATGATTCATTATTCTGCATAACATTATTCAGATATTAATGAACGATATTCAAAAATTCACTTGCTTCTAGTTTGGAATGACAATTTCCATTGAAAATTTATTGATTGATTGACGTTTATACTAAGGACTAAGGTCTCATTGATTCCGTTACAATAAGGTCAATGGCCGACACGTATTGCTCATGAAAATCATACGACTTCTAACATAAAGTACAAATCAAATGTAGTAAAACAAAAGCCAAATGAACAAATAATAACAAAATATAAAATTCATGTATATAACACAAAAATAACCAAACTAACAAAATAGTGCAACAAAATAGGGGAACTCTAAAAAAATGAACAGAAACTTACAATTAAAAGGTGGAATATGGTTACTAAAAGGCGCTATTCTCCATCAAAACCTAAGAATTTTAGGTAGTCTCAAACATTGGTCCATTGCCAATCTCATAATTACAACGCAATATTTCCTAATCACATCGACTGTTATAACACCTTCAACAATTACATAATTACAGAGTAAAATACAAAGATGAAAATGTTAACAAAACCAAAGAAAGGGTATAACTTAATATGAAGTAAAAAAAAACTTTCAGGATGTAGCTTGTTTCTGAATTAAACTTAGTTTTTTCGTATACATTGAAAAATATAACATTTTTCCTGCAAAAAATACTAAACCTGCACACGTGGGAAGCTCTTGAAAGTACATTGGTACCGACAAATTACTTACTTTCTTCAAGAAATAGATATAACTTGCTTTGTGCTGGGGCTCTTAATATCTCCAATTATGCTGAATGTGCAATTAGTATATCCGCAGTATTATCGAATTAGTTTATTAGTGAATTAGTCGAATTAGTGTATTCGTATCTTATATATTAAAAATAACCACGGGAAACAATCTTAAATGTCTTCTTGTGTTAGTACATGTTACACATGTAATTCTTTTCCCACAAAATATTATAAATTTGAAAGTTAAGGCACTTTGAATATAAAATACATTATATAGGGTGTTTCAAAACAACACCGACAACGTTTGGGAGGGATTCCTGACACCAAGGTAAGACAAAAACTACAGAACAACCTGGGTGCACAAATGCTTCCTTTCGAAGTTATAGGCTACCGAAAACATGAAAAATGAATATTAAAGGTCCATAGCTCCAAATCTATGGGATCTACCGTAGTCGGGTCAAGACTTCACTTCGGAACTAGTATGTGCGCTATCCAAAAATACATGTTTATGAATCCTCAAATACTCAAGCATTAATTTTTGCGGAGGGAGTTTAGCTACGGGCATTTAATTAGAAGTACTCACCAACTACCCATATAAAAATTTGTGGAAGTACCGCAGGATTCTGAAACATGGATATTTGGATAGGGCACATAGCAGTCCTTAAGTGAAGTCTGGATCCGACTACGGTAAATCCCATAGTTTTGAAGCTATTGAGTTTTAAAGTTCATTTTTTCATGTTTTCGGCAGCCTATAACTCCGAAAGGAAGCATTTGTGCACCCAGGTTGGTCTGTACTTTCTGTTTTATCTTAGTGTCAGGAATCACCTCCCAAACGTTGTCGGAGTTGTTTTGAAACACCCTGTATATTAAACCAACTATGAATTAGTGTAAAAGATATTGAGCCTTTTAACAGCTACCAATTGAACTTAATAGAAGTGCAAAAAGTGTTTGAATTCCTGTAGCCAGACGAAAGGTATGTAATTGTGAATATGAGTGAATCTTATACAAAACTGCTCTACATTTTACAATATTTTATTTTCGACAAAGGCGTAACTGTTACACAGCCCCGTGCAAAAGTTTGAAATGAAATTTTTGAGTTTTATGTCCTACTCTTATGTCGGCTAGGCAAAAAGAGACTTTGATTATGAGAAATGATTGAAATGGTGGAATAAAGAAAGTGGGATGAAACGAGAGAACTCCGAGGAAACCCACGCACATGGTGTTTGTCCACCATAAAGTTCACTTGGCGCGAGCTGGGATCAACTAGGGATCCTATGCACCAGAAGTGTAAAACTCTACCACTGAGCCACCGCGTCCTCTGTGCAGAAGTTTGTGCTGGTTATGGAAAAGATACGCTATATATATAAAACAAAACATGGTTCAACCACATTTGTTCAGGAAATTTCAATGTTGAAGATGCTTCTCGCAGTGGACGACCATTTCTGCAGAGGTGGATTATGTTTTGGCAAAAGTCAAGCAAGATCGGAATAGAAGCAGTCATCACACCACCAAGGAGCTAAACATTCATAACCAAACAGTGTTAAATAATTTGAAGAAAACTGATTACCGAAAGAAGCACGACATTTGGGTACTACATTTTCTGACTCAAAAACAAAAATTACTCCGTTGAATTTCTATCTGCGAATCTCGACTGAAACATAACGAATTCGAGCCATTTCTGAAGCGGTTGATCACGAGTGATTACAGTGGATAACTTACAACAACAATGTGCGAAAGAGATCGTGGTCAAAGCGACAAGAAGCTCCACCGTTTATGGCGAAGCCTAATGACGCCAAGAAAGGTCATACTATATGTTTGATGGGACTGTAACGGCTTCGTGCATCACGAGATGTTGCCATCAGGAAAAGGGACAGGGTTGGTCAACAGAAAGGGTATGATTTACCACGCTGAGAAAGCTAGACTCCGTACATCTATAACGGTCTGTCAGAAATTAAGATAACTTAGCTGGGATGTTTCAATGCATCTACCGTATAGTCCTGACTTGGCAGCATCACACTATGATTTTTTCGATCTCTGTAGAACTCTCTAAATGGTGTTGAGCTAGTTTTGAAAGACTGCTGTGAAAACTACTCTTCACAATCTTTTGAACGGAAACCACAAATGTTCTTACATAATCAACGAAATTATAGTGTTGCCAGAAAAATGATAGTTGATTATCGAACAAAATGGGAACACCAGATTTCATAATGTTATTTTCAAATTAAAATAAATGTATTCTAAATTTCGAGGTTTAAAGTTTTCAATATATTTTAGATAACCTGTTATTTTCAGGCATTTTAAACCTGCAAAACTTTCTTTATCTTCTTTTAACTAATTAATATTTAACAATTTCTTAAGAACCAATTAGGAACTTTCTTACTTAAACGCAGAAAGTATATTAAGAATATTTACAATCTTCGTTATCTGCATTACTAAAATTGTTTGTTTGTTTATGTGTGTGTATGCACTTGTTTATTAAAATTCTTCTTTCCTTTCAGCATCAAGGTTATACGAGACGTCGACCTACAGTTTAAATGTAGAATCCGAACCAATGTTATGCATTCAAATTTAAATGTTTCCTCACCGAAAACGAACATGAAATTATACGAACCAAAGACACTGGAGTTGACCATTTGATTAGCTTACTGAAATTATGTTTGTCATATTTGCACCTGGAACTACTGTAAAAATATGTGATTTATGTATTTCTTTTATATATTGCAACATATTGAAAATAATATATAATATGTAAGTCAAAAGATGTACATTATTTATATCAGAACTTAAATAAGAAAATGGGGGCCACGGTGGCTTAGTGGTATAGCGTTCACCTATGGTGTACGATATCTTTGGTTCGATCCCAGATCGCGACAAGTGAGCTTTGTGGTGGACAAACATCATGTGCGTGGGTTTTCTCAGGGTTCTCCTGTATCCTCCCACTTTTTTCAGTCCACCATTTCCTTATTTCTTTCAATTCTCATCACTACCGTCTCCTTTAACTTAGCCTGGATAATCGTGAGACGTAAAACTTAAAAATTTCATTCTTTCCTTTTGAATAACAGGATAACAAACAAATTATCAAATTCAGTGAAAATATTATCCTTGTCAAAGATCTTGCGACTTTACACAGTAATTAGGCCTAGTGCCTTATATCGAGGAATCTAAATGCATTTGTAAAAATGACTGTCTTCTGTAATGCAGTCAAAATTACTCAGATTTTGTTCAAATGATATATCTAACTCTTAAGAATTCTCCCCATTTTCGTAGGCTCCAATATTTTCGATTTTATAAACCACACAGGAAAAAATGTTACAATTCTCTTCCGTTATTGGTTCATTGATTCTTCCTAACAATGTCTGTATAAGATGCTAGAATCTATCTTCTGACATACCACTTAAAAAGAAAAAAACGCAAACTCAATTCTAAGACAATAGCAGGAAAAACATGTTTATCTTTTAATCTACTCTAAAGTTTCAAACAACTACCTCAGTTAAAGTTAACTTACAAGGGAAAATATTTCTTCCTTTAAGAAGATAATGCAACGACCATAAATATGGATTAACGCGAATAAAAGTCTCAGCTGAACTCGAAAGATATTAAAACACTATATTATAGAACGCAACAGGTTTTATCTATAGACATAAGTAATCCATAGAGATCTCGAAAGATTATAAGTTGGGTACAGACGAAAACAAAATATTCTATGAATATTTCAACACTTTATAGTATTTATATTAATTATGTTATTTGTCAACATTTACTAATTTTTAATCTGTTTTATTCATTAACAAAGTAATATTCCACTCTGACAGTGTACAAGGAATATATTTAACCACATTTTAGCACAAAATCGAAGGCAAAGGAATAGTGGAAATAGTTGTTCGTACAATAACGTAGATTATAAGTTGGATCACAACTTCGTGGTAATACTTTCGCTTTCGAAATAAAACCTGAAGTTACAATTGGAGAAATTTTAATGTAAAAAACACTTAAAATTAATATGAGTATTAGCAACCAACTTTAAATTTTTTATGGCATAATTTGTGATAACAACAACTGAAAATATCATCATTATTGGAGACAATTGGGAAATGATCAGTAATATTAGTATTACGGAATTAATACTAATGTAGTATACTGTATTTCAGTAACATAAGTAGACTAGGTTTTTCATTTGAAATGAAAATTGTACTGAAAAAAATATTAGCTACATTAATAGTGATTCAAATGTGTAGTATTTCAATAGTAACAAGAAAAGACAGAGAACATTACATGGAAAATTATACATATCGTAATGCTTTATGAGTAGAGTCAATAATGGACCGAGATTTTATCCCTTTACCAATTTTATTATAAAATTAAGTCTTTTGTGTTTACAAAAGTTATAACAACAAAGTGTCTCTATAATTACCAAGGTTTGCAGGTTGTAATGTTCTATACGAAAAACCCCTTAGCTTCATAGCAGCCTCCAGGGTTCTCAAGGATTCGGTTCTAGGAGACCTCAGCTCATTGCAGCCTTCACGAGGTATGGTATTGTTTAAGGTGATTCTTAGCTTCATGGCAGCCTCCAGGGATTAGCGGTGGTTAGGATGACCCCTTCGCTTCATAGCAGCCTCCAGCGTTTAAGATAGGCTACGATCAGTTGATCGACTGATGCCATGTCAGGCAGGCAGGCAGGGAGATCTTGGATTGTATTGAGTTGAAGTTTCGAGTTGTTGCTCATGCTTTCCATTTGTGGTTGTTCCATGGCTTGCGGTGTGGAGTATTGTATTGGTGGTCGGAGCCGCAACTGTCGCTAGCTCGCTACGGTTCAATGGGCATTACGGTGGACGATGCATCCAGTAGAGTTGGCGACGGGGTTCCTGCGTCGCAATGCGCACGATGTGTGGGTGTGCAGGGCTTCTGATCTGGCGCCAGAAGGAGACAGCCTGTTGATGTTGGACTTCGGCTAGGAAAGGTAATTGGAGATCTTCGTGTATCTGGACCACCCGGGTGTTTCTTGAGTATCCTAAGATTGTTCTTGGCGCCTTGTTCTGAACGACTTGCAGCTGGCGAAGGTAGGTATATGGTGCATGTCCCCAGGCTTGGTGTGCGTACATCAGATTTGATCTGATGCACATCTTGTAGACGTGCAGTTTTGTTTCTATGTTAAGTTGGGCACTCAGGAAGAGCGGGAGAAGAAAGATGAGACGTTGGGTAGCTTTCTTGGCAGTTGTGGTAAGTGGGGTAGGAATGAAAGCTTCTTATTGAGGATGACCCCGAGATTATTGGCCTGAGGACTGAACTGTTGCGGGGTTCCTTGGAGGGAGAGGTAGAAGGGACGTTTCCTGTTTTTTGTAAAGTCCACCAGGGTAGTCTTGGTAGAGTTGATTTTGATTCTCCAATTCTTGGACCAGTCGGCAAGCTGGGTGATGTGACGCTGTAAGTAGAGCTCTGCGAAGCGATGGTCCGTGTGGCTTGCCAACAGTGCTGTATAATCTACGTAGGTGGCTATGGTGGTGTCTTCTGTTTGGGGGAGGTCGCTGGTGTAGATGTTGTACCTGTGGAACATAGGTCGCTGGTGAGAGGCAGGAACCCTGTGGAACTCCGGCGCTGATCCGTCGTTTGGTGGTGAGATGGCCTGCATGTTGAACTTGGAAGCTTCTGTTGTTGAGGTGCAGTTCACAAAATAGGCGGATATCCCAGTTTTCAGGAGCTTGTGGATCACGCCATTATGTCACACCTTGTAGAAGGCCTTCTCAATGTCCAAGAAGATTCCCATGGTATGTCCACGTTCGTTGTAGTGGTAGGTAATTTCGTCCACGACACAGACGAATACGACACGGATCAATACTGTGCCGTGCTCTGGTCGGAAGCCAAACTGATGGTGCGGGATGATGTTGCGTTCCTGGATTTGAAGTTGAAGTCTTTTGAGGATCAGTTTCTTTGTCAACTTGCTCAAGTGAGAGAGTAAGCTGATTTTTCAGGTCCCTCGGTGATTTAGTTTTTATCTGTCCTTTTCGGGTCCTTTCGTGAGGTCCGTCTTCTTTTGGCTTTCGTCGGTGTCTTCCGTGTCGGCTTCTTCTCTGCTTCACTGTTCATAATCAATAACACGTGTTGTGTTGACATGTGCTTTTGTTGTGATTTGGGGATCCTTACAATATACAAATTCATATAGGAACAGAAACAAAAAGACAAAAAAGATATTATAATATTGCAAGAATGGATAGAAGTAACAGAATTAAGAACGTAATGCTTTCTTCGAAAGCATAAATGAATTTAAGAAAGGTATTACAATGTACTTTTGAAGTAAAATAAAATTAAAGGTTAAACATACGAGCTAATCCAGATAAAATATCGAGTATACGTAGAAATACGATGAAGCAAAAAGCAAGGAATTGGGAGTGAAAAACATAATATGCACCAACGGTTGAGGAAACATCCCCTTGCCTTGAATCAGATATTAAAACATGATGCAGTTAAATCATGGGGACCTTACTTAATTCTAACAGAAATATTTGAAGTGAAGCAGCAAACTTAATAAAAAGATATATAAACTAAAATATTTCACATGGCATGTTCGGGCCGATCGCCCTTCCTTGAAGATCTGGTCCTCAAATAGTATTTTTTCCCTCCTGCAGAGGGCTCCGGGGTTCACTTTTGTCAACCCTCGGAATTTCTTTTTTTTGGGCGGACAAGTGTGTTTTTAAAAAGAGCCGTTAGACCAGTTGCTTTTGTGTGTGCGCGTCCCTATGATGTGAACTTGTGGTCGTCGTCGTGCCTACAGTGTTTTAGTGGACAATACAGCTTCCATAGTTTGAATTTAATGTAATTTAATGTTAATTAATTGTTTGATCCAGTTGTTAAGGAAATATATATATTCAGTTATAGAACCCTCTAATTTTAATATATGTGCATAGCAAAATACCTTTGCTTGGTTCGTACTCATTTAATGGTCCTCCGGTCGTGGATTAGTGTAGGACACAGTCATTACAGACAGAGTGTGAGTGATTTCAATTAAAACATTTTGTGTCGTGCGAACAAATAACTATGGAAGCTCTAGCAATCAAAAAACGGACTCTGAAAGCGAAAATTACGCGGGAGGAGAAAGCGATCGCTGCTTTATCGGCAACAGAAACCAGCTTCATAGCGGTTCACCAGGGAAGGGTCAGTGACCTTCAACAGGATTGTTCGAAGCTTCTGGATGAGATTGCAACCATTTCAAATGATGAGCAGTTTCAAAAAGAAGAAGAAGAGCTAGCGGAAATGGACAATCGATTACTGAAGATGTGTGTGGTGCTAAGGGATTTACAAGTTGTGGAAAACAGTTCGGTTTCTTCTTCAGAAACAAAGCAAAGTAGTGAGGTGAAATTGCCAAAAATACAGTTACCCACATTTACAGGTAATTTGTTCGAGTGGCTTTCCTTCCACGATTTGTTCGTAGCCTCAGTACACAGCAACGATAAATTATCTGGTGCTCAAAAACTGCAATATCTAAAAACATCCCTGAAGGGGGAGCCAGCCCAACTCCTTCAGGCGATGCAAATTACGAACAGTAATTACAAAGAAGCATGGGACATTCTGAACGCGCGGTATCACAATAAACGTGAAATTGTGAACTCAATTCTCAAACGCTTAATTACGCAACCACACATCCAACAAGAATCGGCAACGGCGTTGCGTAAATTAATTGACACAACGATGGAGTGTACTCGATCGCTGAAAGTGCTTGAGCAACCAGTGGAGCATTGGGACGCGGTTTTAGTTTATCACACTGCGGATAAACTAGACAGTGAGACTCGAAGACAGTGGGAACTTTCGTTAAATTCCAGTGAACAGCCATCTTTCGACAAGCTGGCGGCATTTCTGGACAACAGAGCCCGCGCTCTGGCCGTTTCGACCAATGGGAAGACTCGACACTCCGCAAGCAGTGATACAGTGAAAAACCGAGAAAAGAGGCTTGCATCTTCTCACGTGACAACTGCACAACGGACTCAAAGTTTGTGTGAACTATGTAATTCAAACCATCCGCTATACAGGTGTTCCGAGTTCGTCAATCGTTCAGTGGCGGAGCGTATCGCGCTCGTGAAAGAAAAGAACTTGTGTTTCAATTGTATGCGCAAATCTTGTCGGAAGGACAGTTGTTCATCCGGAAATTGCCGCAAGTGTGACAAAAAGCACAATACAATGTTACATTTCGAACGAGATGATGCGTTACCAGAGCATGATTCTAGTGTCACGTCACATTTTGCTTCCGAAGCAAGTGTGCCGCATGTTCTGTTGTGTACAGCGATTGTAAAAATAAAGGGAAAAAACAGTGTGTCATATCCCTTCAGAGCTCTGCTAGACTGTGCGTCAGAGACTAGTTTTGTAACCGAAAAGTGCGTGCAAAAGCTCGGACTACAAAAAATAAAATCCAGTGTGGTGATCTCGGGCATAACGGGAGCAGGGGTAGGATCTGCAAAAGCGATGGTGGACTTGCAGTTTCAGCCGTTTGGTCAGATGAACGAAACGTTCGAAACAAGAGCGATTGTAGTGACGAAGGTAACATCTGATCTCCCAAAGCAACCCTGTGCCAGTGCTTCACATTGGCCACATTTAAAAGGGTTAAAGCTAGCGGACCCCACTTACAATATAGTAGGCCCTATTGACGTGCTTCTTGGAGCGGATGTGTTTCCATTATTAATGCTCAGTGGAAAGCGTGTTGGACCACCGGGTACACCCGTAGCTCTAGAGACTGTTCTTGGTTGGGTGCTTTCTGGTAGCGTAGGTACCACAAGTGGAGCCGTAACAGTGGCGGCATATCGTGCGTCATGTGAAGTGGACACAACTCTTCGTAAGTTTTGGGAGCTAGAAGAAGTTACTCCCAAAAAATACTTGTCCGAAGAAGAGAAGAACTGTGAAAAGCATTTTGCAGATACCCACTACCGTAACGAATATGGCCGTTATGTAGTGAGATTACCATTCAAGGAGAATGCGTCGCCCTTGGGAAAATCACGTGACATTGCAGTCAGAAGATTGTTACATTGTGAACGCAAGTTAGCAAAACAGCCTCAACTTCAGGAACAATATCGTGCGTTCATGGAAGAATATCTGAGGTTGGGGCACATGGAGCTTGTTCCCCCAGAAGAGAAGAACGTGGCACCTGAGAAGAGCTGTTACCTCCCCCACCACGCAGTTCTAAAACCCACGAGTTCAACAACAAAATTACGAGTGGTCTTTGATGGCAGTGCGAAGACAACATCCGGGGTTTCTCTCAATGAACGGCTAATGGTGGGTCCGAAGCTACAAGACGACGTTTTCCCACTTTTGGTGCGATTTCGTGGACATCAAGTGGCCTTATGCGCGGACATTGCCAAAATGTATCGGGCAGTGATAGTAAATAGAAAAGATGTTGACTTTCAAAGAATTGTGTGGCGCAATTCCGTGAACTCTCCTGTAGAAGACTACCGATTATTAACGGTGACATACGGAACTGCCTCTGCTAGTTTTTTAGCTACTAGGTGTCTCCAACAGATAGTAGCAGACGAAGGTGAAAACTATCCCTTGGCAGCAAGTGTACTAGTGAGGGACTTCTTCATGGACGATTTTCTGGGTGGCTGTGAAACTGTGCGCGAAGCGATCGAACTCCAACAACAGCTAATTCAGTTGCTGGAAAAAGCAGGCTTCGAGTTGCGAAAATGGGCATCCAGTGAACCGGAAGTGCTAGAGGCCGTACCGTCTCATATGCGCGAAGTGTCTGTGCCGTTCAAGTTCAACGATGACAACACCATCAAGACCCTCGGAGTGCAGTGGTCGCCAGTCAGTGACGAGTTTGGGTTCAGTGTTTCTCCCCTTTTGCAGCGTGACGTGTGGACCAAGCGCATGATACTATCTGAGATCGCCAAAATCTTCGATCCACTTGGTTTTCTTTCACCGGTAACCATCAAGGCGAAGGTGCTTCTGCAGTCGTTGTGGAAGGAAAACTTGGGATGGGATGAAAACCTACCTAGTTCAATGTGCGCAGAGTGGGAAGAATATTGCAGGGAACTGTCGCTATTAGAGGAAGCAAAGGTTGCGCGGTGCATCATACCTCCCAACACTCGAAAATGTCAAGTAATTGGCTTTTCAGATGCCAGCGAGCGGGCTTATGCTGCAGTGGCGTATTTGCGGGCAGAGCTTTCAAACGGAACGGTCAGTGTGCAGCTAATTGCTGCAAAAACAAAGGTGGCTCCAATTAAAACTGTTTCTCTCCCTCGATTGGAGTTGTGCGCTGCATTATTGCTGGCGAAGTTGCTCAACGCAATCTCAAACGCCCTTGTGTTTGAGGTGCAAGAGGTAAAAGCATTTACCGATTCACAGGTTGTGTTGGCATGGATTACTTCTTCCCCGGACAAATGGAAAACATTTGTGGCGAATCGTGTCGCGGAAATCCAAGAAACAGCTCGTGCAGCGGAATGGTGTTTTGTAGACGGCTTGCAAAACCCTGCTGATTGTGCCTCCAGGGGTGTGAACCCTAGTGAATTATTGTGTCATTCATTGTGGTGGAACGGTCCCAACTGGTTGTATGATGCAGTGTTGCCAATGGCTGCAGGACCACCCCTCATATCTGACAAGGTGACGGAAGAAAGAAAAAAGTGTGTCAGTGCTATGTGTGTAACTACAGTGGATGATATCACTAGCCGTTATTCATCTCTGCTGAAAGTGAAACGCGTTGTAGCCTGGTGTCGTCGCTTTGTCTACAACTGCAGAAACCCCCTTCAAAAGCTTCAAGGCCCATTAACAGCAGAAGAGCTGGAAGGTTCTTTAAGGTGTTTAGTGAAAGAAGTTCAAAAGCAAGCATTTCCTGAGGAACTGGAATGTTTGAAAAATGGCCAACCCCTCCCACCTAAAAGTCGTGTTTTGTGTCTAACTCCTTTCATTGATAGTGATGGGCTTTTGCGTGTTGGAGGAAGACTGCAAAATGCAAAAATCACTATAGACAAAAGACATCCGGTTTTATTACCAAAACAGCACAAACTCACAGAGCTTTTAATTCAGAGGGAGCACCTCAATACGCTCCACGGGGGTCCTCAACTAGTTTTGTCACTTCGCGAAAGATTCTGGGTTGTTGGTGCGAGAAATTTAGTAAGAAACATTATCCGAAAATGTGTAAGGTGTCATCGGTTCGAGACCAGAACAGAAACTCAAATCATGGGACCGTTGCCCCCGGCTCGTGTAAACCCGAGTAGATGCTTTTCTCACACAGGTGTAGACTATGCGGGACCATTGCTATTGAAAAACAGTCATGGGCGAAGCCGAATGAAATACAAAGCATACATCGCTCTTTTTGTATGTTTTGCTACTAAAGCAATACACCTTGAGCTAGTGTCTGACGCAAGCGGTGCGTCATTTTTAGCGGCGTTAAAACGCTTTGTATCTCGAAGAGGGCTCCCTAGTGATATGTATAGTGATTGTGGCAAGAATTTCGTAGGAGCCAACAAGGAACTCAGAGACCTGATCCAACACAGTGTGCATACGAAGGGAAACCAGCTGACTTCGTCCTACTTGAGCGAACAGGGCATAAAATGGCATTTCAATCCCCCCTCTTCCCCTCATTTTGGTGGTTTGTGGGAGGCTGGTGTGCGTAGTGTGAAACACCATCTTAAAAGAATTGTGGGTAATGCAACTCTGAGTTATGAGGAGATGAACACCATCTTGACCCAGATTGAAGCAATTTTGAATTCACGTCCGCTTATCCCCTTATCTGAAGAACCTAATGACCTATCTGCGCTAACACCGGCACATTTCCTTATAGGAGAACCGATGCTTGCTGTTCCGACACAAGATTTCACCTTGTCAAAAATGTCCCACCTGAAGAGATGGCAATTAGTGCAGCAAATGGTACAACACTTTTGGCAGCGCTGGTCTCAAGAGTATTTATCCCGTCTACAGCAGAAGCCAAAGTGGTGGACCCGCCGTGATAATCTCAAAGAAGGAGACTTGGTGCTATTAAAGGAACCTCACCTCCCCCCTCTACAGTGGAGGCTAGGTCGTGTCAAGGACATCCATAGTGGTAGTGATGGACTTGTGCGAACTGTCACCGTAAGAACAGCTGCAGGGGATTTGAGGCGCCCCATTGTGAAGCTCTCTCGTTTACCGTTTGATGCAAATAGATAGATAAACTCGTGCATTCAAACATCAACTTTTCATATTGTGTTCATGATACTCTTATTCATATTTCATTTTGATTGTGTGTTTTGAATTTCATTTTTTTTTTTTCATGTTGTGCTTATATTATTTCTCTCATATTTAGTGTCTCGATTTTCTTTACTTGTTTATTTTGTATATACATATTGGGTTGTTTTCTATTTTGTTGCATTACATTTCTTATTATAATATTCATGTTCCTGAAACGCGAGCATTTCAAGGTGGGGGCTATGTTCGGGCCGATCGCCCTTCCTTGAAGATCTGGTCCTCAAATAGTATTTTTTCCCTCCTGCAGAGGGCTCCGGGGTTCACTTTTGTCAACCCTCGGAATTTCTTTTTTTTGGGCGGACAAGTGTGTTTTTAAAAAGAGCCGTTAGACCAGTTGCTTTTGTGTGTGCGCGTCCCTATGATGTGAACTTGTGGTCGTCGTCGTGCCTACAGTGTTTTAGTGGACAATACAGCTTCCATAGTTTGAATTTAATGTAATTTAATGTTAATTAATTGTTTGATCCAGTTGTTAAGGAAATATATATATTCAGTTATAGAACCCTCTAATTTTAATATATGTGCATAGCAAAATACCTTTGCTTGGTTCGTACATGGCAGAAAGAGGAAAGTTCTAATGAATGGAAAGAACAAATAACAGTCACTCTAAGAAATACCATAAAAGACATTAAGTGACGATTAAAAAGCTACTGCCGTTAGACTCTTGGTAGGATGTGATATCAAATTGGTAAACTAAAACGTGAATATCTTCGTAATGCTTGTAAAGTAAACTGTCTGGTGTCCAGGTGGATAAGGCTAAATACATAATGACAAGCCGAGACCAGTCATAAAACATAGAATAAATAATGCAAAATAATAAAGTGAAGAAGGGGAATATTTTTAAGTTCTTACTTATGATGAAAAATGTGATGATCGAGAAAATAAATATATATATTCATCATTATTATTACAAGTAATAAGAATGTAGATTAATGGCGGAAAATACATGGCATATGTCAAAAAATGGGCCGATAGCAAAAACGATTGAGGAGATCTGGACAAGGGCTCTATGTGGAATCTTTCCCTTTCTTGATAAATTCACTCATTTTTACTTGGGGTTAGTATCTGTCCATGCAACTTAGATGAGGAATAAACGGCATTTGTTTAACGATAACATTTCAACGAAAATATTTTTTCCTTCTAACTCATATCAAACATCTTCAGTAATTCGACCACTGCGTACAGTACTTCAATATTAGTCTATATTTTGATATATATCCAATGTAAATAATGTATTATAATGCATACACCTTACCATATGATATGTGAGTAATCTAAATTTGAATAACCTCTCAGTAAATGACTCTCTCATCTACGAACAAATAATAATATCCCATTGGTGTCTGTCGTTGAGATGTTTCACTATAATACTTATGTCCTGCAAAGTAGTTAACAGTTTATGTCCTATAGCTAGATCAATACTTGAGTCTCAATCAGAATTAAATTTGGGAGAATGTGAACTGTTCAATAATAGAAAAAAAAGAAAATGAACACTTCGTAATAATAATAGTAATAATAATGATAATAATATTTAAAGCAATTGATTTATATGTTAGTAAGTTTCGTAACTACACAATGAGAAAAAACTGTAGGTGGCGTACTAAAAAAAAAAAAAAGATATGTTACATGTGTAATTCCTGTAGGTTTTGGACTTAACGTACAACAGACGTATAACTAAAAACGCATGCTTAATAATACTTTCTGTATAAGTGTTCCATCTATACGTACTTTCCGTATGAAACAATGTAGGCGGTCAGGATCTCACATACAAATAGACGTATATAACATATAGCTGACGAAGATAATATAAGTATATGCATGTGATATACTGAAAACTGTTAGATGTCAGACATCCTGCAACGGCATGATGTAACATCTAAGGGCAGTGTCTATGTAGCATACGGATAACGTATGCTCCGTAGTGATTTCTATAGCAAGCAAGAGGATACCGTATATTTGTACAATATACCGCTTTCTGGAGAACGGATTTTCTCTGTGCAGCAGTAATAAAAATTCACATACAAAATACAATCAACAAGAGAAAAATAAATGCTTTAATTAATTGATTAATGTTTCACAGAAAATTTGTTTCTTTACTCATAGACAATAGTTGATACAAAGAAAACTAAGTTTGCAGTATACTCCCAAAAATGCATATTAACTAATCAGTCATGCAAAATTCGTATTTTCGGGATTGTATGCACAACAGTCACAGATTGCGGTGGCGCCAAAGGGCCCTGGGAGAGCTGTTGAAGTTGTTAGCACAAGATAGTGCGGTCAGACAAAGGTCTTCTCTGCTTTTCAACTCTCTCCGTTAATTGTTTTGGGACCTTCGAGAGAAAAGAGAAAGAGAGAGCTTTCAAGCTCTTGTGATAGCTACAAGCATTTTCGCACCGTTAAACTAAAATATCTCGGTTGGTTTCGCTACTTAACAGCATGTCGAAAGGAAACTTACAAGCATTTTACCACATCAGACGCAGACAATTTTAGTAAAGAAAACGGTAGAGAAAAGACCAACGAAAACCTTTCTATAAGAGGTGTGCTTTAAGAAGATGCAGCGCTTTTTATGTTATAAGAGATTTTGGTTTCATTCTAAAGTTGTTTACCGTCTTAATTGCTTTGAGTGAGGCATTCATCTTTTACATGGCACTAAGTAAGGTAATAAGAGAAAGTAGAACACTTTACTACAAACAAAAATTCGGAATCTACAAATTATGCAACGTACAATGATGGTTTCTCAGAATTTGGGATCAATCTTGAGATTGTGTCTATAAATAAACAATTAGTACGCCGAAAAAATCTATATCGATTTTCGCTCACTAAAAACTAAGGTTAACCCTTAACTAGTCGCGTGAAAAAACTTACTTAATTAGTCGCGTGCGGAATTTTGTTCCGCATAATAACTACATAATAAAACTCGTGAAATATTTGCTTTTTTAAAAATTTTTATTTAATTTTAGGTTAAAATATTTGTTTTAATAGTCGTCTTAAGTTATTTTATGCTATTGACTAATTATCCTCCTCCTGCAAGATACAGAAGGCCCAGCTAGGCCTTTACTTCTGTTATATTAGTATTTAGAGCATCTCTTTCTCTGCTATAAGCGTCCCTATGTGTTTCAATCCACTGGTTTGTATATTCAACGATTCTCTCCAGCATAGACGTACTAAAGAACAAACTCCAACATTCGCTCGGCGTTTTCGCTTCTTTAGCATGTCCTTTGACTCCTGGTAAATGGGTCAAAATATTCTGACTTTATCTTCGTATAAATTGCCGCGGAGCATGTGCGTACCATTTAGTGACATTGTCCTTTCCTAGAAGATATGGTCCCCGTGCAGTAGTATTTGAGAGTGATTCCACATGATCTGCTTGTGGCAACACTTCACCTTCATCTGCTGATTCTTCAATGGCAGAGGTATGGTCGCTTTCTTCAATGATATCTTCTTCATCACCATCTTCCATATTCGGAACATCTAAATTGTCGTCTTCAGCCAGAACTTCCAGCAACATGTTTCTAATTCTGTCCACATCACGTTCATGATGATCCATTTTGAAAGAAAAGACTGACTCTCTTCTCTATGTATTTATTTTCAGAGCGCACAATGCACATATAAACCGCTTATAACTTCAGTTGCTTACAAATGAACTGTACCTGAAAATATATTTTTGTAAAATAAATTTTAAAAAATAGTGGTGGTGGCGTTTGCTTGTGATATGTTTCGTAGTCACCGAATCGCTTAATTGTTGTCGGCTAAAAACAATAAATTGAAAGAAAGAGTAGAATTTGTAGGAGAAAAAAAGGGTAACTTATTTAGTCGCGCGCGGAACTTTGCTCCGCAAACTGCATCACTCCAAAATAAATAACAAAATGTTCACCAGTGGCTTGGGCAACAATTCAAATATGTATTGTTGTTTAATCATGAAACTTTAAAAGACAGCTAGACAAAAGTTCAAAAGCATACGATGGAAAGTAAGGAAAACAGAAAGAGAAATGTAAAAGTGCGGAACAAAATTCCGCATGCGACTAATTAAGGGTTAATTATGATATAGCCTAGGCATTACGTTTTTTGTTCCTTCGGCAACTGCAACTACTAGTTACGTTCATGTGGATATTGCACAAAGATAGAAACGCCCATTACCGAAGCGCTGCAGCTTTCTTGGAAATATTGGTATGTTATGATAAAATTTGTGGTAAATGTTTACTCATAAAATAGAATCAATGAATAATAAATAGTGTGATAAATCATCATCCATTGTAAACAAAGACAAGTAGCATAATTCGATTTAGAAATGAGTTTCGAAACATAGCTATTTTATGATGACATTTCTGATTTCGTAAAAATAGAGCAATATACAACTTATGAAAATATAAGGATGAACACCTATGATTATTTTATTTAAACAAGTTCATACACATTTGATCCATATGTATAGTTCCCAAGATTATAGATTTAATATTTGAAAATTTATTTTTGTGAATTAGAAAAGAGTGCTGGTGCTTTCAAGACTCGCGATTTGGTAGTTGACACGTTTATTTTATATTTTAAGAAGAGAGGACATCGATTTTTAGCGGCTAAAACTTTCTAAAAGACCTTTTCTTTTATGCCCTTACGTTTGTTAACTGGGCAACGTGCAAAGAATATAAACGACAATGGATCACTTGATTTATTGTATGAAATATAATATTGAATATATCAGTATATTGAGTATCATATTGCGTAATAATCTTGATAATGTCTTTGGTAATAAATTCTATAAATGAAACACATCACACTAGTATGCAAATATCACTCATAATTTGCACACAAATCAAGATAAAATGGTACCACACTATCTCACAACTAACAAATAATACTTCAAAGGTTTAGAAAACCTGTAAAATGAATTAATAAATAACTTAAAGTTTTCATGTTTTGCAAAGTTGTTGCTCTTAATGTGTTAAATTTTATTTAAAAAATAGAGAAAGTAACTGAACATAAACTGCTGCTTGTGAACCAAGGTTGTAAAATTGTTAGCCAAATCAATATTTAGTTGTAGATAAATGAAAATATAGGTATTGAAATGGTTGAAGTATAAAAGCGTTCTTCGTATTATTGATATTATAATTTTGGAAGATATTTTGTTTCTGAATAATGAAGTGCTAAATTTGTTCGTATGTTTTATGAAGTTCAATGTCTCATTTCAGCACCCACATACTCGGACTGCGTTCATTTAAGGCACACACTCTGGTTACTACACCAGGAAGGGCTAATAAAGTATTAAGGTCAACATCTTATGCCTAGAAACTGAATAACAACTAATAAATGAAAATATTCTAGTTTGTAAGAAAATTAAAAAAATAAAGGAGTACAGAAAGACTTAGATAGAATAAGACTTAAACTTGCTTATTGACTTCTCTTTAAAAATCATCATTTGGTATCGCACTTACAACAACTCATTCAGCCTTCACTTCATAGAATTCATGATAACTCTATAGTTTTCATCCTGTAGTCTCAGCTTATAAGTAACCTCTGAAACTTAATTTCACATTATTATGATCTCACAATTTCACTTAACCTCAAAACATATACTGATTACGAGAATGCATAAACAGTTCTGGCCAGAACTGTTCAGAAATATAATTTAATAATCTGACAGAACGGGCAGCCGATGTGCAGATAAGCGCTAAAACAGAAGAATATAACAGATGGACTTTTGTTTCTTCCTTCGTTCTTCATTGTAAAGAAAACCTTAACTAACTTGAGGTTGGTTAGTCTTTAACAAAAATAATGACGAAAAATAGTTGACGAAATTACAATCTTTGTTTTTTTTTTAAATCAAATATATAATAATATTCTTTACAAAAAACCAGGGAATTCCTCTTAAATCACACATGGAAATTAGGAAACAAATCATTTTCTGAAATCTCACTTAGTTTCATGAGTGTTTTATTTTCCGCAAAAGAAGCTGAATTTCAAAATGGGAGAGCTAATCTAAATATTTATTTCTAACTACACTAAAAATAGATATAACGTATCTAAATTCTCTAATTTCCTTTCTTACCAAATGCCTCAGTCGTTCAATACCTTGTATTGAATAGTTCTATCTGACGAACGACAGATACTAGATTTTCATTGTTCTCACGAACCAAACCAAATTCTCATTAGAAGAAAAAACAGAGGAAATGACGTCCAAAGTTAAACCCCTCTTTGCTTCCCAAGGCGTTGAGACAGCCATGATCTCCAAGCTCACCTACACCAATTGACTGAAGATCCATTTTGTAGAGAGTAACGAAAACTCGATATTATGTATTCTCCAACTCTTTGTCTTATACGTATAATAAAACAAATCTCCATGTTGGCTGTGTTTAAACTAGCATGAAGAGATGGCTGTGACCTATTTAAGCTATAGTTAATAAATTCAAGTTACAGAAAATTGGAAACATCGGCGATAAATTTCCTGGCTACCTCCATATATAACTTCTCTAGGTTATAGCATAACCGGAGTGTGACTGAAATGTTTTCGATATTCTGATCTTTTTTTTGCCATAAAAGCCTTACTGTTATGCAACCAACAACACTAACCAGTTCATAGAGGTTACATAAACAACAGGGATTTATGTAAAATAAATACAAAATAGTGAAGACATGAGAACAAGCAAACAACAAACAAAATTAAAAATTAATAAATAAATAAATAAATCTAAGTTTGCACACATGCAACAAAAGAAATACTATTTTTTTTGTCCCGGAACGTTTCAAACAATTCTTAACTTTCGATAATGGGTTTTGATACATGCTTTAAAAAGCAATGTTGTTACTCTAGCCAGAGAGAAAAAATAAGCCTAAAGCTTTTGAAAGCGTTGAGTGTGTAATCTTCTGAATATAATTGCGCATCTCCATTTCCTTAGTTTAGTCACTATCCATATTAATTCGAGAGGCGATTAATAATAATTTAATAAATTCTTCCGATATATGAATAAAATTCTTTCACATATTAACATTAGCCTAGAGAAAATTATTTTACGCACCTACTACGATCCAAATTTATTTTCTAATAGACCTGAAGTGTAATTGTATAGATGCAATATCCTGTATGCTATTTAATCGTTTTCTATATGTATTTTTTATTTTACTTTCATCCAAAAATTGAATATCCCTAACAGAAGAGGGGCAAAGCAGCTCAGTGGTAAAGCATTTTCCTCTGGTGTTATTTATGTATTTAACAATCACCAGATACAGCTCAGAGGCCATTTTATACTGGATATCTAACAACAACAATAACAATGGAAAAGGATTTGAGAAGAAATCGGCCAGGACCTGTTAAGTAGATACCATCCCGCCATTTACCTGGTACTGGTAGGACTGAAGAAAATCCTCGAAAATTTCAGTCAGGATGGTCTTCAGCAGGAATCGTACCCACGACCTTCCGAATGCGAAGCCAGCGCTCTACCACTTGAGTTCTTTTCTCGGTGTATGGGCTCCCTATTTCTATCCCTGGCCAAGTAAGTTTGTGGTGGGCAACATTATGTCCAATGTGTTTTTCGGGTACTTTCGTTTCCTTCAACATTATTGTAATATACCATTACAGTCTAGTGAAATTGTGTTTTTAATAGGAGGGTGCCCGAAATTTTTTGCACCGACTGTACTTGACGTTTAACAAAAAATTTCTGGCTGTTCATATAATTCGTAATTTTATTTGTTATTCTATTTCAAATTAACATGAAAAAACTGTAAAAAATTCATTAGGAATTATAGTTTTGGGAATCAATATCTTTATTTATATTTTAAATTAGTTATAAGTCTTGCATATGTATATGTAAATGGATTATTACAATTCTTACGGTGTCAGTGCTATCCGAAAATATAGGTCCACTATTGGACGGAACTTTCTAGATCAAATAACCAATCTAAAATTCGACAGAATTTTGAGGACCACCCTTCACCTCTCTTTCAGATACCTAGGTCCTTCTAAAAACTAGTTTAATCCAGATTTTACCAAATTTTATTCGTTTCAAAGCCCCACCGCCAAAATGCTTAGTTTTGATTGGCTGATAAACCCACGCTATGATATTAGGGCGCAATTATTCCATTCCAAGCCGGAAAATCTTGCTGACAACAGCTAGATTTGGATCTTCCCAGCAAAAACGTTGAAAAGGAGTAGCAAGCTGCAAAAAAGGTAATATTTGGGAGTTTTTTAACCTCTAAATCTCTGGAAGTCTCGAGGAGCCAAAAACTGTTAAATTTCATAGTCAAAACTGGACTAAAAAAGGCTGAAATAGTAAATGCAAGATAGTTACGCCATGTTTTCATCTGTGGATCGGTATGGACAGGATTCAACAGTAGTGTGATTTCCGTCTTTCTTTTCCCAAAACCGGTTCAGAAGATCAGTGTTTCCCATCATATTTCTACCTCCCAATTTTCCTACTAATTGAGGGTTACAAGACCTGTCCATTATAGATTTGTTTATGTAGTTAGTGAGTGATTTTTTTTTTTTTAATTACATACATGGCGGTATTTAATTTTGTGGTAGTCAGTCCAGTAATCACAATGCACGTGTAAATTTCAGTAAGGGCTCCTATCTGACTCCCAAATTGGGAGTACGGCTTCCAGCGGGATGAGTTGAACATTCAGTTTGTTCCGGGTTCCTGCCCCTTCAGGGCAGGGGTCCTATTGCTAGCTAATACTCCGATATGTCCCCTCAGGGCATCGATTAAATAGGTCGAGTAAAGAATATGATTTGGTAAATATAAGGGCCAGTTGGCCCTGTTCATTTCTTTCCTTTCGTTACCTTTCATAGAGCCGATTTAACATGGTAAAATCTGAATGATTTCTGTGTATATTTATTAGTATAACATGTATTAATGTAGTGTGTAGTATGAATGTGGCATGATGTGTCTTGTAGTTCGAGTAGTATGTGTATATTTGTAATGTAGTATCAGTGATAGTGATAATTAAGTGATGAAAGAGTGTGTTGGACAGTGTAGTATTTACTATGCGATAAATTTTGATTACTCCGTCATTAAGTGAACGTAATATAGTATAATAATTCCGTGTACAAGGTCACATTCAGTTGTTCAAGGGTTCATTATATCGTCGCTAGCCCTAGTGTCAGAAGTCAGTACTAACCGCCATTCTTCCGTCGAGGTGCTTAGTGATTTAGTTTTCATGAAATTGACCTTTCTTTCCGAAATAAAACCTAGAAGGTATAATTCACAGCCCATATGAATGTACAGTTAGGTCAAGTGACCCAAAATTAATATATTCTGAAAGTTTCAACATTCTGCATAGTCTACAAATCTAAATATTTAAATAAATGAACAATACGTAAATTTTTAACAGAAGTCGGGCGATATGATGCTAGTTCTTCGCTTTGAAAATATATTAAATGTCCATTTTTCTTCGTGGCTGTAGAATTTCATTGTTGATGCAGAATTTTATAAACATTAGACATTATCGCAGATAATTCTATTTTCAGTGAACATACATAGGATTTTTTTTCTTTCGTTCTTAATAAAGCTACCAAGTATTACATAGTATTGTGTGTGTGGTAAAAGAGTCTTGGGTTCGAGTGAGGTTGTCGTGCGGTGATCGGAATGGGAAAATGTTTGTAGTGATTATAGATTTTAAAGTATTATGATGAAATGTGTAAATAGGCTGGGCGTAGATAGAGGAAACAGGGTGTTTGTAGAATATAGCGTCGTGGCAAATGAATATTAATGTGAATATGAATATTAATAAGTATATGAATATTGTAGTAAATGAATATAGAATATAGGACACCCATATAGTTAAATATATAGTAGCCCAGTGAATACTTCGCCGCGTGTTGATATATAGATATTGAATAGATACGTGTAACTACAAACATCTCAGGTTCTGACCCCTGCACCATAATATCACGCGGACCGGAGGGCGATATATAGTCGGACTACGGTAATACTTTGTAGTTTATGTGTCATAATAGTAATCAACCATAGTAATACCATCTGATAGAATGGGTAGCATCATATAATCGCTGACTAGACATATTGAATAATAAATTATGAAAAGACAATAGTAGTTAGACAACAGGGCTGTAGTGAATCATATCTTCTGGTCGGTTTTAAAAATAGAATGTACCACTCCGTGAGATTTTTTTTTCCACGTTACCTACTCGGGCTAGCTTACAATGTTCATGGAGGCGACAGCTCTGACTGGGTACAGAATCAAAACAATTAGTTATTGAAATTTATTTTCGCGTACCCGGATGTCGACCCCTAGTCCCTTTAAGTATTTTCATTTCTTTTCTTAGTTCAATTAGACGAGGGAAATTAACGACATCCCAGACTGTGGCGTGTCTGCGCAGGGTAGCTATCGGTGAAATTTGGCAATAGAAATCACCGATCCAAAATTCAGTTTATTTAATTTTTTTTTTATTTTGGCAAATCACTCATTAGGGATATCTTAACTATTACTCTAATTTCATTACTATCCTGGAACCTTCTAGTTTCCAAGAGGTCGGATGATTTTTTTTTCTTTTGAAATCCTAAATTAACGCCGTCTCTAACCTTCCGGAGGATTTCGGGGTCTGCAAGGGTGTTGACCGGATACGGTGAGTGGTGGGATTTCCCTAAAGCCTTTGTCTTTCCGAAAATCCCATTGTGGACACAGACTTGTCTCATCTTCGCAGACAGTTTTATCGGCTATTTATTTGGTAAGCCGAACCCTTTTTGGCATGTTAAGAATATTTTGGCTATGGATTTTGTTGAGAGCGAAATTCGACTTCTAACTTTGTAGCGTTAGTTATTCCTCACTTAAGTCTTTGGCGCCCCTCTTCTTCGTCTTCCTTCTTCTCTATCTCTCTCTCTGTCTTCATTTCTTCAAGTTTTTTTAATTTTTTCAACCTCCCCCCCCCAAGAGTTTGAACTTGTTGCTTACGATTTATTTAACGTACAACTCTGATCTGAAATTACCAGCTGAGACGTTGCAAGACACGATTCATGAATGGAGTAGATAATGATTGGGTCCTCCATCACATTTTGACCTATCGCTGAAATGAACAAAGACTTAGTATTTGACGACACTTCGATTACGTTCTTTCACCGTCGTTTCTCTTAAGTTTTTTTTAATCCGTTGGTCACTTTCCTTTCTGTTTTGGTTTTCAATTACTTTGTAGTTAACCTGGGCCCAGAAATTGTATTCTGATTTACCTAGTTATATCTAGAAATACTCTGTGTTACGTGCCTGCCTCACAAAGTTTTTTTTTTCCTTCATGATTTAAATACGAATTGATTATATAAAAGTTAAAAATTTATAGACGCGCGGTATCAGATAAAATTTAATTTGTTTCCAAATGTAATGTTGGAAGTCATTTGTTTTCTTGGACAATGTTGCAACCTTGTAAAAATTTTATTGTTGGGGTGATTAATTTAAATGTGTGCGCATTTATTATAAATATATATATATAGAGAGAGAAATAAATACTTCGAAATATATGTGTAATTAGTATGTGAATATGATGTTAAAGTAAAAGTATGATATTAAATGTATTATGAATATATGTAAGAGCGCTCGTGTCTGTCCCCCCTAGACGTGTATTGGTTGCTATAGTTTACCAGAAGTCTTCCGACGAATTTAAGAATGTAGATTTTGTTAAGAATACCGCCGTGCACTTAAGTAATTTTCCTTTTCTTCTGAATCAATGTAAGTGATAACCTCTGTAATTATATAATGGCATGCATTGAAAAAATATCGGCAGGTCTAAACGTAACCCCCATCATAACAAATATTATCCCTGAGCAATTAACCTAAAACCATTGTGGAAAGTGCACCTTGAATCCGTCTCACCTTCATATGTATCCTGTGACTTGACCAGTTTTTTTTTTATCCTCAATTTGAACCATCATACTCCGTACACCTGTGGAAGATCATTTTTTTTTTTAATCCGAACCATGTATAAACATATACGAAAGTGATCCTAATGAAAGGTCTCGTGAAGTGTCCCAGTGTTGGATAAATAACTTGAAATTATTCGATTAATAAATTTGGAAATAGACCGTCTAAGAGGAGAAACTTCCTCTAGTGAAAGTTATTTTCTCGAAATCCCTAGATGGGTATAGACGTAGCAGTGTGCGATTGCAGATATAAACTGTTACCAGTTACAAACCAAATATAGACGACGAATGGTTTTGTAAACCAATAGATATATATATATATACATATAGAGATATATATAAATGACCACAAACTAAGTTAAATGGAGCGAAACGTTTTGGACACTACGACTAGTGCGTGAGTTGTGATTTGGACGCTCGAAATTATTAATATTTTAATATCTCGACGTGAGGTAGAGACTCATATAAGTTCTAATACACCAAAAGGTTTTTTTTTCTTTCCTCTTTGTCCAATTTTTTTTTTAAAGTGAAATAAGTGTCGTATTTGCGTATGTCGCAAATCATAATTTGCTTTAGCATGCCTAAGATATGATACATGTAATTATTTTTTTTTCATTTGTCAATATGATTGAATATATAAAAAATTACTAAAATATAACACTATGTACTCTATTAATATATAACCAAGAACTTGTGCTTTTAATATTTTCTTCATAATTATTTGTTTTGTCCTTTTTTTTCACTATGAATGTAATAAACTATTTGTACCTTTGTAGTTAGTTGGTTTCCTTTAAACATATATACACTGTCCTGAGTGAGTGAGCGTGTGAATGCATGATAGATTTAATATAAGTAATTTTAGTGATATCATTTGTCATATTAACATCTGTAATATATGTGTCATGTTTTAATATATGTGTTAAGGTAAATAACCTAGGTCATGAAGGACCGTCACTAATGGTTTAAATCGGCTCGAGGAGTGAAGCAAAAATAGCAGGATAAGCCTAAATACGACATCTTTCTTCCAGGAAGTTGAGACTTTTATTGATGCGATACATAAATTTATATTGAGTTTATAAGTTTGATTTTTTTTTTCCTTGGCTAATTCATATGTGTGGTCGATCCTAGAGGACAGAGTTCAGATGCTGGATAGTTATCAGTCACCGGTCGGAATAACTTTACAAAGAATTAAATTTCACTTTTCTCATTTCCAGGTCTAGGTCTGGGCAACCCCATGATCGTGGTGCCTGGAGCTAGGTCTGGGTGGTATGAAGGAACATGTGTCTATTCCGAAGCATTCCAAAATTGATTAGTTGTTAATAACATTTAGAATGATTCATCTTTCAACGACTTTCCCGACCTTTTACTATATTTCCGGAATTATCCAGTAATCTGTTTCTCATTAGAATACCCTATTTCTTTTCTTTCTTCTTTACCTACCTCCTTCTTTTACCCTTCTACTTTCTTCCCTTTCTTTCCTATTTCTAAATGAAAGAAAACGGAGTCATGATTGAGAGTAGTCGCTATTGGCACGGTCAATAAGTTGTTTCGATGAGTTTTCTTCGGGAGTCCGATATGGAATAATTAACAATAACAAAAGGTTTATTGGAAGTTACTCTATTGGAAAATAATCTGGATTTCAATCAGTAAGTGATCTTTCGTAATCGTCCTCGTTAAAGAGAATTAATTTTAGCGACTCCTCTCCAACTATTACATTAGCTTTTTTATCTTCGTTAATTTTTTTTTTAACGTATTCTTTCAATTTTGGCTAACCGTGACAGGATCTGTTGCCCTAGAAACGACGGTTTCTATGGCAACGGACAAAAGTTTTCTTTCAATATTTGGCGACCGTTGACATCGGACAGTTACCATGGAAACAATTGTTTTCCCTGGTAACGAATCTGAAATTATTTATTAAACACTGTTTAGGATCGAGCACATATTGACTTGGCCACAAAAGGTGCATAATTAAAAGTTACAGTGAGATTAAATAATTATAGTCATTGGCTGTTCTGCTATCTTTGTCTCTCTCTGTAGAAAGGGGGAAATGAAGGAATTTGTCAAAGTAAATTCTAAAAATTGAAAATGCTGGAAGTTGACCCAAGGAGGGAATTAGATAGGAGTCCCTTAATTTATGAATAGTACCTGATTAATAAGTCTTGTTAGTTGATAAGTATATAATTGCATGTGTTTATATTGTGTCTTTTTGGGTGTAAACTATGGCAACCAATAGGGAAGTAGTATCACACGAGAACGCGGAAGTCTCATGTACACAATGTACTTTAGAAAGTAGTGAGAAAAGAGCTCGCGTCTCTCGTAGGCTAGTGAGGTGTCACGAATGTGGGCTGAAATGGATTCATTTCAGTTGTATTAATTTAGAGGATACTGCTGAAAATGCAGAAAAGGTCCGGGCTGGTGAGATAGTCAAATATTGTAAAGAATGTGAGGGGAAGCTCCACCAGTCGCGTGAACCCATGAGTTTATCCTCTGTAAAGGAAAATGAACATCCCGATTCGGACGGTGAACGAGGGTATAGTACCCCGAAGAACCGAGGCCAAATATCTCCAGTGGAGATATCTGACCTCGATGATGATGAAAGAGATGGGGATCCAGTTGGTGATAAACCCAAAGAAAAGAAAAGGAAGACTGGGTCATCTAATAATGACGCTCTCCTCCTTTCATTGCAACAAATGCTACAGGAAATGAGACGCGAAATAAATGAAAAAATAGATAATAATAGCCGAGAGATGAGACGCGAAATGAATGAAAATAGCCGCGAAATAAATGAAAAAATAGATAATAATAGCCGAGAGATGAGACGTGAAATAAATGAGAAATTTGACACCTCGAAACGAGAAACCGAATCTCGATTCGAGGTGCTAACCCAGAAAATTGACAACATATGTTCGGACTTTGCTGCCTCAATAACCACGTTGAGGGAGCAAACGTCTACTGAAATTGATTTGGTCAGATGCGAGGCTCAGCAGTCCCTAAAGCAATATCAGCAGGAGACTGAGGGTAAATTAGATAATGTAAATTCTGAAATCGAACAAATAGATACCAAATTGCACAAGATTAACAATAAATTAGAAACACAGCAGGCCGAAATTGATAGTTTAAAGTCAACCTTGTCAGATTTATCATTAGAAACCAAACTGGAAATGACTGACCAAAAAATTTCGAAAATTCAGAACGAAATAGTAAATATTCAAAGAGAAATAACGAAACCTAGTTGCGGAAAACCAGAAGTAACCTATCCTTTCCCCGGTAGCGATTTCTCAGAAATATTACCTGCGATAACAACTACATGTAGCGCAGGAAAAGAAAATTTAATGTCGGTTGATGCACGGGATATTGCGACGCACTACCCCATGCATCGGTCAGAACCAAAGTCGTGGTTCAATTCTAATAGTGTGCCGAATCAGTCGAGTGTTGTGACGACTACGGTCACTAGCGTGAGTGCTCCCTCCTTACATGGAGGTATACAATCACATAGCGTGTTGCCGGGAAAAGGAGATGGGTGCCATTCTGAGTCGTTGTTCATGGGTGCGATTGGTCCGGGGATGGAGCCCAACATATTCAATACGACCAACAAAATCCCTGTCACCTACATGGGTAATTATAACACCGCTACTACGTCGTCGGTGGTAAATCCGGTGACGACTCCGATCGTGCAGGAGAATATGTTAATTCCCAGTAACTATTCCCCTACTCATGTTAGCGTGAGCTCTAAAGTGTCCCTCCGGGATATTGAACATTTTCCCACTTTCGATGGGAACATTGCGAACTGGTTACCTCGTGTTTTCCTGCTACCTAAAAGGTGAACTCACAATTTCCAAAATCTTAAATTTTTCAACTGTACTGAGGACAAAAAACGGGAACTTCTATCTCAATACCCAAAGTGAATGTTACACTGTCTCATTTGAGTGTATGAGAGTATGAGTGAGTAGTTAGTTTATTAGTACTAATACATGTTAACTCTATTCAACAAAATTTTGTTATTCAAACAAAATTTTTTTTAACGACGCCGGGGAACTGTAATATACCATTACAGTCTAGTGAAATTGTGTTTTTAATAGGAGGGTGCCCGAAATTTTTTGCACCGACTGTACTTGACGTTTAACAAAAAATTTCTGGCTGTTCATATAATTCGTAATTTTATTTGTTATTCTATTTCAAATTAACATGAAAAAACTGTAAAAAATTCATTAGGAATTATAGTTTTGGGAATCAATATCTTTATTTATATTTTAAATTAGTTATAAGTCTTGCATATGTATATGTAAATGGATTATTACAATTCTTACGGTGTCAGTGCTATCCGAAAATATAGATCCACTATTGGACGGAACTTTCTAGATCAAATAACCAATCTAAAATTCGACAGAATTTTGAGGACCACCCTTCACCTCTCTTTCAGATACCTAGGTCCTTCTAAAAACTAGTTTAATCCAGATTTTACCAAATTTTATTCGTTTCAAAGCCCCACCGCCAAAATGCTTAGTTTTGATTGGCTGATAAACCCACGCTATGATATTAGGGCGCAATTATTCCATTCCAAGCCGGAAAATCTTGCTGACAACAGCTAGATTTGGATCTTCCCAGCAAAAACGTTGAAAAGGAGTAGCAAGCTGCAAAAAAGGTAATATTTGGGAGTTTTTTAACCTCTAAATCTCTGGAAGTCTCGAGGAGCCAAAAACTGTTAAATTTCATAGTCAAAACTGGACTAAAAAAGGCTGAAATAGTAAATGCAAGATAGTTACGCCATGTTTTCATCTGTGGATCGCTATGGACAGGATTCAACAGTAGTGTGATTTCCGTCTTTCTTTTCCCAAAACCGGTTCAGAAGATCAGTGTTTCCCATCATATTTCTACCTCCCAATTTTCCTACTAATTGAGGGTTACAAGACCTGTCCATTATAGATTTGTTTATGTAGTTAGTGAGTGATTTTTTTTTTTAATTACATACATGGCGGTATTTAATTTTGTGGTAGTCAGTCCAGTAATCACAATGCACGTGTAAATTTCAGTAAGGGCTCCTATCTGACTCCCAAATTGGGAGTACGGCTTCCAGCGGGATGAGTTGAACATTCAGTTTGTTCCGGGTTCCTGCCCCTTCAGGGCAGGGGTCCTATTGCTAGCTAATACTCCGATATGTCCCCTCAGGGCATCGATTAAATAGGTCGAGTAAAGAATATGATTTGGTAAATATAAGGGCCAGTTGGCCCTGTTCATTTCTTTCCTTTCGTTACCTTTCATAGAGCCGATTTAACATGGTAAAATCTGAATGATTTCTGTGTATATTTATTAGTATAACATGTATTAATGTAGTGTGTAGTATGAATGTGGCATGATGTGTCTTGTAGTTCGAGTAGTATGTGTATATTTGTAATGTAGTATCAGTGATAGTGATAATTAAGTGATGAAAGAGTGTGTTGGACAGTGTAGTATTTACTATGCGATAAATTTTGATTACTCCGTCATTAAGTGAACGTAATATAGTATAATAATTCCGTGTACAAGGTCACATTCAGTTGTTCAAGGGTTCATTATATCGTCGCTAGCCCTAGTGTCAGAAGTCAGTACTAACCGCCATTCTTCCGTCGAGGTGCTTAGTGATTTAGTTTTCATGAAATTGACCTTTCTTTCCGAAATAAAACCTAGAAGGTATAATTCACAGCCCATATGAATGTACAGTTAGGTCAAGTGACCCAAAATTAATATATTCTGAAAGTTTCAACATTCTGCATAGTCTAGAAATCTAAATATTTAAATAAATAAACAATACGTAAATTTTTAACAGAAGTCGGGCGATATGATGCTAGTTCTTCGCTTTGAAAATATATTAAATGTCCATTTTTCTTCGTGGCTGTAGAATTTCATTGTTGATGCAGAATTTTATAAACATTAGACATTATCGCAGATAATTCTATTTTCAGTGAACATACATAGGATTTTTTTTCTTTCGTTCTTAATAAAGCTACCAAGTATTACATAGTATTGTGTGTGTGGTAAAAGAGTCTTGGGTTCGAGTGAGGTTGTCGTGCGGTGATCGGAATGGGAAAATGTTTGTAGTGATTATAGATTTTAAAGTATTATGATGAAATGTGTAAATAGGCTGGGCGTAGATAGAGGAAACAGGGTGTTTGTAGAATATAGCGTCGTGGCAAATGAATATTAATGTGAATATGAATATTAATAAGTATATGAATATTGTAGTAAATGAATATAGAATATAGGACACCCATATAGTTAAATATATAGTAGCCCAGTGAATACTTCGCCGCGTGTTGATATATAGATATTGAATAGATACGTGTAACTACAAACATCTCAGGTTCTGACCCCTGCACCATAATATCACGCGGACCGGAGGGCGATATATAGTCGGACTACGGTAATACTTTGTAGTTTATGTGTCATAATAGTAATCAACCATAGTAATACCATCTGATAGAATGGGTAGCATCATATAATCGCTGACTAGACATATTGAATAATAAATTATGAAAAGACAATAGTAGTTAGACAACAGGGCTGTAGTGAATCATATCTTCTGGTCGGTTTTAAAAATAGAATGTACCACTCCGTGAGATTTTTTTTTTTCCACGTTACCTACTCGGGCTAGCTTACAATGTTCATGGAGGCGACAGCTCTGACTGGGTACAGAATCAAAACAATTAGTTATTGAAATTTATTTTCGCGTACCCGGATGTCGACCCCTAGTCCCTTTAAGTATTTTCATTTCTTTTCTTAGTTCAATTAGACGAGGGAAATTAACGACATCCCAGACTGTGGCGTGTCTGCGCAGGGTAGCTATCGGTGAAATTTGGCAATAGAAATCACCGATCCAAAATTCAGTTTATTTAATTTTTTTTTATTTTGGCAAATCACTCATTAGGGATATCTTAACTATTACTCTAATTTCATTACTATCCTGGAACCTTCTAGTTTCCAAGAGGTCGGATGATTTTTTTTTCTTTTGAAATCCTAAATTAACGCCGTCTCTAACCTTCCGGAGGATTTCGGGGTCTGCAAGGGTGTTGACCGGATACGGTGAGTGGTGGGATTTCCCTAAAGCCTTTGTCTTTCCGAAAATCCCATTGTGGACACAGACTTGTCTCATCTTCGCAGACAGTTTTATCGGCTATTTATTTGGTAAGCCGAACCCTTTTTGGCATGTTAAGAATATTTTGGCTATGGATTTTGTTGAGAGCGAAATTCGACTTCTAACTTTGTAGCGTTAGTTATTCCTCACTTAAGTCTTTGGCGCCCCTCTTCTTCGTCTTCCTTCTTCTCTATCTCTCTCTCTCTGTCTTCATTTCTTCAAGTTTTTTTAATTTTTTCAACCTCCCCCCCCCAAGAGTTTGAACTTGTTGCTTACGATTTATTTAACGTACAACTCTGATCTGAAATTACCAGCTGAGACGTTGCAAGACACGATTCATGAATGGAGTAGATAATGATTGGGTCCTCCATCACATTTTGACCTATCGCTGAAATGAACAAAGACTTAGTATTTGACGACACTTCGATTACGTTCTTTCACCGTCGTTTCTCTTAAGTTTTTTTTAATCCGTTGGTCACTTTCCTTTCTGTTTTGGTTTTCAATTACTTTGTAGTTAACCTGGGCCCAGAAATTGTATTCTGATTTACCTAGTTATATCTAGAAATACTCTGTGTTACGTGCCTGCCTCACAAAGTTTTTTTTTCCTTCATGATTTAAATACGAATTGATTATATAAAAGTTAAAAATTTATAGACGCGCGGTATCAGATAAAATTTAATTTGTTTCCAAATGTAATGTTGGAAGTCATTTGTTTTCTTGGACAATGTTGCAACCTTGTAAAAATTTTATTGTTGGGGTGATTAATTTAAATGTGTGCGCATTTATTATAAATATATATATATAGAGAGAGAAATAAATACTTCGAAATATATGTGTAATTAGTATGTGAATATGATGTTAAAGTAAAAGTATGATATTAAATGTATTATGAATATATGTAAGAGCGCTCGTGTCTGTCCCCCCTAGACGTGTATTGGTTGCTATAGTTTACCAGAAGTCTTCCGACGAATTTAAGAATGTAGATTTTGTTAAGAATACCGCCGTGCACTTAAGTAATTTTCCTTTTCTTCTGAATCAATGTAAGTGATAACCTCTGTAATTATATAATGGCATGCATTGAAAAAATATCGGCAGGTCTAAACGTAACCCCCATCATAACAAATATTATCCCTGAGCAATTAACCTAAAACCATTGTGGAAAGTGCACCTTGAATCCGTCTCACCTTCATATGTATCCTGTGACTTGACCAGTTTTTTTTTTATCCTCAATTTGAACCATCATACTCCGTACACCTGTGGAAGATCATTTTTTTTTTAATCCGAACCATGTATAAACATATACGAAAGTGATCCTAATGAAAGGTCTCGTGAAGTGTCCCAGTGTTGGATAAATAACTTGAAATTATTCGATTAATAAATTTGGAAATAGACCGTCTAAGAGGAGAAACTTCCTCTAGTGAAAGTTATTTTCTCGAAATCCCTAGATGGGTATAGACGTAGCAGTGTGCGATTGCAGATATAAACTGTTACCAGTTACAAACCAAATATAGACGACGAATGGTTTTGTAAACCAATAGATATATATATATATATACATATAGAGATATATATAAATGACCACAAACTAAGTTAAATGGAGCGAAACGTTTTGGACACTACGACTAGTGCGTGAGTTGTGATTTGGACGCTCGAAATTATTAATATTTTAATATCTCGACGTGAGGTAGAGACTCATATAAGTTCTAATACACCAAAAGGTTTTTTTTTCTTTCCTCTTTGTCCAATTTTTTTTTTTAAAGTGAAATAAGTGTCGTATTTGCGTATGTCGCAAATCATAATTTGCTTTAGCATGCCTAAGATATGATACATGTAATTATTTTTTTTTCATTTGTCAATATGATTGAATATATAAAAAATTACTAAAATATAACACTATGTACTCTATTAATATATAACCAAGAACTTGTGCTTTTAATATTTTCTTCATAATTATTTGTTTTGTCCTTTTTTTTCACTATGAATGTAATAAACTATTTGTACCTTTGTAGTTAGTTGGTTTCCTTTAAACATATATACACTGTCCTGAGTGAGTGAGCGTGTGAATGCATGATAGATTTAATATAAGTAATTTTAGTGATATCATTTGTCATATTAACATCTGTAATATATGTGTCATGTTTTAATATATGTGTTAAGGTAAATAACCTAGGTCATGAAGGACCGTCACTAATGGTTTAAATCGGCTCGAGGAGTGAAGCAAAAATAGCAGGATAAGCCTAAATACGACATCTTTCTTCCAGGAAGTTGAGACTTTTATTGATGCGATACATAAATTTATATTGAGTTTATAAGTTTGATTTTTTTTTTTCCTTGGCTAATTCATATGTGTGGTCGATCCTAGAGGACAGAGTTCAGATGCTGGATAGTTATCAGTCACCGGTCGGAATAACTTTACAAAGAATTAAATTTCACTTTTCTCATTTCCAGGTCTAGGTCTGGGCAACCCCATGATCGTGGTGCCTGGAGCTAGGTCTGGGTGGTATGAGGGAACATGTGTCTATTCCGAAGCATTCCAAAATTGATTAGTTGTTAATAGCATTTAGAATGATTCATCTTTCAACGACTTTCCCGACCTTTTACTATATTTCCGGAATTATCCAGTAATCTGTTTCTCATTAAAATACCCTATTTCTTTTCTTTCTTCTTTACCTACCTCCTTCTTTTACCCTTCTACTTTCTTCCCTTTCTTTCCTATTTCTAAATGAAAGAAAACGGAGTCATGATTGAGAGTAGTCGCTATTGGCACGGTCAATAAGTTGTTTCGATGAGTTTTCTTCGGGAGTCCGATATGGAATAATTAACAATAACAAAAGGTTTATTGGAAGTTACTCTATTGGAAAATAATCTGGATTTCAATCAGTAAGTGATCTTTCGTAATCGTCCTCGTTAAAGAGAATTAATTTTAGCGACTCCTCTCCAACTATTACATTAGCTTTTTTATCTTCGTTAATTTTTTTTTAACGTATTCTTTCAATTTTGGCTAACCGTGACAGGATCTGTTGCCCTAGAAACGACGGTTTCTATGGCAACGGACAAAAGTTTTCTTTCATTATCGTTCCACCAATTCTTCCACCATCATTTACTTGATGTAATTATTTATCTACTTTAACGTAAAGGACATAATAATGGAATTTAAACTCAAATATTTCATTTCATTTTACTTCTACTGAATGGAAGAGTTCCCTCATGGCTAACTGGGTAACTTACGCGTTTTTAGAGTGGGAGACTCGCGTTCGACTCCCGGCGAGAGCTCATGTGGTTCGGATCACACGTCAAGCTGTAGTTCCACGTCTCATATAGACTCACTGCAAAAAGAGACGTTAAACTCAAAATCAAATAAAAATCCTGTATAGAAAAAGCCATCCCAGCTGCATTTGATCATTGCGAATAAATAAAATATTTTCCATTGTTTTCAAATATTTAGGATACGTTGTATGTATTCCTTTAATCAATCTTTAGCTCACAATAAGCTTTCAAAATAATAACAGGATGCGTTTTATGAGCTGAAAATTGTAAGGATCTCATAACATGAGCAGAAATATAAATATATTGAAAATTTGTGTTCGCAAGTATAACTTCTCACTTTTCTAGAAGAGATTAAGTGCTAATACAGATGAAGAATTGACTTCTCTGAGATGTACATCAATTCAGCATTTGTTAACTTCTTTCACCAGATTAAAATATCTTGAAGTGAATTTACATCAAGAACATAAATATAATGCTATGCGTTGTAGGGTACAGAAGACTCTTGATAAATAAAGCGAGTGATACTGATATAATATGGACTGAATGCCAAATGAGAGGAAGCATTAGAAATCTACAATCTACCATATTGTAAGAATGAATTCATAGTTCCTTGCACAAGAATATAATCAACCCATTCAAAATCTAAACAGATGAAATTTTGGGGGTAACTTTATTGTAGCATTTTAGTACACAAAATAGATCAATGCTTAAAAATATAATTTCTTCTTCTATTGCTGGACACACACAGCCTTTGAACTAGTATGACAAAAGCAAAAAGTCATTTTACTGTAGGTATTTAATGGTATGGACGAATCAATGTTTTATTCTGTGAGGCTGTATTAAAATGTCTTGCACTGTTTATACGAAGATAGAGTATTCCTAGTTTGGTGAATAAAAAGCAGCAAATCCAGGAAAGAATATTGTACACGATTTAAAATGAACTTAATTATTTGATTGGAATTTTGAATTTATGATCTAAGCTTTCAATATGAGTCATCCAGTTGCAAAACGACTTGCTCATTTATATTAAATCACAGAAAACCAAGAAAATCTGTCGAATTGATACGTTTTATAAGACTGGAAATATTTAAGGATGTTCAAATTTTCTGTACATGAACACAGAAAGTGTTCCCAGTTCTTCAAAACATACAGATCCTATATATTTTCTAAGTTTTCTGGGATTTGCTGTAAATGGACAAGAGCCATTTTGGAACTGGACGACTCATGTATAAAAAGCTGTATGTAGTACAGAGATTATTGTACAGAGAATATGACTATCTACATTTCTATATAATGATATTTACTGAACGTAGATCGCTGTATCATGTATACAGAATGCAGGTTTAGGAAGAAGTCAACACAGAACGAAAGAGGTTTGTATGCATTATAGCCAATCTACTACAATAATAAGAGATTTAAGTTATTCCTAAATACGTATATAACGTCAAAGAAATACATACACTTAATAGTATCGAACAAATTAGAAACAATATGAACATGCCATATCGAAAGGAGGAATACATGTCTGTGGAATGAAGAAAAATATTTTATGCTGAAATTTTAGGAACGACTAAGACCTTGTGAAATCGAAATGAATATGGACAAGATATTATGCATTCGATAAATGTAGCACTGGAACTAAATATAATATAGTCAATTGAGCTTATAGTAAAGCTGAGTTGTATTAAATTAATTACTTTAGAGTAATTCTATGATCTCACTTAATTTAGATTGTACAAATTAGTGAATTCCGTTCCGATGCACTGACAAAGTTTAGAAATTTACAGACTGGATATTAATAAACATATAACTAAATTTTAGTTTACGTTATGAAGCTACACAATACCTACAAAATTAATAGGTTATAATATTATAACCAGGAATGATCTATTTATCAGTTCTAACTTCAATAGGCAGATAGGAGACTATTGTTGGGATGCTGAAGCTATTTTAGGAAACATTTATTTCTCTCATGCATTTATTTTATTCCATGAAGATCCAGTGGTAAAATTAAAGGTAGTAGATTGATATCACTTCCTGTTTCAAGAAAGCGCCAACATGGAACATATACTCCTTGGACGTTGAATCGTTGGCTTCTTAGAGAAAAGCTATGTTGCTTTCTCTTAGCGTTTTTGTTTTTTGTGGATACAATGCTGGTACCGAATATAGTAGATATATTATATTCCAGCTTTCAATAAGGGAATAAGGGTGGAGATTGAATCTATTCTTGAAATGTTCAATCCACTTCAAAGAAGATATATTTCTCGTTACAACTTAACATTTTTCTTCTATGAAAATCTAAGAAAAGGTTTTTAAAAATACGGTTTTAGCTAATTTCAACAAAAACATTTAAAGACACGAAATTGTAAAAGCTGTAGAAAGCAAAAAGAACAGTAATAGTAAGTACTTAAACTTTGAAAATAATTCAATACCATTATCAACAAAACATTGAAGTTTGTACCAAGTCAAATTTTCTTTTAAATTTATTTATTATCCCTAGTAGTTTAGTTTGATACTTAAATTAAAGGTAGGACACTGACTTCCTATACAATGAGTTGTCCTAAAACATGCCTGATCATTTGTATATATGGTAGATAGACAGGTATAAATAAATCGATCTACGCGTTATTGAATCATACATGAGCATATATGGTATTAACACTATCATCTGTTGAGGAGTTTCATTGTCTAATTCCAAAGGCTTTCATGAAAAAATTTACATGGAGCCTACAAGAAATTATAGTAATTGAATAATCAAAATCGGTACATGTGTGTTGAAATTCTGCATGAACATACACACAATGGAGCCAGTTGTTTACGATACTAAGTACTCTCAGACGTTGCAGAATTTCAGTTTAGTTTCAAAGACTATCATTAGATCTTAATAAAACTTATATAGAACCACCGCAAAAACATACTTTTTCAAAAAATAAAATCACAGCAGTCGTTGCACCTATACGTGATTATACACACAATTATGATCTCAACACTGTCAGCTATTGAAAAGCTTCATACTTTAGTTCCGGAAACTAAAGTTATTTATTTATTTGCCAAAGTTCCAGATACAACAAGGCAGCCATTTTACACTGAAATTATATAACATATAAAATTATATATACCTAATATAAAATATAACATATAAAATAACATATAACCCGATATAAAATTAACAATAACAAGTGTAAACAAAAAGCTATATAAAGATCCATAAGTGTAGCAATAAGAAATTGAAAGAAAACTAAGGTTCTATAAGTGTAGCCATAATTTCCCGTCGGAATACATTCTCAGATTTAAAAAAATCCACGTCAGAACCAATGGAGTTAAATTCAGAAGCCAGTCTATGGAACAAAGAACGCTGAAGACGTGTAGCAATGAAGTAGTTCACTATTTCTAGTTCTTCTTGCAGGTACCCGAATATTAAATTTAAAGATTAATTCTTCAATTCTAAGTTTCCCATTTAGAATTCTATGAAGAAACATCATATCAAGTAGCATGCGACGAGATGAAGGTGTACGGATGCCAAGAACAGTCAACAATTCAGATTTACTTAAACAGCGTACAGAATGTATTCTTTTCCTGACAATGGCAAGAAAGAAATTTAGAACTGAGTCAATGCGAGAGAGATTTGATACGCTAGCCATACTCCAAATGGTGGAACAGTACTATATTTTGGTTGAAATAAGCGTTTTATAGAATATACTTAAGGCTGTAATATCCCTAATCTCTGTAAACCTGTACAGAAGACCTAATAATCGCATAGCACTCTTAGTCATGGCAGCAATGTGATCAGTAAACAGAAGTCTTTCGTCGAGCACAACCCCGAGATTCTTCTGAGATAAGACCTGAGCAATAGGATCATCTCCAATGAAGTAGGTAGAAGGGATTCTGTTTTTCTTGAATGAAAATGCAATAGTAGAAGATTTTAAGGGATTTACTTTTAGATTCCACATGCTACACCAGTCCAGAAGACCTGAGAGTTTTTTTTTTTCAGTTCAATCACATCCTGAGCTGGCCTAATTTCCCGAAATAATTTGCAGTCGTCACCAAAGAGAAGAATTTTGGTGCCAGATAACTTAAGTTAGATCGTTATGAAGTTTATATGGGACCATTAGTAAAGAATGGCTTTTCAAACAACAAGAATCATCAAAATCGATGCATCTATGGCGAAGTTATGAGTGGTCATTATGCTTCAAGTCAGCTTAAAGTTAGTTCATTATGCTTTTTATAGAACATTTAAAATATTTTGTAATCTAGTTTTAAAGACTATCGTTACATTCCACTACATTTCACATTACATTCTTAATGCAGATGCCAGTTAATCTTTCAGAACTTGAAGAAAAGCAGTGATCTCGATTCAGATTTTACGTTATACAATGCTAAATCATACTGTTCAGTTGAACATTCATCGCTATTATTACGTGTTACATGTAATGAAATTTATTTTTTGCAGTACTTAGAATAACACAGACTTAGGTTTTTACTTTAAATGACAAACATTACGCCGATTCAGTTAGTGGGTTTATAGTAACACGAAGCCAGAAGTGAGAAACAGGCTCATTCTCATTAGTATACAGAGTGTTTCAAAACAACACCGACAAAGTTTGGGAGATGATTCCTGACACCAAGATAAGACAAAAAGTACAGACCAACTGGTTGCAGAAATGCTTCAGTTCGGAGTTATAGGCTGCCGAAAACATGAAAAATGAACTTTAAAGGTCCATAGCTCCAAACCTATGGGACCTACCGCAGGCGGGTCAAGATTTCACTTAAGAACTAGTATGTGCCCTATCCAAATATACATGTTTCAGAATCCTCAAGTACTCACGCATTAATTTTTATAGAGTTAGTTGGAAAGTACTTCAAATTATATACCCATAGCGAAACTCCCTCTATAAAAATTGTTGCGTGAGTACCTTAGGATTCTGAAACCTGTATTTTTGGACAGGGCACATACTAGTTCCTAAGCGAAGTCTTTACTCGACTACGGTAGATCCCATAGATTTTAAGCTATGGATCTTTAAGGTTCACTGTTTCATGTTTTCAACAGGCTATAACTCCGAAAGGAAATATTTAAGTACTCAGGATGGTCTATAGTTTTTTGTCTTATGTTTGTATCAGGAATCACCTCTCAAACGTTGTCGGTGTTGTTTTCAAACACCCTGTATATGAATGTAAGTTGCTTAAATCAATAGAGTGGCTAAGCGGTTATTGTACGCGCTATGGCACGGGAGACCCGGGTTCGATTCCCGGCGGGAGCTCATGTGGTTCGGATTCCATGTTAATCAGTAGGTCCATGTCTCATATAGCCTCGCTAATGAACGGGACGTTAAACTCAAAATCAACTCACCTCAACTCATTAAAATCAATATACATTTTAAAAGGAACAGTTTTATTGGTCTATAATTTTGAAACATGGACAGTCTTCTCACATTTGACTCTGAAAACTTGCTCACCATAAGGTAAGACTTACTGAATTCAGAAATCTATTCAAAAGTAGTTACCAAATTGCTTTCTTCCACTTTAAAATAGTAGGGTAATTTATCTTATTTGTGAGGATACTAATTTAATTTTTTTAGGACGATTATAAATGATCTGTTTCTAAAGTTAAGACAAAGGTGAATCGATACATTATATCTTTAACTGCTATTTTCTTCCAGTTTCAAGAAGATCATTAGGCAATTAAAATAACTAAATGGAAGGACAGATATGAATAATATCTCACAGGCAGATATTCCTTAACATTTTATTACCATATGCAACATTTAAATACAACATAGAAAGCAAAGCCACATGCAAAGCGTAAAGCGTAAAACGTCTACCTTAGTTTGATGCTGCGTAGAATACAAATTACTTACCGTTGATTACGTGTACCATTACACTGGCAGGGTCGGCGATGGTTGGAATGCACGTGTAATTCCCGGAGTCTGCATTTCTGGCGTTGGTGATTCGCAATCGACTAGTAAGAGCGTCCGTCCATTCTGTCTCTATCCGGACGCCCCCTCGTGAAGAGTCGTAATCAATAATCGTGGGGCCGTGGTACCAAAACACTGTCCCGAGGTCGTGTGGACCCTGATTAATGACACAGGTCAAACTAATGGTACTCCCAGTCTTCACATATAAATCCGAAGGACCGAGAATCCGAGCCTTCGCCTCTGCAAGATAAAAAAAAGAAAAAAGAAAAAAGAAAAAACGTCAGTGATTTACTATTTACACATTTTGCTATGTGAGAATAGGGTTCATTTTAAAACAGAGAATTGTGAATGTTTGCTCTGTAAAATCTATCTTCCGTTAGAAAAGCGAGATTAAAAGAATATATAATTGCATGTTTGATTTTCGTATAAAACAATCTCCTAAGCTTACATTTAACTTGTTTACATACCATTTGATAATACTCATATTTGCATATTCTCAAACGCTATCTGCATAGATAATGGTTCTGTGGTTGTAGCGCGTTTGTTGTTTCCTGTATTAAAAGCGGTGATCATGTATTAACAATAAACACCATGTTCATGACGTAAGAAATTAAAGTTTAAAAATAAGCAGTGAAACACATTTAATTTTTTTTTTTTCAATTTACAGCATGTAACGTTTATGTGTTGTTCGAATTTCTGTCAATACTAGAAATCCAAATAGTGTATTTGTTTTATCTTGGTAAGTTTATTAAACATATTTTCTTATTTCTAAGTTATTTTGTTTTAGAAATGCGTTAAACACATCATACAATATACTGTATTAACATATTTTCAACAAATATGTTACAATATTACTAGCGTTAAACACAATAAATTATTCAAACATGAAAAATACGTGCAATAATTAATAAATCCCATCGACGTGAGGGTAAATTCTAGTGTATTGTTTTCAAAAAATCGAGAAAAACTAGCTTATGTACATCTAAAAAGTATGTTGATAATACTTTTGATAAAGTGGATACTTTCAAATATCTAGGATCAGTATTAATAGACGAAAATCATATTCACGAAGAAATTAAATGTCGACTAAAAGCAGGGAATTTGTGTTACTATTCGGTTCAAAATCTCTTGTCGTCGCGACTTCTGACGAGGAATTTGAAGCTTAAAATATATAAAACGATAATCATACCTATTGTTCTGTATGGTTGCGAAACATAGCCGGTTACTCCGAGGGAAGAACATAGACTGAAAGTATTTGAGAACACGAGCCTGAGACGAATATTCGGAACCAAGAGGAACGGGAATGGGGAATGGCGGAAACTTCATAACGAGGAACTACATAATTTATACGGTTTACCCAACATTGTTAGGGTCATCATGTCTAGGAGGCTTAGGTAGCAGGTCATATAGCTAGAATGGAAGAAAGTAGAAACGCTTTCAAAGTCTTGACTGGAAGACCAATCGAAAAACGACCATTAGGAAGACCTAGGCGCAGTTGGGAGGACAACATTAAGATGGATCTCGCAGAGATAGGAATACAAAGTAGAAACTGAACCCAATTGGCTAAGGATAGAAGTCAGTGGAGAGCTTTTGTGAACGCGGCATTGAACCTTCGGGTTCCATAGGCCACAGAGTTAGTTAGTTATACTGTTTCAACAGTACTACTGGTTACAGTTACAAAATGGAGTTTACAGTTACAAGCAAAGGAGTGCCGTGATTGTTGCTCGGAGGATTTAATTATTGATGTTTTCGTGGGAACACAACTGCAATTTGTTAGAGGTAAGTGTGCTTTATTAACAAACCGGATTGGAGTTTAATAGGATTTATTTACTAGATTTATTCTAGTGATTTGGTAAATTTACGCAAATAGTACTTCTTTGTTACTAAGCAAATAGTCTTTAGTGTTTAAATATATATTTTTCTTATTTTTCTGTTGTTTTTGAGAACATTTTTCAATTTGAATTAATTAAAAGTATGATATAATAGGTATCTAAATCCGTTAAATATTATAGGTGACATTTACTGCAAATATCTAAAGAAGATATTAGTTTCAGGTAATCTGAAAATGGCATAATATGTCAGCTTTGACTTTTTTTTAAATGTAGTGGATGTAATCACGATTTACTCTTTCACAAGTGCACCACAAAGTCGTATTGTGCAACAGTTAGAACAGATATCAATAGAAGTTAAGTCTTCGAAATCGTATCCTCGAGTTAGGTATTGTATGCATTCCTTCAGTCTTTTCCTTGTTCCTAATAATAAAAAGTATTATAAAGTCGTATATATAGTTTCATTCTTGCTCTTTTACTTACCCAAAACTAATAGTCTGAAATTAATTTCTCCAACATATTCGAAATTTGTTAATTTCAGCTACAATGTTCACTAGTTTTGTTCTTGAGGTTACAAAGCGGTTAAACATATGTGAACTACAACGAATTTCACCGTCCATTTTATTTTGTTACACTACTGTATTATGGTCTACTTTGCCAAGTTGGAAGATACCCCCCCCCCATTTATTTAATCAATATAGTAATAAGTAAATAACAATAATGTTGATAATAAGTAAATATAATATTACTACTTTTTTAGGAATATGGCTAGATATGTTCTTTGGGATTCCCTTTTTCTCTCTACAGAATGTTTCTGATGCTTTCTGTGATTTGATGGCGATTGCACCCGATGACTCAGGACATCAGTTTTCTGATTATGTACTAGAAAACTACGTCAAAGAGAGCAGAACGTGAGTATTCCGATAATGTTCTAGTAGTATTTCTGAACTTGTAAACTGATTGAAGTTTCAATGTCCACTGGACGTGAGAGGACGTTAATGAACATTATAGAACTGGTGATACAATGTGATCATCAAAATAGTTTTTTCTTTTTCTTTTTTTCTTTTTCTTTTTTTCTTTTTCTTTTTTTTGGAAAATTAACTTTTTGTTTGAGTTTTAGTTAAAATAGAAATATTTATTTAATTTTTCGTCTTATAGTATCAAAAATTATTCGTCTTTTATCTATGCTCTTCACTACTTGCTCTATTATTTCTCTTCCAATTTTGATTTTTCCCTCATGTGCTAATCTTATTATTACCAAGAAAAAGGGCTTTTACTCGAGTATAATAACAGTATTTTCTTATATCATTTTCAAGTTTCCACCTGCTATGTGGGCTTCTAAGCCTTCAATTAGGCCACGGACGACAAATAGTCCAGAGGCCTTTCAGAGACACTTCAGCGAACAATTCTATGCAAGTTCTCCAGATATTCATCGAGTCGTGGAAGTTATAGTAGCTATTGATGAGTGCAAGAGTCTTGGTCTTGCAGTTTTTGCAAGAGTTTTGCATGCAAAACCAAGACAAAGACCAGGAATCCCGTTGCAAGACCAAGACCAAGACCATACCTGCAAGACCAAATCCAAGACCAAGAATCTTGGGCAAGAGTCTTGTACAAGTGCCGGTACTGCATGATTTTTTTTATAGAATGTAAAAAAGAAGGGAAAAATCATTACATATTTCACTTGAATTTCTTGGCTTCAGTAAAAATATCGCTGGAGTGAATGTGTTCCCAGTAGTTTATGCAATCTGTGTGAGTCAATCTGCCCTTGTAGCATATAGCTACAGTATGTCGTTTTCTGAATTGGTTGTTCACGTTTTCTGTAGATATTGCTCGTTTGCAAGGGATACAGGTGTCAGCTTGCGCCATGTGAGCTATTTTGGTGAACAAACACAGTGTGCGTGGGTTTTCTCAGGGTTTTTCCGTTTTTGGAACTTTCTTCATTCCACCATTTTAGTCATGTCTCATCATCACTGTCTCCCTTAGCCTTGGTACATAATCGTGGACTTTAAAAATTTCCAACGTATGCTTGAATCTTGGAGCCAAGGCCATACCCACGTAATCGGCAGCTATGGTGTACGGAATTACCGATGTTAAATACTCCATTTCTCTTTAGTTTTGGAAAAAGAACACCACTAATATGCTTTGAAATGAAATGAAGTGCCTAGTTTAATGTGTGCTCATAAAATTAATATCGAAATAACATTTTCATGACATTGACAAAAAATTTAGTGCATGTGACCGCAAGTTTGATTTCATGGGCGGATGCTTATATGTTGAATAATTGTTTATCATTATAACTTTTAGCTTCCTTAGGCACATAGCACATCGAGGATTGGGCGAAATAACATTATACTACAACAGTAAATCTATATTATAAAATTGAAAGTGATTATGCTTGTGACTCCTAATCTCTTGAACCACCCGCTCCATCTCGATCAAATTATCAACACAGAGGAGGTTTGAGACAGGGATTGTTTTTATCATTTTACTTTGACGATGAAACTTAGGAAAGGGGAGGAGGAGAGTTATAAAATAATAAGTAAACTTTAACATCACGAACTAAACGACCAATCTCGATCAAATTTTTAACATAGATGCGGTTCAAGCCTGGAATGTTATTTGTCAGTTCGGTTTGACGGAGCAACGTATGGGAGGAGGACGAGAGGAAGATATACAAAAATCAATAAAAATAAAAATAAAAGTGACTAAGTTTGTGAATTAATAGCTCTTGAACCACCAAACCGATCTTAATCAATTTTTTAACATGTATGAGGTTCGGAAACGGTAAGACTTTTTTTTTTAAATATAGTTTCACTTTGATGGTAGAATCTAGGGACGGGGAGGTATATATAAAAATAAATAAAACTGAATAACTCTTGAAACACCCGACCGATCTCGATCAAACTTTCAACATGGATTAAGTTCAAGTTTGGAGCGATTTTTATCATTTGACTTTCATGAGGAAGGATATATATATATATATATATATATATATATATATATATATATATATATATATATATATATGTGTGTGTGTGTGTGTGTGTGTGTTCGTGTAAAAATTAAAGATTTAAATGGTGAATTTGTGACTTCATCACTCTTGAATCAGTCGATCGATCTCAATCAAATTTTCAACATAGATGAGGTTCAGGTCTCAGACTGGTTTCTGTTATATCACTTTGACGGTGCAGCTTAGGGTGGGAGAGGGGAGAGATATTTAAAATGATCGAAAATGACCGATATTAGAGTGGAATCTATAGTTTTCGGGGGCGCTGAGATAAACAGTGACACTTCCGATGCTGTTTAAATTAAAATTGAGCCCCGTAGATTGGCGGAGGAGAGGGGAGATACATAAAAATCATCAAAAATGACAAATATTAGTGTCGAATTCCTAGTCTTTAAGGTCGCTGAGTGAACACTGACACTTCAGATATCATTTACGACCAAATTCGGCCCATAACTTGGAGGAGGGGAAGATACATAAAATGATCAAAAAATGACCGAATATTTGTGTCGAATCCATACTTTCTGGAGTCCCTAAAGCGAGCAGTGATAGTTTCCATCCCGTTTAAATGCAAATTCGGCACCACAACTTGGAGAGGGGAAGGAAGGAGATATATAAAAATTATCGAAAATGACTATTATTATCCATGTTGAATCCATGGTTTTCGAGATCATTGAGATGAACAGGGACACTTCCGATCTCGTGCCTTACAATATGGGGGAAGAGGAGATATATATAAATTTATTGAATTTATTATTTCATAGGCTATATAATTTATGAAATAAATGACTGATATTAGTACCGAATCCATAGTTTTCGGGGTCCCTAAGATAAACAGTGACACTTCTGATGTCATTTAAATCCAAATTCAACCCTGTAACTTGGGGAAGAGGCGAGAGAAATATAAAAATAATCGAAAATGACGGATATCAGTGAGCGCTTTAGTAATAGTAAAAATTGACTGACTAACGAAACATATTATTATTATTATTATTTTAATTAAACCCAACGAAGTGGGTAATTGATGTTAGTAATCCATATTCACAAATGAGACTGATTTTACACAGTTATTTCAAATAACTTGGAGTTTGATGCCATTATCTTGTAATTCTAATATGGGTCAAAAGTATTTATTTAAATTGAGTTTACAGAAAAGATATAGACAGTTGAGTCGTTTTCAGTTTTCACTCAAATTATTCTAAAATATTAAAAGTTTTGATTATAATATTTATTATTTTAATTTTTGTTTCGCTTTTTTGGTGAATATTGCTAAATATATCATCATAGCTATTCTGCCATTATTGGCAGCTTCCTTGCTGCAACTGAGAAACTTCGATGTATGGTGGTCCTCAGCTAGTCTCTTCCTCTTAACGTAGCAATTTTGTGTTTTAATACTGCACCTTCCTTCAACTACAGTCTCCTTCGCTCCTTCCACATCTTTCCGTCCGCCATACCCTCTAACACGTCCTCCTCAGCCAATATCACAACCATTTCCTCTTTCTCCTCTTATCAATTTCTAAAATTCCTATTTCTTTCCCCTATTGCTAATATTTTTAACACCTTCCCATTCGTTTTCCGTTAAACACAGCTAATTCTCTCCTTTTTTTCTCCATGCTCACGTTTCGAAAGTCTGCGATTTTTTCATAGTTTTTGCGTAATGTCCATGTTTCTGCCCCATAGCGTATATATTGGAATCAGTAAAACAAAATCTCATTATTTAATTGGAAGTTTGTTTAATACAGGAATTAGCTAATCATGTTTGAAAAGAAAACTCTGACGCCTTTAGAGTGTAAAAATAATTTTGCAGTTTATGGTATCTCAATAACTTGTGTGTCTTGATTTTCTTTCATGTGTCTCATCTTCCACGATTTGGGAACCACTGGAGTGTTGGATCTGTTAAAAATGTAAAAAGATTACGAAACGTTGTGATTTACGTGGACAACCATTAAAAGAAAAAGTCATCGTCTTTGTTGTACACTATCATCATACTTACAGGAAGGTAAACTATGTCACATTTAGAAACATACATTGTATTTCTGTTAATATTGGCATATAGTAGAATTTTTATCCCTTATGTCCAGAGTAAAATTTGCCTACGAAAAGTATAAGATCTTTTAAAAACAAGACTTGCAAGACTCTTGCAAGCAAGACCAAGACAAAGTGTTCCAATGCAAGACCAAGACCAAGACAGGATGTGCAAGTCCAAGAACAGAAAGGTCTTGGTCTTGGTCTTTCATTTGCTCATCACTAATAGTAGGGATTTAGAAGGAGACAGACTTGAAATTTTATTCTGTTGCCAAAGGTTAACTGTGTACAATAAGGAAAAAAGAAGTGTCTAGACAAGAATTTATTATCAAAAATTTCCAGGAACTTAAGAAATGCACAACGAACATAAGCATGGAAAGAATCAAATTTCTTAAATCCATTGGACATAAATTGCAAGGAAAGAAATTGTGAATTAAAAGCTATTGTAAATTCTTATTGTAGAAGTAATTGTATAAGAAAGTAAATTTTTGGCACATTGACTATGCTGTTTTGATCTGGTTAACACAAAAATAGTTTTTCATTTTCATAATAATAAACATTTAAATTTGGCAACGTTGTAAAAAAACTATTCAAACCTGCATTTTAGGGTCTTGATCTGTATAACTGAAAAGTGTGCGCAATCTTGGATCTCAAGTGAGCTCAAGTTTGTTGTACCATAAAAGTACATGATTTATCCCTTTTATCACCCCTTTAACCAGTATCTGTCAATTTTCACCGTTTATATATATACTCACAGTCTGAAGAAAAATAGTTTTGAAGAAAGGCTTCCATAGCACATCTATGAAGGAGTGCGAGAGGTAGACATATCAAAATGATCAAAAACGACAGATTTAGTGTCGAGTCCATAGTTTTTGGAGTCCATGAGTTGATTGGTGACAGTTATGTCCAAATGAGGGTAAGATTTACTAGTACATAGGACGAATAGAAGAAGTTACATATAATATGATCGAAAACGGTCGCTTAGACAAATAGTGACATCCACAATGTCGTTTAAATCTGATTTAAGCGCCCATTAGCAATCAATGGGTGAAATGGTGACATATAGAAATATCGGAAACGACTATATTAGTGTAGGATTACTAGTTTATAGCGTCACTAAGTTAATTAGTGGCAGTACTGGTGCTGTTTAGTTCCAAATTCACTCCGAATGGGGCAACGACCCCTTAGTAATCCTATGCAGAGTGCGGAAGAAATAATGATGATAAAACTTACCGATATTAATGTCGAATTCATAGTTTTCGGGTTACTTGGATTAAGGGTGACACTACAAATGACATTTAAATTAATGTTCATCCCCATTAGTACCTTTGCGGTGAAATTGTGAATGTAAAAATAATTGTAAATGACCGATATTAATGTCACATTCATAGTTTTAGGAGTCTCTTAAGTCTATGTTTAAACCCATTACCACCTAGGGTGGTGGGAAGGGTCTGACATGTAAGACTAATCGAAAACGATACATATTAGTGTATAATCCGTAGTTCTAGATATTATTGTGATTAATAATTACACTTTCGATGGCGTTAAAGTCATGTATGTTTCTGAATGTCATAGCCTTTTGTTGTATATCATAAACCCTTATATATATATATATATATATATATATATATATATATATATATATATATATATATATATATATATATATATATATATATACTTTATTTTCTTTTATATAGAATGTTGAACATACATTCAACAGTAAGAAATATAAATCGAGGAAATAATAATTAAACAATTAATAGCTATAATGTGTGTAGGAAACTAGTAAATAAGTGAAAACAACAAAAATATATGATTGCTAATACATGAAGGAAAATGAGAGAAAAAGAAAAATCCCTCCACGTAAATACGATCTAAAATCAATATACAGGATAGAACATTTAGAAAACTCCAGACATTTAAGAAAACATAGGTATTATTCAAAAACAGTTAATACATATACTATGTGATCAAAAGTATCCGGACATCACCAAAAACATACGTTTTTCATATTAGGTGCATTGTGCTGCCACCTACTGCCAGGCACTCATTATCAGCGACCTCAGTAGTCATTAGACATCGTGGAAAAGAAGAAATGGGGCGCTCCACGGAACTCACGGACTTCGAACGTAGTCAGGTGATTGGGTGTCACTTGTGTCAGATGTCTGTACGCGAGAATTCCACACTCCTAAACATCCCTAGGTCCACTGTGTCTGATGTGATAATGAAGTGGAAACGTGAAGGGACACGTACAGCACAGAAGCGTATAGACCGACCTCGCCTGTTGACTGACAGAGACCGCCGACAGTTGAAGAGGGTCGTAAAGAGTAATAGGCAGACATCTACTCACACCATCATACAAGAATTCCAATTCATCAGGAATTCATCAGGATCCACTCCAAGTACTATGACAGTTAGGCGTGAGGTGAGAAAATTTGGATTTCATGGTCGAGCGGTTGCTCATAAGCCACACATCACGCTGGTAAGTGCCAAACGACGCCTCACTTGGTGTAAGGAGCGTAAACATTGGATGATTGAACAATGGAAAAACGTTGTGTGGAGTGACGAATCACAGTACACAATGTGGTGATCCGATGGCAGGTTGTGGTTATGGCGAATGCCCGGTGAACGTCATCTGTCAGCGTGTGTAGTGTCAACAGTAAAATTCGGAGGTGGTAGTGTTATGATGTGGTCGTGTTTTTCTTGGAGGGGGCTTGCATCCCTTGTTGTTTTGTGTGGCACTCTCACAGCGCAGGTCTTTATTGATGTTTTAAGCACCTTCTTGCTTCCCACTGTTGAACAGCAATTCGGGGATGGCGTTTATATCTTTCAACACGATCGAGTACCTGTTCATACTGCACGGCCTATGGCGGAGTGGTTACACGACCATAACATCGCTGTACTGGATGACATGCACAGAGTCCTGACTTGAATCCTATAGAACACCTTTAGGATGTTTTGGAACGCCGATTTCGTGCCAGGCCTCACCGACCTACATCGATTCCTCTCCTCAGTTCAGCACTCCGTGAAGAATGGGCCGCTATTCCCCAAGAAACTTCCAGCACCTGATTGAAAGTATGTCTGCGAGAGTGGAAGCTGTCACCAAGGCTAAGGGTAGGTCAACACCATATTGAATTCCACCAGTACGGATGGAGGGAGCCAGGAACTTGTAAGTCATTTTCAGCCAGAAGTCCGGATACTTTTGATCACAAAGTGTATGTTTTCAAACTTCTGACACGTAAATTCATGTAGTTAGAAACTGAAGAGCATCTAAACACACTTGGTTCGCTGTCATGTTAACAAAAATTGTGTTTCAATATTATTGGTTGGTTGGTTCCATTGGAGTTCAGCTTCCCTATCAGCTAGGGGCGTCATTTAGGGAGGCAGGAGAAATTGCCCCACTGAGTAAATAATACACATATTTTAATCGTGTCTATATTAATATCTTAATAAAAACGAGAAACTATTATGTTGGTGGAGAACTTTGTCCCCCACCAAATAAACTCTAAAATGACTTACGTTTACTTCTTTCATTACCAAGATATATGAACACGTACCTACAGCTTAACTTGAGCTTCAAACCACAGGAGCTCCTCCCAGAAACTAAGCTTGGCTACTCAGACCAAAGACGCGTGTGCTATTCACATAGCTCTCTTAAAACATTACTGAAAGTGAAACTGGAGGACAGCAATATGAAAATAACTTAATGGAATGTTTACGTATAATCTGATTTAATTTCAGATATAACAATCTTGATGTTTAAGTGTCAATATTTACTATTTAATTTGTAACTGGTTCTTGTACCATCGTCCCCCATTTCAAATATTTACACGTAGTAGATTTCTAAAACTATATTACTTTGTTTATTTACCATTAGAAACAAAATCGTTCAGTATCATTTTTCAAAACTCTAATTATATTTTTCTTTGATCCGTAAATGTACAAACAACTTTCCATTTTTTTTGTTTACATTTTAACCATTAGTTAAATTGAAAACGAACAAGAAATTGGGTAAATACGAAAGTTCAGTACACAGGAATGTTAACTTGGAAAGAATAATACTAATAAAATCACCAGCAAACAGTGAATTTCTAACTGATGTGTCCAAATGTTGACGTGAGTGTATGTTACATCAATATGGTATTATACTTCTATGTTATCTTTTTCGACGGAACTACAATCACAATCAGCACATATTTATTTACAGTTTACAGTAAAGGCTCTGTCATAACATATAAATGTATAACGTTAAGCAACTAGAGAGCTCAAAAGCTGGATATATTTGTAATCCGGAGAACTTAAGAGGGCAAAATATGTAATTTAATGGCAGTTCTCGGGATCAGATAATATTTTGGCAAATTTACTTAGTATTTATTATTAATAAAGGAAATTATTTTCAGTCGTGCTGTAAATCCTCTATTACACACAAATGCATTTCAAAACAAGAAAAGCAAAAACTAGTTGGAAATATTATGTACTTTATATTTCTTACGTATTTCCATTATTTTCTTGTACAAAAATTCTGAACTTCACATTCTAGCGTATAACTGCTAATGCATTTTGATCCGAGTGTTTATTTATTATATCTTTCTTATAGGAAATTCAACTTGTAACGTATCACAGAATAGTAAACAAAAGAAATTTCTAACTGTACTTCAGCGCTTTTCGCTGCTAGATGCATACATAACTATATTTTTAACCTTTCCCGCTACATGGTCCCGAGTTCGATTCCAAGTGAGAGAGCATAACAAAATTTAATTGCACAATCATTCACTTTCATTAATCATCTGGAAAAAGGCAAAGAATTTTGAAAAAAAAAAAATGAAAACAGAAGCTTGAGAATCCATTTCATTTGTCATCATCTGTGCTCAAGCAAGGAAGGTTTCACTGAGGGAAGAAGGACTGTCTAAAATAATGGGGAAGCTAACTACATAACAGACATAGGGAGGACTATGATCCGTCGTATAACATAGCCTACAGAAAAATTACAAAAGATCCTATGAAATAGTCACATTCCAGTCACTTTATACTTTGATAAGGAACAGACTTTGACAGAGAGTGACATTTCAGACTTTAAGAAATTGTTCATCGATATAGAGTTTCACGACTTTAAATTCTATATTAGTATATATATATATATATATAAAGCATGTGCTTCTCAAACTCAGGGAGGACAGTTCCCCTTTCTGCCTTCCACAAATGATACCCCTGCAGGGACAAATTATAAACTGTTATAGAAGATGGTAGTAATAGGATGGAACAGATGGCAGGTTTTCAGCAAATCTACTGTAACAAATTAATTTGTAATTAATTTAGTTGATATTTATATTTCCAGATTGAGACTATGGATAATGTTGTCAATTGTTTTGCAATTACGCTAGGTGGAGAAAGAGAGAGAAGGAAAAGAGAAATCCACAATCCGGTAACGCCGTGCTATAAATCGCGTACCATTGGCTACTGCTCATTTTGCTTCTTGTATGAAAAGAGTTGTAACATCATATAGACACTCTTGTACTACCTTATTTCAATTTTATTTTTTTCAGCATTGCACTAGTGGCATGGATGGATAAAGGGACTGCGATATTAATCATATCGCTATCTTCTCATACGCAACATGTTCTGCCCATATGAATTGATTGACCAATTTCTTTCATAGCATAATAATTTTGATAATCATTACTGTATAAATTCAAAAAACAAATAAGCAGTAGTCATCACTTCATACAGCTTCAATTTTTGATATACTGTTTCGTTTCTTTTCTTGTTAATTTTACATAAAAAATATTATTGATATAAGGAGTACGAGAATGGAAATTAAGATATCTAAAGAGTACTTCTCATTTTCTTTCGTCACCACAGACCGTGAAAAAAGGTTTTTTTCTTATCTTCAATTATAGATTCAAGCACATTGTTATCGTTAATGAGGAGAAAGAATTACCATAAAGTTTTCATGAAGTAGTGTGTTTTGAGTGATTATGAGAACGAAAATTTTTACTCCTTTGAAATTGTGCCAGCCAATAATAGGATTTTCATGTCATAAATAAGATAAATATTAAACTTGATTTTCTTTCAAAAGAGAGAGAGATACAGATAGAAAGTGTGTTCAATAGGACGCCATTTTACTTACCTCTTTTCCCAGTAGCATAGTGGTATAGAGAACTAAACCTTTCATTTCGGAGAACATAAAATAATAATATTTTTCCTTTTAAGATATTATTCCTTATAGTTTCTCCTTTGTATAGTATCTTATCTCTTTCGAAGGGAGATGCTTTTAATTTTTCTATCCCATTTGAAACAGCCGCCGTCAAGGGTTATGGTGGCACATTCGCTTGAATGTATATATGTGTGTGTATTGTTGTTGTTGCCGCCACAGAAGTCATTCTGTTTCATCACAGCATTTTTTCCCTTAAATGATTTTTTTTTTCTTCAGAAACGAATGTAGTTTCTTACTGAATCGATTTGGCAGTTTGCCATCATCAAAACGTATCCTTCTTTCTTATTCTACCACAAAACTACAATCGTATGTATTTCTTTTCTTTTTCTTTTACATTTCCCGATTTTCTTTATTGTCTTATTTTATATTTTTTACTTCTTTCATTTCTCATTCCTTTACTTTACCCGTTTTGGTATTTTTCTCTTTTTTGACTAAAGTTTCTGTTTTGTGATTTCTCTCCTCTTTTTCTCACGTCAAATGGCGCTACATATCTTTTGTCTTTCCCCTGTCCAAAACATCCATAAAAGGCTTTACTTTCTAATTCATCTTCGCAATGTTGATTTCTTCTTCCACGGCTTGATTTCGTCTTGCACTCTTTGAACCTACTTTTTTCATACACGTAATACATTCATTTTTTTTTAAATCTACATATACAGTTTTCCTTTGTGCCGTTACTCATATTGTATCTTTCTATATACATCTTTTTTCTCACACTAAACCGAACCTTCTGCATTTACTACTTATTAACACAAAAAGTCCATACCAAATGAAATTGGAAGTATCCATCTGTATAAGAATGGACGATCTTACACAAAATGTCGAACACCCCTATAGTTTGAGAAGAGCTTTGTTGTGGTTAAATAACGAGTTAACATCTATTGATCATTTGCGTAGAAGTTCTGGGTTCAATTCCCAATAGAAAAGCATGTATTTCCAATACGATACATTAAACTGTTGGTTTTGTATGGTCTCTGTGTATGATCAAAGAAACCAGAAAATGTATTACTTCTCCGAAAACTCTATAACCATCTTTCTACGATATGACTGTTGCAAAAATTATACATTTGTTCGTTTGAAATTTAAAAAAAAAAAAAAAAAAACAGTGACTCTGAGTTCTAAAAAGAATAAAAGACACAATCATACTCAAAAGTTCGAAAACTCTTTTCAACCAAAATGCAAAATACTATTGAATCCCAACAAATGCACGATGATAACTTCTAAAATGTAAATATTGTTTTAGACATCCTAAATTTATAGGTCTCTATGCAGAATCGCTTTTAGCGTCGAATTACGAGTTTGGCTAACGAGCGATGCCAACTGTTGTATTTAGAAACACGTTACTGAAGTCGTCAACGATTTATATGGAAAAAAGCCAGCCACAACTTTTACGCAGGGTTGAGCAAGCACTTTAGGAGATTCCAATGTAACAGAGAATTATCCTATCTTACTTCGATTTCTAATAATGGAATTCTAAATTTATTTTAAAAACTTCTCGCTACCTCTTATTATGTTTCCTAGATCAGTATTGATCGACTTGGAAACGAGAAATAATTTATTTCTCCCATTTTCTGATTGAATATCACCTCCATTGTTTTTTTACTCTGGCCAAATTAGATAGTGATCCATCAAATAGGTCTTGAGATTGTTTATCTCTCGGACGGACGGATACACAAAGATCTATTTTGTCTACCGGAGGACGGGCAGACTTGAGGACAGACATGATAAATATGTAATTGAGTTTTTATCGGTATACCCAACTCCTTAAAACATTAATTCTTTTAAAGTTTCCCTACTTGTATCAATATTACCTACAAGAAAATACTAAAGATATAAATATAGAGTAATCAGGAAAGATACCATACTTGACAAGATTATTCACATATTTTCTTTTCTTTCTTTAAGCAGAACATGTTTGAAATATAAATTAAAAAAAAATACACTCTTGCAGCCTTATAAATAATAGTAGCGAAACATATTAAACACAAGAGTGTAGAAAACAAAGCATTTCATTTATGACATAAGTATAATACTTAAGATGACATGCCACAGGCAGATACAAATACATGTTTCCTCTAAACTATGTATGCTAAACTCTGGAGATATGCAAAGTGTGCAAGATAAGAAGGAATGGAATCACAAGGTTAAGCATGAAAAAGTCAGACGGCTTGACAAAATTAAAGGAGAACAAACTTCAAATAAAAAATGATATTGCCCACCTTGCATTATAAAATAATGCATAAAGTATTAACGACACTGCCCCAGACTCCTGGTTTTAGGTAGTAAAAGCAACTACTTAACGCCATATGGTAATGTGAGAATTAGCGGACAACTCAATGTACAATCTGTAACGAGTACTTGCATATACCTCTTTCACTATCTCTCCAAAATTTATTCTACTATTTACGTGTGTTAACTGGAATTTCATTTATAGCGGTTTTGCTTTTCTAGCAGATTAATAATACACAGTTTAAGATTGTTGGTTTACTTTTTACAATTTGTTTCGTTTAAATGTTTTCATTTCAAAAGCTACTTATCTTCTCAAGCAACACACTCCCAACATGGGGAGATGTGGCGATGAGAGGGAGGCTTTAACTATTATTCAACAATCGTCTGTTCGTTTGCATGTTCTCTACCTGCCCTCGTAACCGCTGGCAGACTAGTAGATGGTTGTGGAAGTATAGGGAGAGGATAATCGGTGGGAATTTTGCTCCAAATGAGGTGGATGTACATACATGTCGACCAAGTGATATGTGAATCCATTGCTTTTCTTCTTGTGTTGACTAAAATAGGCTTTCCAAAGCGGTGTGTCGGGACACTGATTATCGTGCAGCTCCGTGGGGTGTGTGGCAAAATTTTAAGATATAAATGCATGTCGTCTACATGGATTATAAGTCTTGACTTAATATAACATATTTTACTTTTAGTGTAAAGATTTTAATAATAAGTAAAATCAATTTTGATGCAGACTGGGTAGTCAACTTTAGCATCAGAAGTCAATTCCACTTGTCAATACTTACATGATTTATCTAGAAAATTATACTTTTATACCCCTATAATTTATATAGTTTTATATTAGAATTTTTATCAATAAAAAATCTAATATATATGTCCCTATATAATGAGGGTTCTATAAAGTGTGTCGCCAATGGAAACATGTAGGAACCTCGAAAATACAAATACATGAATAAATAAATAAATAACGCAGAAAAATATCACAGCTTCGTTTTGGGGGAAATATTGATTTTAAATGCACACTGAACTTACTTTTCGTAACATGCTTCTTAACTTTATGACACAAAACTGGGGTCCGTGCGGACTCTAGCCTTCATTATGTTCACGTATTTTCTCTGTTTGTTTTATATTTTTATCCACGATTCAGGACACCTCTTTTTAAGATGTTTTAATTCACTCATAACAATTTACTTCTTGTACGCTTTTGTATTTAGAAATTATAAGAATATTTAAGAACCAAAACGTATTTAGCACACCTGGGGTCCGTACAGATCCTCCACTGAAAAAAAGGACTTGGTCAGGAATACTAAATTTGTTTGGTCAGGGCATTTGGTCACATTATTTGGTTAGTTTAACCAAAATTTAGTCATTTATACGAAATTGGTTTGGTCATGAGCACTATATTTTTTGGTTAAACATTTGGTTGATTAATTTTGTTATGCGAACCAAATCTTAAGTGATGTGGTAAAGACTTTTGTTTCCCTGACCAAAATGTTTAGTTACAAGGTCACGTGTATGCATTTGATTTCTGGGTCAACATGGCGAGTATGAAAGTGTAAATCGCGGTTTGTGCATATGAATGGAAGTATATAGTGTTTCTACCGGGGAAAAAATAAGACGTTTAACTAACCATCACAAGTTTACACCGCTTAGAATTCAAACGACGTGTGTGAAACAGACTTTTGTCTACACTATCCAACTTTCAACATCAAACTCTCAATGATGTGAAGTGATACGTAATTGTCACCTGAGAGCAAAACAATGGATCTCGTGAGCAATACATTAAGAACTTGAACTTACCGCTGCTAGTCAACGTTTTTCGAGGTAAGCTTACCTTTTCGTTCGTATTACTTTACTGTTAGTTAACGCGTATTGGCTACTTTAGTAACTGTAAATTTGGCATAACAAATGCGCTTTTGGTAACCTTTACAATACACGCTCCAGCTGGGCATCGATATGTACGACCACTTTGAAAGGTTGTAGTAGAGTAGGGTAGGACAGAATAGAGTAAGATAGGGATAAGTAGGGTAGAGGTAGGAACGGGTTAGCTCAAGTTTAAGGAAGTGTTGACCCATTTTCATAGAATTAATAGAGTAAAATTTGTATTTTTAATGTCAGTTTAGTACCTGTACCAACAGTATTTGGTAGTTGCTACCAAATGTTTTGGTCAAATTCACTAAATGTAGGTTTAGTATTTACAACCAAATTATTTCGTCCGAAGCAGCAAATCGGGATAATTTTAACCCAATCAAATCCTACTTATTTGGTCAAAATCACCAAATGCATATTTGGTAATAATAACCAAATACTAGGTTCCTGCAACCAAAGAAATCGTAACCATATGATTTTGTGCTGGTGACCAAACGTTTGGTTGGCGCTATATTGAACAAACGATGTGGTAATCAGCACCTATTTTTTGGTCAATCTGACCAAACCTTTTCTTCAATGTATAGTTTTCCATGCTCCCATATGCGCAGACAGATAAATAAAGCTTGCTAATTGGTAGTTTCTAACAATGACAACCTAAATGAAAGTAAATATTTATTCCTCTGAGAAGTAAGTTGTGTTGTTTTAAAAATTGTCAGAAGATGACAGCACGATCTTTGTGTTTTTATTCTATTACAATTTGGATACCTTACTGGATGTTACTATACACATATTTTTGAAACACACAAATTCTCTTTGACAAAAAGTGTACTTCCTGTATAATATTTGTGAGGAAATTGTTTAATTTTTTTGTATTTCAAAGTTGCCGGAGTATATTAGAACTCAAATATACGTTTCAGGTCAAAATTACATTGAGAAAGTTCTGTTATTTAGTTGCAGTGTCTCGTCTAGGACTGCCTAAAGAACGCGTTCTGTGGATGTTAGAAGTAAAATTAACTGATAGCGAGACAGCTAAGGTTGAATCGGACGACAGCCATTACGAGTATGGACGTGAATTCTTTAGGCAAGGGAAAGGAGACCAAATTACCGGCACCTCCAATGAACGTGATGTGGACCTGTTTTCTGATTATGACACTCCGCAGAGTTCTTGCCAAATTTTAGACATGTCAACGGAGCACGGAACAGACTACAGAATTTACAGCTCCACGCGGAAGAAAATAAAAGTGCACAGAACCCGGCAGACACTAGACGTTGGCAGCAGATGTCGTCAAGGAATCAAGGGGCTTCAAACCAGCGGAATTAAGTATTCAGAATGAATGACGTGCCTTCCAAGGTTTCAAACTCCAGAATTAGTAAATCTAATTGTGCAGGAAACAGAAGCTTGAATCTATGTTCAGAAAGTAAAGGACTAAAACTCAGAAAGCGACGAAACTGAAATATGCGCGTTCATAGACTTCATTATTGTGGCCCTAGTGCCAAAATCGGCAGAAGGCTTGAATGAATTGTGGCCAAGTGAAAATGGACGTCCAATATTCCAAGCAATGACGTCGCTGAATCATTTTAACTGTCTTCTTAGCTTTTGGTGATTTCATAACATTCAAACTAGTCGAAACTGGAAACAGACAAGATATCAGCATTCCGTGAACTGTGGGAAGTATTCGTTCTGAATTTCCATGACTTGTACAGATGTACAAATTTCTAAACTATGGATCAGTAACGGCTACCTACATGTGGAAGATTTTTTGTGTGTGTTTACATTCCAAGTATGTCTGGAAAATAGGGTATAAAAATTTACTGAGTGTGCAATAATGAAACATCATATTCATTCAGAGACAAAATACATGTTTTTCAGCATGTAGGGCATGAACGAGGCAATGTAAAAGACCTGGTGAACTGACTTGTAAAGCCATGGTTAAATAAGGGAGGAAATATAACTATGGAGATTTATTTCACAAGCACCAGGCTCACCGAGAGCTGCGCCTTCAGATAACAACAGTTGTTTTTACAATGAGAAGGTGCGAAAGGGATATCCATAGGGAAATGGTTGAAAGCCATGAGCGATCAGAAAATACGTAGAAACAAAGAAAATGTAATATATATAGAAAATTTCAGTAGAATGTATCGTAGTATATATATATATATATATATATATATATATATATATATATATATATATATATATATATATATATATATATATATATATATATATATATATATATATATATGTGTGTGTGTGTGTGTGTGTGTGTGAGTGTGTGTGTGTGTGTATGTGTGTGTGTGGTAGGGAACCAAGGATTTCTAGGCAGGAGAATAAAAAATGGTTTGTGTTTAGTATATTCTTCTAGTAAGTATAGTGTTTATTTCTACTATATAATAGTAAATAAAACTAAAAAACTGTATTTAATAATATAATAAAAATAAAACCTAATAAATTGCCTACTAACAATGTTATTGGTTTGGGCCCGCATGGACCCCAGGCCCAGCTTGACATTAACATAATCTTTGAAAGGTTGGCGTCATAAGGTTAAGTCCAAGGCCGAATTTTGATGGCCAATTATTCGAGAATCAAATGCTTCTACTTGACAAAATATGAAATGTTAATAGACGTTAATCAACTTAATGTGCGTATGAAGTACAATGGTGTGAAGGCTTTTGATTCTGAGTTATTGGTTATCAGACTTGATATTTAGACTCAGTTAAATATGAGCCCCAACTTCGGTGACCAATAACTGGAAACAAAATATATGTACACCATAATAAGAGGTCCAGCTAAAAAAATAACAGAATTATGCCAAAAGTACGGTTTATTGCCAGAAACGTACACATTAAAGATGATCCCCTTCAACATGCTCCCCTTTTCTGTCTGTACATGTTTGCAGAAGAAGTTATCATTGTTGAAAACAGCTGTGGAAATATTCGGTGTCACTGTGTTGAGTACCTTTATCATTTTCCGTTTCATCTCTTCCACAGTCTAAAAGTAATTTCTTTTGAATGCAGACTTCACTTTCGGAAAAATAATAAATTCACATAGTGCCAAATCTGACGAATAAGGTGGGTGTTTCAACACTGGAATTTTTTCAGCTAACAGAAACTGCTTAACAATCATAGCAATATGCAAAGGGGCACTGTCATGATGCACAATCCATTCATTGTTCTTCCAGAAAGGGTATTTTGTTTCTAACGCGTTGTCGCAACTTCACCAAAACATGCTGATAATAATACTTATCCATTGTCTGACCTGATGGTATCTATTCAATCAGGAGCAGACCTTTGATATCAAAGAATACAATTAGTATGACTTTCACTTTCGATTTGCTCTTGCGTACCTTTTTCATTCGCGATAAAGAGAGTTTTCTAGTGGATGGATTGTCTTTTCTTCTATAGCAGCTTTCTTTTATTTTCTTATTTTTAGCGCATTTTGAAGTCGACGAATATTTTTAAAGTTTTTATTTTCTCATTTACTGGATTTTTGTAATCGGTTAGTTTTAAATTCCTTTAATATTTCTAGTTTCGTTACTCCAGTATTTTACCTGGAACATTAACATCCTTCAAAATGAGAGCCTTCGAAATATATGTCAGCAAATATTTGTTCAAATCAGTCTATTCCTTACGAAATTATACATGAACTAACGTACAATTACGGTATTAGTATAGTAAGCCGTTTATAAGTTTTAGCCTGGCTCAGAAGCGAATAATTATATTTTGGTGAGATATACATAAATCGCCATTAAAGTACTTTCTTTTACCACAAAAGTATCAATAAAATCCATGCTTTTATGCCAAAACTATGCGTCAACATGCCCACAACAAAGCCGGTTAATTAATAATAGTATTAACAGTGCATCCGTAGAGGTATTTCATGGTCTTACTCTAAGTACTATTATTACATCACGCTGGAATTTACACGAGACTACCAGAACATCTTCTTCCAAACCAGATAAAATCACATACCTACAATATATAAGCACACACGCACTATATGCATGTATAAATAAAAGATCGAATTGAGAATCTCTTGCTTTTTTGGAGTCAATTAAAAACGTTAAATTTCGCAATATTTTCTTTAAAATACTATTTGTTTTGTTTGTTGAGGTTGGCTTTTTGCTATTTTTGTTCATTTACATTTGTCTCGTTTATGATCTTATCTTTAGAATCAATACATATTTGACGACGCGAATGGGGGTTCGGTGCACTTCACATTCCCTGTGATCACGTCAACCCTACGTTGATGTACACAGTGAGGGCATGTCTACGGAACTGCTAAAGCAGAGCGATAATTCTCCTCTGAACGCTTCGGTGTTGTGTCTGGCAACCAAATAGAATATTTCATTTTACAATGCTTCCTAAGAAAAATAAAATCACTAGGCTAAATGAGGCGGTGATTATGAGAAGTGAATGAAATGGTGGAATGAAGAAAGTAGGAGAAAACGGGAGAACTCCGAGAAAATCTATGTACACAGTGTTCGTCCACCACCCCGATCAAACCAGGGACCCCAAGCACCAGAGGTGAACGCTCTACCACTGAGCCACTGCGCCGCTTACAATGTTTCGTATATATATATATATATATATATATATATATATATGTGTGTGTGTGTGTGTGTGTGTGTTGTTAAAAATCTCAAGTCTGACTTGAGAGATCGAGATTCAAGTTGTGGCAGAAAATGGAAAAGAACTAGCGCAATTCCTTTAGTTCGATAGTCTGTAATTAAAGTGGAAAAGACCGTGCTATGTAGCATCTGATTGTGCCTTAATACGGGCTTGTCCCCTTTTTTATTTACGAAGTTATCAAATACAAAGCTAGACATATTTAGAATATACAACAATTACGAAATTCCACCTTATCTAAAATATGAACATAATTTATTTAATAGTGTGACAACATTCTAAGATATGAAGTGCTGTACATTAGGATGCATTTGTAATGTTAGCAAAATTATTGTATATATAAAAAAATTGCAAAGCCATACAACACAAAACTCTTTACTTTTTACTTCTTGAAGTAATGTGCTGTGTCTGGTAACAAGGAACGATGAACCGTATCCGAGTAGTGTTATGTATAGATCGTTTCCTCCATGAGATTTAGAAATTGTATTTACATTTAATAGTTCAGAGTATAGTTTCGAGAAACGTTAACAATGGCAAAAATAAGAGCAATGTACTAGAAAAGCACTAAGGTAACATCTGATCAAGTGTGTCATATTTTACTAAACTATTGTTAGAATCACATAGTAATGAATTCTTTATTACAAAGGTGAATGACCACAAATACCTCTAAAGACTACAGTGTTCCGAATAATTAGTATCAGTATGTCTTAAATTAGGGCATTGTAAAGTGAAGTCAGGAAGTTAATGAGTTATAATATTAACTTTTAGATTGGTTAAAAGATTATCACAATCTTTCTGTGCTGCTATAAGGATTCGAATTCCTATATTTTTCTAGTTTGTTAGGAAACATGTATATTAAAACTGATGCTAGTAACTCAATTATAGCTAAACAAAATACTTTACAATATCAATTTCCTTAACAAGAAACTACTATTAGAAAATGAAGTACAACTACATAAATCCTTGATAGTATAGCTTTTGAGGAAATCTGGCCTTCCAGATGGACTATTAGCTCCGAGGTTAGTTACTATTTGCATTATTTGCGATTTACCGTAGTACAAATATTTAATCTTAAGTACTTTCCTACGGCATTCATCTTAAAACTAAAAGTATAATAATTTCAAGCATTCAACTGATAAGCACCTACATTGCTTAATGATAAGTTTAAGCGCCTTCAGTGTGAAGATCCGGATTCGATTCCTGGCAGCAGCTCATGTGGTTCTGGTCCCATCGTTAAGCTGGAGGTCTATATCACATATGTTTTTGATGCTCAAACCGAACCCTCAACTCAAAACGTAGCTTAAATGAAATACTTTTTTCAACTTGGGTTGGAAATCATGCAGCTTACAAAGCATCTTTTTGCAAAAACTAAACAGAAACAAGGAAGTCCAAGTGATCATTTTCGATACTATATGAGTCATATAATACAATTGTACTAAATGTTACCAATGTTCCCATGTCACTAAACACACAAACATTCAGTGTGAAGTTTAATGTTCAATAACGATAATTTTAAATATGTTGGAATGTTTAACTTAAGGAATGATTTGGAAATTTTGTATTGTGACAATTATAATTATGATTTGTGTCTTCCCATTTCTACACAGCTGAAATACTAGCATCTATCTCCACGTTAATATTTTTCCTTTTTTTCCTTTCTGTGCGTCCCATTCCTTTTCCCCTTCGATATTGAATGCAAATGAATAATCCCAACACGCCGAAACCCTATTTCAGTTCCATCCTCCCCCCTAAGAATATGCAATTCCCAAATTTTGCCTTATTTTCAGCCTAGGGTACATTCAAAATAGTTATACAAAATTTCAAGGTTATATGTTTAATAGTTTTCGAGATTTGTCGAACGCATATAGGCTCCTATTCCTTCCCTTAGGATATGCAATTACAAGTACATTGCCTTATTTAAATTCTAAGTGCAATCTTTATAGAGAATTAGAAAGCTCTACATCTAATAGTTTAGGGGATCTGGCAAATGACAAAATATATTCAAGCCTATTACCCTTTAGAATAGGTATTTTGTAAAATCAAGTCTTATCTGCAGCCTAGGATGCAGGAAAAACATTTACACAAAATGTGAAGGTTCTAAGTTAGTAATTCTTAAGATTTCTTGATGAGTGAATCAGTGAGTCTTTCAGTGGATTTACTCTTTTATATATAGGTTTTAAATATCCATAAAGCGAGAGACTATAGTATAATCCAGGGAAGTATGAAACGTTACTAAAACCATGAGTTCCGCTAAAAGATAGTACATCCTACAATTTGTAGCATCTAAGGCTAATTTGCTGGTTTAAGGTATGAACATTTGTAATGTTTATGTTTTTGACATAAATAAATAATACCTAGGTAAGGTACTTCGTTGAGCAAACTACACCCTCAAGCAAAATCTACTAATCTTCACAGTGAACTTTTTTATTTCTTCTGTATTTAAATATATTTCCTGTTATGTTTTACACAAGTCTTGAAGGATTGCCAAGTAAGTAATATGAAATTCACAAAGATAGTATTCTTCATTAAATGTAATCAGAATCAAGTACGTGATTATGCAGAGATTATACTTGGCGTGTGAAACACACCTACGCACATAGAGTGTAGACAAAAAAATCTTTACAAAGTTGTTCTGGGTAGTTCAAGAATTTGTTTTGAAAATAACATAAAGCAAGAGTAGGTGGGAAGTAAGTAATAACAACCATGGTTGAATTTAATTGAAAAAGAAAATATGTACTATAAAGGCATACTTTGTAGCTTTGATCCTACAGCTTGCTTAAAAATACAGTTAGGATACTGATTAAGTATTACTATATATACTCGTATAATCTGATTCCCATTGTCCCATTATTGAATTAGTTACGTGTCTGTGGTAAAAGTATTACTTGTTAACCCTTTATAAAGCGAGAAATCGATGTTGACAAGATAACTTTTCTCACTAACTTTCGCTAAGAGATTAATGGTCCTTAGGTTGTCCTCTGAATTTTTTCTCACTTACAAGTCTTCAGTTTTGGAGAAAAATCTCATAGCAAAGAAAGTCTCAGATCGTGCTATAAATTGACTTATAAGTCCCGTTGCTGCCTCGTTGAAGCCTCGTAACTGCTCCCAGAGGCCTTCATATAGAGGATTCCACCGAGTTCGCTTCTTCTCAAGAATCTTAGAAACATTCTTTTCCGGCTGTTACCCTAAGGCTACCAAAAGTCACATAAGTCGAACCAGATCGATATACTACAAGGCATGGGAACATTACTTCGGTCTATATACGCTCTACAATGGCAGAAATATGCCAGATAGAGAATATAAATAAAGTTGCAGGCGAAAATCTTCGAATAAGAAATTTAATATCGTCTTTATTTGCTTTCTAGCTTTAGGTTATGATAAATGAATCCAGTTTTAATGTATGCAGAGGGAAAAATATCTCGCCATTTTTACTTTCAATGTTCAAAATAGAATGCGCTTCCTGTTTTTGTGTTAATTTTGATGAGTCATTCATGGAACTTGCTGTTTCACAACTACTTCACCTAAAGGATACAAGTTTTACATTACCCACTGAAACAATCGAAAACCATTGATAACTCGAATTAAAATGACCATCTCACTATTATATCCTTTAAACAAGAATGACAGATTATAGATGAAGTAAATACTCTAAAAGTATTGGAAAATAAAGAAATTAAAAGGAAAGAAGATAACTTTAAGCAAGTTCATAATCTGTAAGTTATTCTCAATAATTTCACAATCTGTGATTGAACATGAGACCTTTCTGAGTAACAATGTCTTTTTTTTAAATAATTACTCGGTCATTTCGTCCCCAAGCATAACATTATACACTTCACATAAGGCATTATCCTTATACTATTATTCTGTTAAAAAAGTACGTTTTCTCTCTTCACCTTTTGTTGATTTTTCGGTTATCTTTGTAAATCTTGCATAACGTGCATTGTAAATAAATCATACATTTCTAGATTCTCTGGAATTCTACCTTACAATCTCAAGACCTACCCACTCGTATAGTAGTTAGCGCGCGCTTTGTTAATGCAAGTAATGCTGGATTTGAATTGTAGTGTGATAACATTGAATATACTACAATGCTTCGGATTCAGCCTAAAACACTAGGCTCATGTTTCATATAGCCTCGATGCTAACATTGGACGGTAAACTTCAGAAAACAACAGTAGCAATTGAAACACCCATTACTAAATTCGTTGACTAATCTTCCAGCATTTAATCACCAACTAAATAAAATCTAGTTAAACTTACCAACAGTTACGTGAAATTTCTATTCAGTTTTATTTGTGTAAGAGATTTCACAGAAAGCCATTTTTCACCGACGCTTTCAATAATATGTAAACTGTCTTAAAGAGATGATGGAGGACAGTGATAAAGTATAATGATAAATATGTTACGTTAGGTCCTATCATTATACTGCATTTCTTCTCATATATTATAGACAACCTGCAAGTTATTGACAGCATAAAGGAAAAATTCGTTTTTAAAAATCTCTTTCCGCCTATATTGCTTAAAGAAAGCACACTTTAGGGTTTTTTAATTACATTCACAGCTAATCACTGAGGTAGTTTCCGTAATGTATTATTGTTAAAGCAAAAAGAAAAGAAAAGAAAGAAAGAAAGAAAGGAAAAGAAAAAAGAAAAAAAGAAAGAAGCATAAACACAATTATTAGTGACACATACATATATTTTTATAATTATCATTATTGATTAGGCCTATTCTTGTATCATATTACTTCAATTCTAGTCGTTTGATTGATTAATATGGGAAGTTTAATGTCACTCTTCAGTCAACAACACTAAATGAGACGGGCTACCTGCTATTAAAGTGACATCAGAGCCACTCGAGCGTTCTATTTTCAGAAGTAAAGCACTCTCAACAAAAATCAAATCCAGAACTAAACGTACGGAAAGCGTGTCCATTAATCACCTATTCACGAAAGTGAACTTAACCGTCCGTTGGTAACAGGGGTGACGCGTAACCACATCTCGGATTGTTCTGTTCTTTAATACTAGAAATACTATTCTCACATTTGTGCTGCTTCATGTAAACTTCGGAAACAACTGTGTATATTAGTATGTATGTGTTCTTCGTTCACATCACATTTCTTTAGTGAATTATGAGAGTGTTGGGGTGACTGCCAACTCTTGTTACCATTCGCGTTCGTAAACTTTTTAAATAAAATCAATGAACACTTTTATGTATAATTGCAGTTATGACCGTATCTGATCTTAACTTTGAAAAACCTATTTCTTCTGAGTTGGAATACGATTCTGAGTGCAGTACTGATGGCGTTTCTAGGAATGAACGGGACAATATTGAAGTATAGTTTGACTCAGTGCGGAAATACGGGTATCGGATTCAGAAACTGAAGTAAGCAATCATTCAGGCAATATCGTACAAAGGTAGAGTCTGTCACACGTGGTCCACCAAGAAAGACAACAACAGATGTTCGTATTATTGTACATATACTTCATGTTAACAGAACATACACTTATAGTGTTGGGGTTATAAGTAACCCCATGTTACCATCCACTGGTGTATACTATGTTACCAACGGAGGGTTAATACTACAAAGATAACTCAATAAGTAATCGTAATATTTTTCTATTTCTTTTCAACTTGGCTCAACGGCATTGAGTGCTTACCAGATGCTAGATGTCACCATTGGTTTCATCTGTGGTAGATTGCAATGTTATCACATCAGTCAGCTTTGCGTTGTTCCCATGTAAAGATGGCCGCAGCACTTTCTGCGTGCATCAAAGAAGAACAGACCCTTTTTTAAAGTCTGAAGTTGTCCCCAGAGCGGAAATTCATACAAGACTTTCAGCACAAGACGGAGGATAATATGTTGCCACAGCGAAGTGTTTAACAGTGGATTAACAGTAGAAAGTAGTCGAATGATCGTGAAGAATGAGGGAAGAGCAGGGTGTCCAGCTACAACAAACAATAACTGATGGTATTAGTGAACGAGTCCGTGCCTTGATTCTGAATAACAAACAAGTGACTGTTGACAAAGTGGCAACCTATATGTAGATTAGTCGTGGTTCTTCATATGGCATCATACATAACAAGCTCAACTTTCACAAAGTCTGTTCGAGATGTGTTCCGAGAAAACTTGATGAAGAGCACAAGCGAAACAGTGTGAGAATCTGCCAGTCTCTACTGAACCGTCATGCTAACGAAGATAAAGAGTTTCACAGGCGAATCATCACTGGAGAAGAAACATTGATTCATCGAGGCAGGGTGGCTAAGTGATAAGTAAATCACTTCTGTTATGAGGGATCTGATTCGATAACAGGCCATGTAAGTTTGTGCTAAACAACATCGTGTTTGGGGCTTTTCTCATGTTATCCTGTTTTCCAATACACTAATTCCATTATTTCATAACTGTTCACTTTCATTAATTAATCCGTCTCCTTTAGAATATAAGATACAGCCGTTCATTTTATACCATTTTACAATTTAATAATAATGACAAGAAAGAAAAAATACATTTACCGTTCATTGATTGTAATTTCATCGCAAAGATCTTACATCGTAACCAAAATACATATAGTTACGATGATTTAATCCTGAAACAATGTTACATGAAGTTTTAGCGTGATGAATTATGTGCTGGATAATCTCTCTCGCAATGTGGTAAACAGGTCTCAAAGCAAAAGCTGTAAACGATTCCTCCGCAAAGCGAGTAAAGCTTGATTAGTTGTTTATTAATGTATGGTTGAAGTTGTTGAGTTTAGGTGTACTTAAATTCTCAAACATAAGCGTAATACGTTTACAAATTCATCGTTGCTTCTGAGCTATGCATATGATGGTCTTAGAACAGTAAACAATAAATAAACTCATTTTTATTTTCGAGCGACGAAAGGGAAGAAAAAAGTATAGTGAACGTGAAAAAAATCGATATCTATATTTCAACGTATTTACATATTTCATGGTCCACAGATACCGATAAAGTTATTTTACATCTGTCCGCCCTTTCATCTGTTTCTGTGTTAGTTCGTTCGTCCCGATGTGCACTCGCCCACAAGCCATACCATTCAACGTATCAAGACCAAATTTTCAACTTAAGGTTTTTGTGTGATTCTCGAATGGGGGGTTTACAATTTTCTTTCTATCCCTAAATAATAAGGGTAGTTTACCGAAGAGTGGAAACAAAAAATGCAATTTTCCAAAAAATGGCTCGAACAATTTTGGTTTTGTTTCCGAAATAACTTTTTCAACAACAATCCCATACTGTAATATAAGTCATTTCCATTGGAAAAATCGTGAAGGGATAGTTTACTCTTCGTGTGAGTTCTTGGGGATGATTTTTTCAAAAATTACTCACGCGATTTTGTTCAGATTTTATGAATAAATTAATCACCGTCTAGACTTGAGAACACGAGAAAGAAACAGACATTACTTCAGTAGAAAATAATGAGGTTAATATTAAGTGTGTTTGTGTAGTAAGGTACAATTACATCGCGGTTCTCCCTACAGAGGGAGTCATTTATTTATGCAAAAACAATACAGACTCATCTATAGATTCATTTATCTCTTATTAGATTCTTCCCATAACAGCTCCCTAATACTTCAATCGTGACTATGTACCGTTACATGGCACATATGGGGATACAATTAAGTTCTTAACTGGCAGAATTTTTAATATTTTCAACTATGAAGCAAATGCGAAGATACATCCTGACGTGAGAAAAGAGATCTGTTCCACTCCCGAATGATCAACTCACATGAACCCATTGGTTCCGGTGCTGCTCGTATTACTTCAGATGTACTATAAGATATGTAGTCTTGGTCTTCAGTCCCATCCTGATTTCCAGGATTATGGATTGAACCCCACCAGGTTGGTCATACCATGGATTAATGTACCTTGAGGTAGCGGGACCTCTCTACTGCCACCAAAAGGGGGATGTGAGTTTGCTTTTAATGGTCTGGTACTTGTCACTGGTGATAGTAGCAAGTTCCCACTCGCTAAAGGAGTTCCCTCCATCAGTGGGTACAACAAAGGGAAAGTGAGTTTTGGACCACTGCTCTAATCTCGTTCCTTCGAAAAAGTACATGTATAGTCATAATGATTCTGGAAATTTCAACAAAACAGTTAATTCCCAAGTTACAATTACGAGCTAGATTAAAGCGATAAGACATTTAAGGAATAATACCTGAATATTTTACACAGGTAATAAAAAGACAGATCGTAACGGAGAGGGGATAATACTGGGTAAGTAAATAAAAGAGAAGTTGGTAAAAGTAGAAATTATTAAGGACAGAGTTTTTATGTTCAGAATTAGAGGAAAAAGAAGGATCTAATAGTGATAAAGGCATACATGCCCACAAAGGTTACAACCGGATAAGGCGAAGAAAAATGCCCTTAGACGGATGGCTGTGATTGTTATACCAAAGGTATCTCATATCCAAAGATAACTTTGGCCAGAAAATCAAATTCAGATTCCTTCGGATTTCGAAGTTATTGTTAAAAATTCGAAAATCTTAAAGTGCCCATATCTCTGAAACAATTTAAGTTACGAGCATGAAACAAAATGTGAATATACTTTGTTTGAAGAGGCTTACCCAAAACAAGAAATAATATACTTTACCCTTCAAATTTCTAGCGAAAAGTGCTTTGAAAACATTCTAATTCAAATATTTTTGCTTTATGTTTGAGTGACCACCTTCTATTTTCAACCACAGAAGCAGCACCACCCAACCTATAATATATTTGACTTTGGTTTGATACTCATGGTGCAACTTGTGCAAGATGAGTAAAACCAAAGTCGCACGCCTGTAAGACATGCAACCCGCGTTCTTATGGTCAAAATATATTATAGGCGAGTTGGTGTTGCTTCTATGGTGGAAAATAGAAGGTGATCACTCAAACATAAAGTATTTGAATTATAATATTTTCGAGGCGCCTTTTGCTAGAAATTTGAAGGGCGAAATACATTGCTTCTTGTGTCCTGTAAGGCTCTTCAAACAAAGTATATTCGTATTTTGTTCCATCCTTGTTACGTACGTCGTTTCCGAGATATAAACAATTTATGATTTTTGAATTTTCAACAATAACTTCGAAATTCGAAGGAATTTAATTTTATGATGATAATGAAGGCAATGGTGGAATGAAGAAAGTGGGGTAAAACGGGAAAAGTCTAGAAAATCTATATAATAGTAGTGGTACACCAGGAGTCCGCTTGACACAAGCTAGGATCAAAGCAGGAATCCCAAGCACAAAAAAGGAGGTGTTCTCTATTACTAAACTACAGTGGTCCTTCAAATGATGGATCAACATGAGAAAATAACGGGTCCAATTAAGAGTAGAACCTGGTGCCATCTACTATGAAGTCACGTGCGTTAACAATAAAGCTAAAGTGGTCAATAGTTTAAAAAATAACTTGAGCAATCTGTTTCTTTCTTGATATTCTTACTCACACCCACAGACGGTATATTTTGACGCTTGTGCTAACGAGAAAGAGCCCCTCCCATAAAAGAAGAGACAGTGCGCAACAAATTTCAAATTCGTTGAAATCTTGTGTAGGGTTAAAGAGAGGATCTGTAAAGTAAGATTTTAAAACATGAATGTACAATACTTGTGATAAATTATAAGAAAGGTTGTATTATGGGGATCACAAATAGAATATAGTGCATGTAAGCAGCGCGTGAGTTCCTTCCCTGGCCTACAATGTAGACTTGTGCATATAGTTTGAATAGTATGGTTGAATAAAATATATCAATTTTAATAACAGTTCTCACACTTCCACATACGGAGGACCTCTGTTGTTTTATTAAATGAAATACGAGTCCATTCTTTTCATTCCTATAAAATTTTAACATTTTATATGTAGACTTCTAATATTGGGATATCTAATACTTTGTGTGGTGAATGTTTCCTTTTCACTTTCCACTTCAAATCACAACAATCACTTTAACGATATTATAACACAACAAACCAAGAAATGGACTGTGCATATTGACGTATAGTGCTCGTATGTTTTGGAAAGCATGTAAAGTATTACAGAATATCGCCCTACTTCCCTTCGGACAATTCTTTCAACCAATAACAATATATAAACACATAAAACAATGTACGCTCCTATGAACGTACACTCCTCAAAACAAATGTACGAATCCTCAGATAGGTAATATATTATCTATCCATCCCGGTTGCTTTTTCATTAATAATCTCGAATATAGGTTTTCAAAGTCACCCCGAACAATATTAAACCCATTATCATGCTTGTGTATTTCATATTCTACTTCAAAATTTAGGTCATGCAGCCCATCCCCACTCTCATAGACAATGGAGACATGGGGGCTTAGTGGGAGAGCTTTTATCTCTGGCGTATGGGGTCCCAGGTTCAACCCGGGGACAAGTAAAATTTAGGTGGAAAACATACTCGTGGGTTTTCTCGGGGTACTCCCGTTTTTTCCTACATTATTATATCATCATTCGCTTGCCTCAATCATCTGTCTTCCTTAGCCTAAAGACACAATCGTGGAAAGTTAAACTGAAATATATTTCATTTTAACTTCCTATTCTCATACAAGTCTTCAACATATTTTTTTCACTCATCTTAAAAAGACTTCAATATTCTCATTGACTACCTTCCTATTCTGATTTTCACCCATCACCCTATTAACCCTTGTTCACGCCGAAGTTTCATAGATTTCGCCTCCTTGTACATTTTCTCATTTTCCATGTCCTCACATTCTCTTTTATGCAATATTTTTCTCTTGTTTTTTCTCTTCCGCATCGGAAATCGTTGTTTAACTTCCAGTACATCTTCCTGTAAGATCTGTTTTCTGACCTACGGTTTCTTAACCGTTTTGTGTTCGGGGTAACCTACTATACTTCTCTTGCAGCATGCTACGTGCAAAGTTTAATATGCTCTCACCGTCTGTTACTATCTATACCTATTCTGTCCTCGTTTGAATATATTTTTTCTAACTTTTGTAAAAGATCTCTTACTCTCTCATTTTTTAACTTTTCAGCCTTCAACTTATTATTGCCTACTTTCCGTCTGACTACATTTTTAAAAGTTTAATATCATTTTGTACAGCAGATGGTTTCGATCAGAGAAAATATCGGCCCCAGAAGAGTAAGTGTATACTTCAAGCTGTTCCGATTCCTGGCCTGAATCATAACACTATATTTCATATATTCGCCCGTTCATATATATAATCTTCTCTTGTGCTGATTGTACCAAGGTTTTCCAATTTCTAGTATATTCTGTCTACAGAAGTAGTCCCTTTTCCATTTTGTTTCTTTCTCCTGAATCATATTGCTTACCACACTACCTTCCTGTTTTTCTCTCATAACTGTATTGAAATAAATACCATTAAAATTACGCTTGCACCCTTTCTCCCTCTCTATATTTTTCTATTTTCTCGTAATTTGTATCTACTTATTTTGTATGTGAAGGATATAGCTGGATAAGGCGGTGAAAAATCCCTTTACACGAAGCGATGTGGTATTTATACCAAAGGTACCTCATATCCAAAAATATATCCTTTACCTTAGTGAGTACTTACAGACTTTTTGTCAAGTGTACATTTTGACTTTTCTTGCTTTCTGCTGATAGAGGCATTCTTCACTAGTGCTGCTGTGGGTTTGATAAGACAGTAGGTCACAACTCGAGGAAAGAAATGAGTTTGCGAACCTTGACTGGATTAACCATTCATCCCAGTTTATTTTATGTCACAACAACGGATTTCCAGTTGAATTTGTGAACAAAACACCTCCTAGAGGACATCATTCCTTAATACATTGACCCTCTTCTGCTCAAAAACACAAAACGCGCTTTGTTGTGTGTTATAGTATACTAAAGGAGTAACTATTCCCAAAATTTCAAATTTTTTATCCAGGCCCATTGGAGATATTGGACAGTGAAAAATGCCAAATTGATATAATTCCCCAACTTCAAGATTTTTTCAGGCCTTTGGGAGCAGCTACCGGTGTACAAATATTTGAGTATAAACTTAGGACCCCGGTCTACATGCACACACAAATTCCGACTGTAAGTCAGTTGCTTCCTCTTCCCAAACATGTCTTCAATTTACAACAATGTTGCTACTATAAGCCCTGATTTCACCGCTTTCAAGTGGTTTTAGGCACAAATGTTAAGAGAGAAAAGTTTTAGCTCTGCACAAGTTGGAGACGTTCAGCAATTTTCAATTTGCTAGGACAGATACATGCTGAGATATTCAAAACAACGTAAACGCCTGAAGTAGAAAAAAAGGAAAAATGGCGGCATCAGCTGCGTAGCCATGCGATGTTGTAAAAAATCATTAATTGTGATTTTGAAGTACTCTTATATAGGATAAACATTGATGAAAAAGTTAGATTTTTTGAAAAGGTTGAGCGGCAAATTTCCTTTTTTCTCGATCACTTGGCATGGATTGACCCGCCCATTAAACACTGGTAGGAGTCATGCACATACAAAGAGACGCGCAGGTAAGGCGGGGCCCATTATAGCACGCGCGTAGTACCGCCGCAACCGCGGTGAACTATCTTGCCACGAAGAGTACACGACAGTCCAGTTATGTCCGAAGCTGCAAGCAGTGAGTTGATGGTTTCTGTGTGAGATATCAAGCGTAGACACCTTGCAATGGCTGGCACACGACACTTGAGTAACGTTGACCGCGAGCGAATAATTGGGCGACTGGAACTAGCCCGATCCCAAGTGTACATGGTGCAGGGATTCAATGTGAACAAAAGTGGTGTGTCTAGATTGTGGGGTCGCTTCCAAAATGAACATACAGTCAGTAGACGTCATGGAAGATTTCGCCCGAGGAAGCCTTGGCCACTGATGGCCTGGTTTCTCTCAATTGTTGCCAGACCTGACCATCAACTCTGAATCTCAACTAACAAATGATTTGTTTCAGGCAACGGCACAAAGTGTTAGTAATGATACTCTTCGTTGGTGGCTCAATACAGTAGGACTTCGACTCTTTGCCAGGAGGCCTATGCTGTGCGTGCCATTGAAACGGGAGCACAAACGTGCGAGTTACGCATGGTGTCAGGAACATGTTGCATGGTTCGAACAATAGTATGCGCGCGTTATGCTCTCCAGTGAGTCTCGGCACAGCCTAGCTTCTGATTCTGGTCGGGCATTAGTATGGAGGAAGCCAGGAACATGCTATCATACAAACCCCACTGCTGAACGGCCGTCCTTGCGGTGGTTCCATCATGGTGTGTGGTGGGATCATGCTGGATGGGAAAATGGACCTCCATATTGTGGAACGTGGCACTTTGAAGGCACAACGGTATGGGGATGAAATTGTTTATACACATGTGCGCAATTTCCGCGGAGATTTGGTCCGGAATACTTGTTTATGGATAACAATGACCGCCCATACAGTGCACATCCTGTGTCCGAGTATCTAGAGACCGAGGATTATTGCGCGCATTCTCTGGACTTGAATGATATCAACATGTAAGGGATGCTCTTGGGCTGCAAATAGCGCAGCACAATCCACGACAACGCACTCTTCCTGAACTGTGAACAGCTCTCCTCGAAGAGTGATGCCATCTGCCGCAAGACTTGATCAACACTCTGATTTGCAGCATGAAGGCCAGATGTCGAGCCTGTGTGTCTGTTCGTGGTGTTCACATACCATATTAATGCTTATGCCCTCGTACAATCCAGTTTTACATGTCGAAGTATCGTGGTTTTGAAATTTCTGGTCACCCTGTACATCGTAACTATATTGCTGCCCTTCATTTGTGTTATATTGTACATCTGAATCGTCTTTCTGTTGATTATACTTCGTGCAGGAATATTGTCGTTTTATTTTCTGCTACTTCCTTCGAGTTGCTTAAGTTTTGTCGAGCAGTGTATTTGAAAGTCTCAAGTCCCTCAAATATAATAACACGGTCGACTGTTTTATAAATCGCTAAAGGAAGCTTAATTTCTTTGTCAACATTTATATTATAAAATTCGTTTATATGTTAAAAGAATATGTGTTCTTTGCACAAAGATTTAGGAAAAACGTTGCGACAATTATGTGTGAATGAAGGTAATTCAATTATAGATATGAGTTATCTAATTGAAGCAAAAACGGGAGTAAAATATTAAAAGCATATATCTTCTCGAAAAAACTGCATAAATAAAGTCATTCAGAGGAAAACGCACATACGGGTTAAATGCGCAGAACAAAGTTTCCCAATTATCTTGCAATACTGATTAATATGGGATATACCGCGCGCAGGCCTTTGCAAGACAAGAAGAGTTGCAGAAACGAGCGCTGAATTTTGGATGTAAGTTGAACATAAATTATCACATATATATTTTAACATATTGTGATATAATATCAAGACATTGCAGAAACGCTTGTGTTTGAAAACAATATGTAACATTAGTGGATATATGCCAATTTGGAGTAACGTAGATGAAGTGGTGAATACAACTCTAGGGCCCATGCGGCTGAGAACAAAGCCTACTGATCAGAGTTGCCACATGTACGAAAATTACATGTTAGGGGCAAAATTCTCATATTGTTGTTGGGTTCAAACGCACACAAGTGGAAATGACCCCAAGTGAGTGGTACAAAGAATTATATATATATAGGGTGTACTAGGAGAAAGAGGCAATATTTTTGGAAATAGTAGTATGGGTGATTCTAAGCAAAAAAAGTTTAAATGAACTTTGGTCCTAATCTCAACGGTTTAAGAGCTACAGGTTGTGAACCACTTCTGACTTTGCTGCGTATTGCTCACTACGGTTTGAGAACTACAGGTTGTGGGCCACTTTTGACTTTATGTTGCGTATTGCTCACTCTGTAATTACTCTACATAGGTGAGACATAGAGGATTTGAAAGGTGATGGAATGGCCTTTCCAACGTTATGCAGCATGTTGCAGTGGTGTCTTTGGAAGGAGGGCTATTGAGGGAAATTTGGGAAAGTTGTAGTTATTTAAAAAAAAATTAGATGGCAACATTGATTCCCAAATATCCCTCAATAACTTCTCTTTCAAAGATACCATTGTCACATGTTGTATACCGACAGAAAGGTCATTCCATCACCTTTCAAATCCCTATGTGTCGCTTCTGTATAATAAATACAGGGTGATCAATAAACAATATGAATTCAGCAAACAACCTGTAGCTCTCAAACTGTTGAGATTAGGATCCATGTTCATATGAACATTTTTTGCTTAGAATCATTCATACTACCATCTTCCGAAGTATTGCCCCTTCCTCCTGGGACACCGGGTATAATACGTACATTTGTATGTCTGGTTGAAGATAATAAGTACTGATACATTTGATTGCTAGTTGCATATTTCAAATGGATGAACTGTGAATTATACATCAGATCCTTTATAGACTTAAATATAAATAACAACTAATTGGATGTTTGATCACCGTTGTTTATGTTTGATGACAAATATCCTTCTTCTGCTTCAGCCCAATGGTTGGAGATATCAACGATAAACACAACAATGTTCATATGGAGAAGAAGCAGTGCAGGCAGCTTTATCCGCGATAAAAGAAAGTATGAAAATATATACTGCCAGTAAAACATTTGGAATTCTGCGAAGGACATTGCAAAACACAAAAGATCACGGATATCAATCTAAATTAGGTCACCCAATTCCACTCTGTTCTGAAGAAGAGGAACTGGGGGGAATGTGCCAGAATGTGAGGAACTGGGACTACAATTCAGTGTGAGTGGAGAAACCATTCGTTAGCACTTCCATCAACTTGGGAAGCACTACAAATTGGATCGATGGGAATTCAACTCCGGATCAGAAGACAACGCGAGCAAACACCTGTGTATCTTTGCTGTCTCGTCCGAGGAAGGAGCCATTTCTGGACAGCGTGTTGACATGTGATGAGAAGTGGGTTCTATACGAAGCTCCACGACGCACCGTCATCATTGGTTAGCATCCCATAAACCAGTTCCAAAACAGCCGAAACCAACACTGAACCTGAAGAAGGTCTTCCTGTGTGTTTGGAAGACTGCTCGCGGCATCGTGCATCGGGAACTGGTACCAGCTGACCAGAGAATCAACTTTGTACTGACAGCAGTTCATCTGTGTTCAAGAAAGACTCAAAACTCTGGAGCCAGCACTTTTGAATCGAAAAGGGGTCCTCCTGTAACAGAACAACGCTAAGCCCCACGTGGCTAGGGTAACTACTTCTCCTAGGGTGACCCGGGATACTATTGTATGCCTTGGATGGGAAACAGTATTGCATCCGCCATATTCCCTGGACACTGTACCGTCCGATTATTGCCTGTTCCGTTCTTTGGATAATCATCTTAGAGAACGACAGTTCTTCCTAGTAGAGTTGCAAAATGCACTTGAAACCTCATTGGCTTCACGGCGAACCAAGTTCTAGCGCGATGGAATCCATGGCCTTCCAGAACGTTGGCAGAAGGTTGTCGATGCTGATGGGGACTATTATTGATCTTCCAGGCAGGAATAAAAGTGAATCTGAAAAGGTAGGGGGACGGTAGGTAGCGACATGACATCAGGCCGTTCCCCCGCCTATCTTTACCCATTGTAATGTTTTAGGAACTGGGGGACACACTAAATATTTTTTCGAGGCGGGGGACGGCGTCGCCGCGCGTTCCCACTCACTTTTACCCCTGCTTCCAGGTACTTCTTAGATGACATATCGATGTTCGAAGGTGGTGGGTAAAAAAGCGACAGAACTTTCTTGGTTGTCTTTATAGTTCGAAACGTTACAGTTTCTAACCCTTCTTCTTATCTTCCAGTTACTTATGCCAAATATTATAGGTATATACCACACGCTCAATGTATAATTTGCTACATGTGTGGATATTATACATATATGCGGATATTACCCCTATATTAGGGAAAATGTCCAATTCGTAGACTTCAGTTTAAGCTGCTCTAGCATTCCCACTTGAAACATTATCACTGTGTTACTTGTATTGTCAAATAAAGGAAATAAGGATAAAGGAAATAACAATAAAGGAAAGTCTACTGTATGTTGTCTGAAATTTTCACGCTTAAGAACGCATTACACTTGGTAATACATGATCAAAAATGCTTATTGTGTGCATATTCCCCCGAATTACTATAATTGTTTTTACATAATATTTTTAGTAGTTATCATACTTCTTATACGATCCAAATTTTAATTCGCTCTATGAATAAGAAACATGAAGTGAAATATTTAAGTTTTACGTCCCACGGTTATGCAGGTTAGGCTAAAGCAGACGGTGATGATGAGAAATGAATGAAATGGTGGAATGAAGAAAGTGGGAGGAAACGGGAGAAGCCCGAGAAAACCCACGAGCACGCTGTTTGTCCACCACAAAGTCCACACGACGCAAGCTGAGATCGAACCAGGGACCCCAAGCACCGGAGGTGGACGCTCTACCACTGAGCAACCTCGCCCTCCGCTCTATGAATAAGAAAGCAAACGACAAAGAAAACATAAGGAATTACGATGAAGAGATTCGTAGATAACTCCAACTTTTCTGTTCTGTATATAAGTGCAATTATTCCATGTCTCTTCCATTTTCTGTATCCATGCAAGGAATGGAAATTTGTGCTTCGTACTTGTTGCTGTTATACTGGTCCACAGGGGCCTTGTTACCAGTTCTCTCGGAAACCACACACCAAACCTTTTGTAATTCGCAAGATTGCATTTGCTTTTTTCCTGTGGTAGACCAACGTTCAAATCCTTCTGTTGGTTACAACACAAACTACAAGAATTGAAATTTCCATTACCAAAGCTTTCTCTATAATTAGTAAAGATTATCTATTAAGTTGTTTTAATAAGTTAAAGAAAATAATAAAATCGTTGTGTGAGAATTCATTTTTAGTATTCATTTATTTTGATACTCTTGTGTCAACATAAATACTTTTATAAAATTTGAGTGTACACTCAAAGTTAATGAATTACATAAAATTAATCAAAATCTCTATCTGCATTTATGAGTGCAAAAGGCTGGTGAGATTTAGATCCTACTTCAAAAATAGTTTAAGTAGTGTTTGAGATTTTTAAAACTATTTCCTTACCCGCGCGTGTAGGACAATTTCATAAAAAGAAATTAAATTTTGTAAGTCCTAAATTATAAAGATAGCTAGTTGTTGAAGAAAATAGAATGTTGAAACTTGAAATCATTTCTCATGTTATGCAATAACATTTGATGCGATACTTAATGACTGAAAGTTACTCGTATGTTAAACTGAATGATTCAATTTTATTTGTATTTCGAAATTTACTAGTTCACTGTATTTGTTGATGAGAACTATGTACTTTTTCTTGTAATAGTTTGTGTTATGATCATATGTAAATATTAATAATATTTCTGAATGGTAATAGTTTTGTTAAATTATAGAGGCGGTAAATTGTAGTTATATTTTCGAACATTCATCACTCATGGTGGCTTTGTTATATGAAACAGTATGACTTAACATTTTGACGTCAATTTCGCAACATATTTTTCGTCAACTTATTGTTTCACAATGACTTGATTTAAACATAATTTCCTTGTAGTTTCTATCCATAAAGTGATCTAATAAGTACCAGATACTTTCGCGGTGTAATACCTTCAGGTAGGTTGTTATAAAATTTTTATTTTTGTATGGTTACAGTTTATGTATAATTAATAGTTTCAATTTAATAAATACAGCATAAACTCCTAATTCTTTTGTCCAGATAGTCTACAAAATTATTATTCGATAAACGGATAATGTGAAATAACACTCATTATTTTTATTGATCATATTATTGCTAAATGATTGCATTATATTGTATATTTTGTCGATACCAATAAAGAACTTACAAATATCTGTAAAAAGCCGTTTATATATAACGGCCTAGTATCAAAATCCACTACATCCATTTCGCTTAGTTTCAAGTAATCTCGCAAAACGTGCAGTGAAGCTCCTTATACACGCGTACAAAGTCCCATATTTGAACTAGTTTTTTAGTATGAAATATTAAGCTTTTAAACAAAATTCTGTTTCCATGGAATTCCTTTAGATCAAACATACTACAAGCCATATATAACTCAATTTCGGTAAAAAAAAAAAAAAAAATGGCGGCTTTCGATATAGACGACTCATACAAGGTCGTAATCTCATGCTGCAAACAAATGTTGCGACAAAATTCAGATAGTTTTGTTGCCACTATTGAATTAACCTAATACTTCATAAAGTGGTTCTGTGTTCAGGTGTACACGGTAAGTACCAGATGCCATCAGTATTTGTGTGGGCAATATTTGGCGTTCTTCCTTCTGTGGCTTTCTAATAGAATTTGTATGAGCTCGAAATTGCTCACGAAATTTGAACATCTCTTATGAGCACTTTGGTAAACCATCCCCACATTTTTCTTTAATTCTGGGTGTAATATTTAAAAATACTGAAACGTATTCAATTACTTTAAATAAAAAGTCAAATTATCAAATTTCATATCTTTACCCTTAAGGAAGTCCAAGATACGGACAATCCTTTAATTCAACTGCAAAAATCTTACCGAAAAATAGGCCTACAAACATGACAATTCACTTTGCTTCAGCAAAGAACACTAAGCCGGTCCAATTGATATTTAGTACGAAGATGGAAACTAAGAAGTGCTAGGTCTAATAGGACAATACTCAACACAGTCAAGGGGATTGTTAATTAATCGCACAAAAAAGAACAACTATAATTCACACATAGGTGTCGTCACCTTCCATCATTTTTAAAATGTTCCATTATTTTTAGTGAGATGAGCGATATATAGCTAAGTATGCTTCACAACTATATTGACCATACTGGAGGAGCAGAGTATTCTTGGGAGATGAGTTCTTTTTGGACGATTTTCTCAAATTTTACTCAGCTGGTGATGCTCATATTTAATAAATAAATATTTTATTAATATCTTAGCACTATGAAATACCTCATTTGACCTGAAACAATCTACGAGGGTTAGATTATATTGTTTTCTTTTCGAACAGTTTTCAACGACACACGATTTTGTCCATATTTCATAAATAACTATTTTCATCAATAACTCTAATATAAGCCATAATTCATTTCTTTTGAAAAGAAATGTTTACTTTAGAGGGAGGTTTCTTAGAGGAAACTTTTCCTCAAAAGAGCTTATAATTTTGTCGGTATTTCACAAGGAAATGCATAATTAATAACTACATCATAGCATGAATAATTCGACAACAATGATACTTTCCAGATAATGACAAAACGTATTGAAATTTAGTACACAGATAGAGGCTAAAATACGCTAGGTCTAAAGGATTGCTACTTGATATAGGTTAAGGGGATGATTAGTAAATCGATACACATGCATACAATTCATTCACTTACATGAGAGATATAATTAAAATATTCAATTTTTATTGGGTTTAACAATTGTATGTGTTAGCGTAGTTCACACTTGTATATCTCTTTATATAAAAGAAGAAACACATACTCTTACAGATAGTAGGAGAGACTCATCTTGATGTAAATAGAAGTCGTCCTCATCATATAGCTGTAATTGATTCGTCCAGTTCCAAAACGGCTCTTGTCCATTTATATCGAATTCCAGCAAACCGAGAAAACTGTAGGATCGATGTGTTTTGAAGAACTGTAAATATTTGAGGATGTTTGAGTTTTTCACATAATTACACTGAAGTATTTCCAATTCTACAAAATATGCAGATCCTACATTTTTTCTCAATTTTCTAGGATTTGCTATACAGGGACAAGAGCCGTTTTGAAACCGAAAAACTCAATTGTGGAATAGCATTGTCCTGTAGCATGTTAAGATACAGGCCGTGGGTAATATTTCCATTAAAATAATAGGCAAAATAACTATTTTACCTGAAGAGCCAATCCAAACCGTAACCCCATGTTGATTAAATTGTTGTTCAAATGTTACATGAGGGTTTTCTGCTGCACGATAGACACAGGTATATCTATTAAGCACCTAAAAGATTACAATTCGTATCGACTGACCACAAGATATCTTTCGAATGATGCCATCTTGCCTTTCTGCATTTAACATCCTCGCAGAGTTGTAATTGGCGATATAGAACATGTTCTAATAATCCATGGAGCGATCTTGGGCGATACGTGTCTAAACGTAAGCACTGGATCAGACGCTCCAAAGATATCTATAGAAAATGTCAAACTCACACGAAGCTCTTTTCTTTTATTTATTGCTGTTTTTTTTTTAAATAAATAAATGTCTGCGCAATTAATATTTCATGGTCCTGGGTAGCAACACTGATGCGTCGACTGCTTTTTAACGCATTAAAGATCTCTTATATATAAAGAAAGAATAGCATTTTATGTTCTATGTATGTGAATAATGTTACTTCTTTGTTATTCTTAGTTAGCATTTAGGAAATAGATATTTGAGTAGGCGAGAAAATAAAGCAATATACAAAAAGATACCGTATTCAATAGGAGGTAACAGGCTTATTAGATGCAATGACAGGTTATTGTTTGAATGGTAATGAATATCTGAGATTCTTGAGTCTTGTTGAGACAGGCATGCAACTTTTCTGCTAAGAAATTTTAAAGAATCATAGATTTATATAAAGTAATGGTAGATAAACTTTCACGCAATTCGAAGTATACATAGCAACTTCCAATTTAATTATGCGTAATTTTCTCAGACAAGTAGAGGAACCTGCATAGGTAACTTGAAAAGGGAGGAGAAGGTGATTAAGACATTTTCTCATCTGAATTCCTTGACATCTTTGAAAACAATTTTAGGAGCTTGGGGGAATAGAGGGAGATAGAACTGAAATGAATGAAATTTGATTAGTGAGAAAAAGAAGAGAAAAGGAATTACTATTTGTCAGAGATAATCATTTTGAGAAACAAACGGGGACAGATTTCTTCATAACATTTACAAAAGACTGAACACTAAACTTATGAATAATGGCGTGCATTAATAACTTCTTGTTTCCAGGTGACAGAAAACTGTTTCATTTTGACGCATCCTTTTCGATCGAGTGTTCCCCTTTTTCCTTTTATTCTTTTTTATTTTCCCTTATCATTATTCATTCCCTCTCTTTCATTCTTATTCTACTTTCCTCACAATTAGTGATTTTCTCTCATCCCTCCTGACATTTTTCTTTTAGATTTATTTTGTCTTCCTCTTTTCGTATTCCGTCCAGGTTTACCCAACGTTTTGACAAATGATTTTCGTAATTGAAATTTTCTCTTTTGATTTTTGTTGTTAATTTTACCTGCTTTTACGTCTTACGTATTTCTCATTTGTTATTTGTTTATATGTTGATCTGAGTTAACTTAAGAAATTTTAGTTAAGAATAATAATGAGAAATTACTTTATTAATTTTCACAATTAAAGGATATAACGTAGCTTCGCCATGAAAGACGGTTTTAAGTTAATTTGTAGGAAAAGCATTAAACAAAGAAACATTGATCCGTATTGTCCCCTAAAAGAATAAACATACGTTAAAAGTATAAATATTAAGTTAGAAATAAAATTTGTCCCCACAGTTAAACATTAAATAACTCCTGATACACTATGTCCATGTAACATTTTCGAAATAAAAATGGTTAGAACAATTTTAGCGTAACAAAATACAATTTTATGTCAACTAAAAAATCCAGTTTCAACGAATGTTCATTAATTATAACATTACAAAACTTATTAATAATTCTATTTCGCAGAGAATTTACAGACGCATAGACATGCTCATTAATTAACCATGCAAGGATAATAAGTAAATAAAATAACTCTTCAGAAATTTATGTCATAATGCATGTGTTCTCAAATTATTGAATCTATGCCATAACTACAGTCCGGTTTTGACCAGTACTTTTCCTCAACATTGATTTCAACATGATAAGTTCAATAAGTTCATCGTAAAATAAATAAATAAATAAATAAAACTTCAAGAGGTCCAAGATACTCTTGAAACAGCCGTTACCTCATAAAATACAAAGAAAATGTCCTATTTGATGCTTTGTACTTTAACCTGTTGACATATACCCATAATACAACATAAATGTATTGTAAACCTATATATAATACAAATGCTTATTCTATACAAGACAAAAAAAGTATGCAAAAGGAGCGTGGTTCTTTAATCACGTACACCCAACCACAAAAGTATCTCCCCCCTAAGTGCTCTAATTCCATTACCTGGGGTCCAGGTCTCTTGCAGTTGTGAGAACGCCTAGACATATACAACCCAATTTACACTAACTTTTCTCTGCACTGACAGCAGTTCGTAGCACTGGGTCAAGTCTGTATGCAAGTAAAATTGTGAGTAGATGACGCACGAAACATTTCTCCATTCTGAGATGAATCTCTCTGGTTCAGAGCGTGTTGTCCAATGAACATCATATGCTAATCTCAATATTGCTATATATGCAATGTATTTTTTCATTATATACTCTATATTCAAAGAAATAAAAACACTGATCTCATATGAATCAGAAAATGCTTGAAAGTAGCTGAAAATATCAAATCTAGAACAACTGCTGGAAATAACTTTGTAAATGATTGCCTCTATTGAGAGACCTTCTCCAATTCTCCTCATTCAAACATCTTTTTCTTTCTGGAGGATAGAAGATCTTGCTTGTCACACTGAGTGTGCATTAAAACTGAAATTGAAACAGAAACACTTGAAAAAGTTTCAGCCTGGTCGGGATTCGAACCCGGGTCCACCGAATAGAAGTTCAATGCGCTAACCACTCACCTACCGCGCCATATAAACTTCCGCCCGAACTAATACCTAGTTAAAGTTGTCTCATGGAAAAAATATAAACAAGATACTCAAATATAACATAAACAAACAAATATAAACAGAATATAAATAAAAATATAAACAAGAAAATATAAGCAATTTGTGTGAGTGTTTTAATGACTTACTCGAGATGTTCTTGTTTAACTCAAAAACAAGTTACATAGACGTTCCTCAATGAGGAAAATATCACGAAATGTTCAAGTTGAGCCTACTCATCGCCAGAGCCGTAACTTGTAGGGGGCAACTGCCCCGCAGAGAAGCTCCCCGCCGTTCGAGGGGGCCCGTTTTGAGACAAAATTTTTTTACTCCATATACGATACGAACATGAAATTAGAAATGAAGTATCAAATAGGGTCGCTACATTACATAAACAAAAACAGCACACAAAAGGTAAATAGAACAAAAATAAGTCATGAACCCATTTCAGTAATATTTATTCGTATGGCTTTGAGATTTATCAATATTCTCCCCTTAATAATTTTGTCATGTATGGAATGGGCCCCGGGAGTAACTAACGAAACCGCACACCTTGCCGTGCGGTAGGGCTCACAGGCTCCGGGGTCTATAAAGATTAGGAGAAAGTTGGAGAGGAGACCCAATAATTAGAAAGTCACCTTTTTCTAGGGGGCCCAAATAAGTTTATTAGTGCTTCCCCCAGAAAAGAATCTAAGTTACGGCGCTGCTCATCAGTTGCAGGGATTGTTGTGATTTACATTACATTTCGTGTTTACGGTAACTTCTATTTCCAAAGAAGAAAAAACGACAGAAATTATTTTCACATTCTTTGAATTGTATCAACACGTGTAGAAATAGACAGTGATATGTTTATGTTCCATAACTACTAGTTTATTTTCTTATATTCATATGAGGAGTTTGTGGTATATTGAATCGGTGGCACTAGCCGCTGATCCCGGGCGTTCGGCTTCTGATCATGAGACGCAATCCACGAGGGGTTGAAATTCCTCTGAAGAGCAAGGTCGAAGTTTTAATTATCCTCAGTATTTCTGTGTTCGTGTTCCTGTAGTGTTTGGGATACGTAGAAAGGACATGAGGTGCCAGTGACGAACAATACTCCGGTTGGCGCGATTTGTTTAAAAAATATCTGTGAAAGCAAGAAACTTCCATTTCTGATACTTGGGTTAAAATCCTGTCGCGGTAATTAGTAACTTTACTGAATAGGAAGATAATGTTTATGTAATTGGTATTGAAGTTATCTTATTCGTTTAATAATAATAATAATAATAATAATAATAATAGTAATACCACAATGGAAGGAAAAAGTAACATAGTCGAAGGTATTCATAGGAACAGAAAAGATATAGAGTGTGTCATTTCTTTCTTAGGTTTACACATGAACGAATTATTATTATTTTTTCGTTCATGGATTTACAAATAGAATTATTATTTTATAACAAGAAATGGAATATAAAGATTTGTTAGCTGATAACATTGATGCATTTTGTGTCGTCCTTTTTCTTAGTAGAAAGATGTGGTGACATCTTAAATAGGATCATTCTCGTGACTAGCGATCCCTCTTGTAAGTTCGATCACTATTTGCAATTTGTGCACAGCTAGGAACAATTCTTGGAACTCAATTTTGGTCCATACTACAGCAGTAAGGACGTGTTTAACCCTTATGTGTTCATCAATTCTTGTCCAAACACGTTACTTGCCAGACAGTTACGAAGGTTGATACGGATGACGTAATTTTGTGTTGTTGGCATTTCACTTGTAAAGGAAGATGTCTCAACTCTTAGAACCAGAGAAATTGAATATTTTTCATGTTAGTATACAGCAAAAGTATCAGTTTTGTAGATTATAAAAATTTCCTAAATTGTTACAGCCGGATTCAAACTTGCGTGCCCAACATTATGAAACTAACGCTTAAGCCATAACTACTCTAAGACATCACTGTTCTGGGAAAAGGAAAAATAGAGCTGTAGTGAATTCAGTAATTACACATTTTTACGATTCCAGTGTAATAATGCTGTAACTTTCTGATTTCAGTCATGGTAAAATAGTAAAGTATTATGCAGAAACAATAGCCCAGAGAAGTCAACTTTAGACTGACAACTCATATGTACGGAGGCGCTGCCGTATGCTCTCTCCTCCGTCCCTGATTTTTCACGGCACTGCACTGGACAGATACTTATATTGCTTGGAATCTGGTGTTTCAGATCACTAGATTATTTTTTAAATTTAATTAATTTAACGAACCTTTCTCAGTACCTTGTTTACTATTTTGACACGTTTTACTCAGAACTCTTTAAGAACAGGGACAAAACGCAGAAACATGGAGGACAGTAAAAATCACAAACACTATTTGCGCATTCTTCCCTTGCCTGAAGAAAAACAATAAAATAGGGTGAACATGCAATTTTTGGTCTTCCATTTTCTATGTGGTGTCAAATCCAGAGTTTGAGTTGGTCAGTGGGTCAACAGCACGTGACCCACAGCGACCCATCATCAACCGTGATCCACTGCGATGCACACCGACCATGACCCACCACTCACTATGACGCACTCTAACCCACCGACCCTCTCTGCTCACTGCATTGTAGACAGCATCTTCTGACGCGACAAACCGTCAATGAACCACAAAATTACTCCCTCAAAATAAGTTAAAACGCCTATATGTATGATTAGTATACATTAAGGTGAGTCTAGAAAACACTAAAAAGAGGTACCATCCCGGGGGGGGGGGGGGCTCGAATCACCAACCTTATGATTACTGGGCGGATGTTCTTTCGACTTCGCCACGGAGGCGATGAAGGAAACGTCGCTTGTAAAGGGATAAATCGTTGAGATCTTTTTAATTTGGTCAATCAGAGTGCTCTTTTAACTGTATATATGAGACGATAGCTGTTTGGGATAAGATAAAATGCGTTCGCCATGTACTTTTTTGACAAAATGACGCGTGTCTATTTACTTTATTTCATAGTTCTCCAATACTCACTTTGTAATGATCTACGACAGTTGCCATCTAAATTCATACAATTATCGTACTCAGGATTTTTCAGTTCATGATGTTGAGGCAGAGGTTATTCTTGAAAACCGGAGCTCACTTTAGGAACAATTCGTCAGGAAAAAATAATATATAATAATAACAGCATGCACATGACTGGCGATAGTTCGTGTTGGTCCCTTCGCGATTCTCCGCGACGAATCGAAGGAGTGTGGACCAAAACGAAGTCCTCGCTGCGACGCGGTAGTAACTTTAACACCCCGACGCGAGATATCTGTTTCGACTCGACGAATGTCTGCCGGCAGTGGAAAACTGGCGGCAATCCTTCGACTCGTCTCTATATTGACGACCAATGTTTACCCGGAAGTGGGCCACTACGTGTTGGCGACGTTTACGGCATGAGGTAGTTCCATGTCTCATATAGCCTCGCTGCTGAAAGAGACGTAAACGTCAAAATCAGCCAAACAAAAAATATACTGCTTCGCATCATATATTCATATATGGTTACCATGCCCTTTATTATAATTGCTGAAGCTTGTTTATTATATGGAGCGCTTAGAGCACAAGGCAATCAACCCATAATTTGTGAGAAAAATAGACATAGAATTCGTAATGTAAGCTTCTGGATGTTGGTCTACGTACCTTGATTTTGGACTTTCAAATTTCATCCGTTTTTCCACTGAAAAGTATCGATAATTCAACAAGGAAATAGTTAAAGCATGATAATTTAATTGAAATTAATCGTACTTTTGACCATGACAAACACTTTAACATTTATATAACACGAAAAGGTCAGATTCATCGTTATTGTAACAGAGCGGTGCTTGAGGGACTGACCGTAGACATTGTTAGAATTTGACAACCTGGTTTTATTACAAGTATAAACTCTTTAGTCGTTAAAAAAGACGACGTGGATCGTGTGTCAGAGTTGATGACGATGTGTTTTGGTGGGTCAGTGGTTCATGGTAGGTGGTGGGTCGGAGTGGGTCATGGTGGGTAGTGGGTCAGAGTGTCCAAGGTGGGTAGTGGATGATGAGTCAGAGTGGGTCGCGGTGGGCGAAGGGTCAAGTTTCCATTGACCCACGCAATCTCTGATCAAATCTGTAAAACCAAACACAAGAAAGAGCAATATTCCTACACAAAACGCTCAACATCTTAGCTATTCATGACAAACTATTGTATGATCCGTATAACTCTAGTATATCCACAAACCATCATTTGTCACATTTTACCGAAATACGTCATGATTTTTCTGACAACCTGATACTTTAAATGTTGTTAATACGCAAAGTTCATTAATCTCATCACTTATTCACTTATTCTCTTAAGATTATCGCAACCTTTAGGGTACTTCCCGTAGATATAGAAAGGTGAAATGTAGTATCCAAGCTTGGTGTAGCGTGCAAGTAAACAAATGAAAAGCAATAGGATAATATTTCCCTGCTCCAAACCCCCTAAGGTGGAGTGTGTTGATTATTAAAAACAACACTTGAAATTCAATCAGAAAACTCATAAAATATAAAATATGTAGCTAAGTCTCGACTTTGCAATAATAATAATAATAATAATAATAATAATAATAATAATAATAATAATAATAATAATAATAATAATAATAATAATAATAATAATAATAATAATAATAATAATAATAATAATAATAAATGAATAACCGAATTACAAAATCAATTCTGTAAACGATACCTTCCAATTAAGAAAACATGATAGCCACGACGCAGGGCCGTAACTTGAAACCGCCACTGCCTCCAGGGAAGCTCCACGCGCTCGAAGGGGGCCCATTTTAAGACAAGATCGTCTTACTCCATATACAATACGAACATGAAATAAGTGAAGCATCAAAAAGGTTCACTACATTACATATACAGAACAGCACACAAAAGGTAAATAAAACAAAAATGAGTCGTCGGCCCATTTCTGTAAAACATGTCTACTATTAGGGGCCCTAGAAATAATATATATTCGTATATTATTGTCAGATGTGTCAATATTGTCCCCTTAATTAATTTGTCGTGTATGGAACGGGTCCAGAGGCATAACTAACGACCCCGCAGACCTCCCATAAAGAGTAAGAGAAGGGTGGAAAAAGGGGGCCGAAGAATTAGGAAAACGACCTTTTCTAGGGTGCAAATACGTGTATTAATGCTTGCCCCCTCCCCAGAAAAAATCTAAGTTACGGCGCTGCCACGACGGGATTCGAACCCGTGTCTGCCATACGAGTTTTATAATTTGCCCATCTACCACAAATTCCTCATACAAAAAAATAAACCAGTAGTTACTGAAGATAAAAGTAGAACTTTCTTTTTCTACACGTGTTGATGCAATTCAAAGAATGCGAAGGTATTGTCTGCCGCAGGCACATAGCCACGGGGTAGGTCCGGACGTCCGTGCCCCCCTTCGAGACCAGAAATGAAAAAAACATTAAGGAAAGATGAAACAAAAAGAAACGAGGAAAAAGAAGAACCAGTGTTACAAATATAAAGCTACAGCAAGCGTTTGGTTACTCTTCCTCATGAGGAGCTTTGTATGGGGGAAACAGGGGGAGAGTCAAGTTAAAAATGGATATTATTGTAACGGAGCATTCTGAATTGCATCGAGCTCTATGCTAATGCTATGGACTACAAATGACGATCAGATAGTCTCAGGTAGAACTTAAGAAATAACAATAATCCCCAATAATATGAGCCTGGCAACATAGGTTCCAGTGACACTTGTTAAAGGAATTTTCAATTTAGCGGTAACACTGACACTAATCTATTTCGTGACAGGATGTTTTCACTGCCAAAAGAGATCTTGTTACTATTCTTAACGGCATTAAACGAATACAAGAAAAAGAAGAAAAACAAGAAGAACCGAGTTTGAAAGACCTCGGAAGACTATATCTTTTTCAATTGTTTTATTTTCTTTTACTCGAGATTTCTTCATAGTTTACTAAAATACTTACTAACATATACCTCATTTTATTGTCTGAACAAACCAATATGGGTACGTTGTCAGTAAAATAGTTTAGATTGATCGAGCCTTTTGTGGATAACCACAATATTTCATGTCACGCCCCCTTGTTACAAAATCCTGGCTACACGAACCAAATAGTTTAGAATAGTTTAGAATGACCCAGCCCCTGGTGTGATAACCTCAATATTTCACCACGGATTCCCGCTATTACGAAATCCTGGCTACGTGCCTGCCTGCCGGCTTGCATTTTCGCGGATTCCAGGAATTTCTGATATCCTCTGATCTTATTGGCCGATACAGATAGGACATCAAGAGTCATGACCTATATCCAGCGGAAATTCAGGCAAACTGCTGTCAGCCTTCGTGGCGGAGCGTACTAGGGCAACATTCTAGTATTGAAAATAGTTTTTGACGTGGGTTCGAACCGTGCCCAAGGAATTTTTAAATTTTCATAATTTTTTCATTAAAATTAGGTTGCAGTTTTACTATACGGATCCATAATAATAATAATAATAATAATAATAATAATAATAATAATAATAATAATAATAATAGCAGTAGTGATAGTAGTAGTAGTAGTAGTAGTAGTAGTAGTAGTAGTAGTAGTAGGAATGGGTTAGAAGCCCCACAAGGGTTGGTTAGGTTCTGTTTTGTTGCTTAAATTTTTCTGTATATTTTACATGACCTACTTCAAACAGCTGGCTAGGGTAGCGCGCGAATACTAAAACTTTTGGGATCGGCGTAAATGCTACCTACTTTTCTTCTTTTGAAATTAGAAGTTTGAAGAGGAAGAATAGTAGTAATGTAAATCGGGAGCAGTTAAAAGCGATGAGGTAATCTTAACTTGGAGAACGTTTCGTGATATTTTGCTCATTGACGTAGGTCTATATAACTTGTTTTTGAGTTAAAGAACGGAATCTCAAGTAAGTCATTGTGACACTCATAAGGAAGGTCTTCTTCTTATAGTATTTGTATACTCTTACATGCAACGATTTTAACTAGCTAAAAGTTTAGATAAAAGGTGAAGTGACCCGGTAGGTGAGTGGTTAGAGTATTGAACTTCTGTTCGGTGCACTCGGGTTCGAATCCCGGGCAGGTTAAAACTTTTTCAAATGTTTCAATTTGAATACATACTCAGTGTGACAAGAAAGATCTCTTCTCCAGAAAGAAAAAACGATGTTGGAATGAGGAGTAGTATTGAGATTAATATATGGTGTTCTTTGGAAAACACGATCCGAACCATACAGATTCGTCTTAGAATGGAGAACTGTTTCGTTAGTCACTTACTTTACAGTTTTACCTGAATGAACACCTGGATCAGGGCTACCAACTACTGTTAGTGCCGCGAAAAGTCACGTGTAAGTTGGGTTGCATCTGTCAAGGCGTTCTTACAACTGCAAATTACCTGGAACCCAAGTAATAGGATTAGAGCACTTAGGGGAAGATACTTATGTGGATGGGTGTACCAATAAAAGAGAAACCTGGTCGGTCACCAATGTATACTCAAAATTAATTTTTAATATACATTAAAACGTAAATATTGTATATTATTTAAAAGAAAAGTCAAACCATAATTCAAAATTATAATATTTATTTTATTCATAGCCTACTTACGAAGGGAAATACGGAAAGAAATGGAAATGTCAGCGCTAAAGTTCAATTAAAACATATGTTGCTGGTTTTGTTACATTTCATTTGTCAAAGGAATATATATATATATATATATATATATATATATATATATATATATATACAAAAAACAAGACGTTTCACTTTGCATGTAGTTAGAGCCATATCATATACATAGAGTTTAACATTTACCCTCTATGAGCCTAATTGCTCTTCGTTCTGTGTATTATTCACAGAGAGATGGAATTCTCTTTGTATCTCTCTTATAATATCAAGTTTCCAACAGAACCCGCTAGAAGCCTAATACTCCTCCACGTGGAAATATTTTGAACTTTCCGACAGACCGACTGAAACTTCTATGATAAAAAAATCCACATGAATGCGGAAGCAGAGAAAAGCTTATGCGGAATGTAGATAAAATTCTGCTTCTCTCTCTCTCTCCTCATATATTTCATATGCATACGGTATATTTCGTTTCCTTGTCTGCTAATGAGATAGCCTGTGTTAATAAAATGATGGATCGAGTACAGATAACACGTGGAACATACATTAGTTTACAAAGAATTTTTGCTTTCTTCTAAGAAAAAAAGAAGATAAAAATTGGAACAGAATGTAAAAGTTCAGTATCTATCTAAAAATACTAGATTTGGTTTGTTTATTTGCCTATTTCCTTGCTTTTTCATTTAAAATATGCATCCTATGAAGAACTGGTACTGCGATATCCTTTACTAAATTTCTTTTAATCGTTTCCAGCTTTTTAAAATTATTATTAGTTACTACTACTACTACCAGAACACTAATAATATCAATAATAGATATAATAAATATCATATAATAAATCGCAGTGTGCTAGGCTAATTCCTCAATATTTCATTTTGTAGAATGCACTATTTATAAATCTCCTTTTTTGTGAAACACAAATATATTATAATCACTACCAGTAATTCACTTAGGGGACATGATGGTTCAGTAATATATTACGCACCTTTGTTGAGAGGAGTATCCATGGGTTTTCTCAGAGTTCTCTCGTTTCCTTCCATATTCACCTTCATCAATTATTTGTCTCTTTCATCCTTGAAAAGTGTGACTGCGCAGCATTAAATTAAAGAATTTATTTCACTTTTCTTAATTCACTTGCTTTTTTGTGTACTGTTTGTGGTTTTCATACGTTCGTGTTTGACTTCTAAGAATTATCCTCTCTAAGATTCTCAGTTATATCAAATCTGTTGTTTCTTTTTATCACATTCATTTGTATAACATGCTCTTCATCTCATACAAGCTGTTTTCCCCAAACCTTCATCTTCTCTACAAATTGTCTCGAACGCTAGCTATATCTATGTCTCAACACCAGCTACATCTAGTTGTCTAGCTACATCTCTACGCTGACCAAGGAGGCAGCGCAACGGTAACAACTGCAAACTATTGCTGCAAACTATTAGCTGACTGCAAACTATTTGTAATGAGGTGACTATAAACTATTAAGAATAAACACGACTGAGAAAGGCGTCTTGCGCTTATGATAAGGATTAAGGGTATTAAGAATTAACTCTTAAATGTTTCAAAGTTTCCATATTAGACTGAGATGTCTTTGTTTTGAAATCAAATGAAATGTTTGAGTTTAGCGTCATACGATTATTTCCTTTAGGCTAAGGGAGACGATGATTAAGGCAAGTGAATGATAATGGAAGAATTGGCGGAATGAGAATGTAGAAGGAAACGGAAGTACCTCGAGAAAAATTACGGAAACACTGTCGTCCACCACAAACTTACTTGGCTGGGGATTGAACCAGTTGTCTTTGTTTTATGAGTAGTATTCGTAACACAAATTTAAATTTGCTCCTCGAAAGATCATTAACCATTTTTCTTTACTCTAGTTAATAACCTTCAATCATTCTAAATTTTCTAACGTAGGTTCCGCGTCATTCTGATATTTTCACCGTTTTAATTCCTGGTAAATTAATTAAAACTATGACCTTAGTGTAGGGAATACAAATTGAAACTTCTGTTCTTGAAATACTGAAATTGTATATACAAACACAAGCAACAGGACAGCAATTATTACTATGGTTATTATGTGGTTCAAAAGAGGTTCAAAAGAAACATGGAGACCTCTAATAAATCTTCAGTATTCATCACAGCAAATGAGAAAAATATATATGGAAATACGAGTTTTAATGTATGATGTAGTTACGAAGTTATGCCATATACAAAGATCAATACGTATCGTTAACTTCATACGCAATTCGTATTTTTATATGGGTCATTAGAAACGTAAATCAAAGCTAAATTATGCCTGTAACTAATATATATGGTTCAGAATATCTGTTTTCAATACAAACGTGCTTCGTTGTTATTAATAGTAATCATGAGAAAGGTACGGCAGAAAGTTCTAAAGTTTGTTCCTTTTCTGTTCAACATATAAAATTAATGCTACCTACAAATATAGAATCCTCATTACAGAAATCTAACTCTGTCCTTTGAATAGAAAAGGTAAATATACAATGCCAGATAAAATTGAAATGCAGTCTCGAAATATGTAGAAAAAAATAGCATGAGAAATATTAGTTCAGAATCGAAGCTTTACGAAATCGTAAAACTACACGAATCGCACATACTTAAATGGATAAAGAAGAATAAAAGCAAATCTCGTCTTCTGAAATTTGTATCATATTTTGTAGCCTTTTCTTCTCCTACGTATAGTATACATAAAAAGCGTGGTGGCAAATTTAATAAAACCTTGTCTTAAAACTTTAGATTTCAAATTCGCACAAGGGCAGAAACGAAATTCACTGCGGCAAGGAAGCTTTAGAATTGTGTTGAATAATTTTTTTTTCCTTTTCTCTCCTTGAGAGTGTGTTTCGTACTTTCAATACGTAATAGCCCAGAGGGATTCATTTGCAGTTTTGAACAAATGTTCTTACTTCTTTCTTCAAAAATATTTTCGAAGTAAAATTGGCTAATACAAACTTCTTGAAAGAGTTCTCACCAGAACCTCCATAGCTAATATTAACAATTTCTTATATTGAAAGAAAACTTCCTTCTATTTCTCTATTAACATAGATTTTTTTAAAAAAAAACTTTTTCTGGATACAGTAAGAAACAAATCATTAAGAAACACTTTTCTTTTTGTATCTCACATACCAGTAAAACCTCTAGTTATTTAAAGAGTCTAGTCTGTACAGCTCCAGATCTTTCATTTCAATAATATGTTTTCAATTCTAAAACTACGCCCAATCTTTTAAACAACCATTTTTGAACATGTCCCGAAACAATACTGTACCACTATAGAACCACAGGAATGCAGAGAATAAGTTAGAACACTACGAAATATAATGCATGCTTTATAAGAAAAGAAGTTTATTACAAGTAGTATATGTGTTGAGAATATGTATGCCAATGTTATGAAAAGACACATTACAATTAGCTAGTTAACAATTTATTTTGCTCATATACAGTATTTAAATAAAACATTTTTTTTTTCAGAATAATTAAAACTGTTAACTGTTACTGGCAATATCACATTCTTTCTAGTGCAACAGTTTTTTTTTTATATTTTGTCCAAAACTATAACTGAGAATTTATTCCCAAATGTGTTATCTTGCAAAGTTTGATTGCTCTATCGATTGATAACTGTATTATGTACGGACAACGTTTTAGCTAAAGAGGAAAAAGTTAATTAAAATTTTAAGTTATACCTCACAAGTCATAAAGAAAAATGTAATATGAAACCCCAGTTTCTTTATGTTTCTTGTGTTTGATATAATGCATGATCAATTTATTTTCCACTTCTTTGGAGAAACGTAGCTCTAAAACATTTTCTCACTTTTTTCACACATGGACTTTTTCTTATCTTGATGTGACAATTCTGTTATTTTCAGTTTCTCGATATAGTTCATGAACACACTGTATATTATCTTCCGTTGATCTAGTGCAATGGCGTATTTACGATTTTGTTTCGGGGGAAGGGGGAAATGTGAAAATTCTGCAAGATATTTATTTTAATATAGTAAATAAAAATTCCGGGGGCTTAAGCCTGGAAGCCCCTCCTTTAAATACACAACTGATCTAGTAGCTAGAGCATGACTTTAGTGTACATGATCCCGCATTTAGTTCCCCGTGGGAAAGCACTGAATGCCTTATTAGAGTGATTCGTATTTTCAGATTTCTCAACCTGTAGGGCTACGTCTCATGTGAACTTTGAGAGAGACGATAAACTTGAAACAAAATACCATTGTTATAAGAGATCGAGTTACATGATTTCTGAGTTTAATTATTCAATACTTTTTTCTCCCTTGGATCGACTTTTCTCATAAAATTCCTATGTGCTATAAGAGAATTTCCTTTAACTTGCTTCACTGTAGTTTCATTGTAACGAACAGAGTAGGAGCACAATAGTGTAGAGCCACCAAGAGCAAGACGAATCAGGCCAGTTATTGGCAGTGAGACAAATTCAGCGAAAAGGCAGCAGCTAGACCGAACCGCTTCCCAGAGCCTGCCAAGCCCCATTAGTGAAGTTGAGAAGATCCGGAGCAGGGACGAATAGAAGGAGAAAACGGATATAAAAGTAGCCTGAGAAAAAATGTGGGAGATATTGAGTAGTTGAAGAGTTTAACAAAAAGAAAAAAAAAGTGAAGCGAGGCTCCATGTATAGGAAAGGAGAAACTGGGCGAAAGGAAGAAATACTACTAATTCTGTCATAAAAGAACAATACAACTTGAACGAAACAATGAGCGAAGGAAAACTAAGAAATAGAGAAGAAAAGGAGAAATGATCTCGTTTACTCCATTAACAGATATAGCCAATACTTGTCTCTCTTTAATTTATCCATGTCTTTTTAGTTGTTTAAAGGGGAACAAAGATCGCGTTTGAAATGAAGGAAAGACAAAATATACACGTCTATCAAAGTTTATTTTAAAATAATCTTATATCTATACAGATTGTTTACGTGATACTGTGCAAAACTCACAAGGGAAGAGAGGGAGATTATATATCGAAGTGGAAGATGGTTTATACACCAAACGAAAGCACTAATGACACCTATTACGAAACTGTAATAAAAATTTTCCGAATGCATATACTGTGCGAGTTATATTAATATACAGGGTGTCTAGAAAATCCGTTGCAAGACCCTAGAAATCGCAAACGATACGACAGATGCCAAAACAGGAAAACACGTGTTTGATCATTTTAAAAGTACAATGTATCAAAGCAAAAATTGTTGTCCCAGGGCCACCCGCAAGGTCCCAGGCGGGGTCCAACTCAAAAAATGGTGACGAGATGGTGACGAGATCAAGTAGCGTATCATTGGAAAGCTGTTGGGAAATGAACGAAGACGAAACAAATCTCTACTCTCTAAAATTATCATGTGCAAAATGGTAGCAGGTCAAAATGTCAGCAAAAACTTCATTGTAAAGTCTATGGCCACTCTCATAAACCTGAAATGGTACGACAGATGTCAAAACAGGAAAACACGAGAGTCATTATTTCGAAAGTAGAATGATTGAAAATAAAAATATTTGTCCCAGGGTCCTCCACAGGGTCCCAGACGGGGACTCCCAACTGATAACTTTCAAATTTCAAGGGGAGTCAAGTAGCATATTATTTGAAAACTGTTGTTAAATGAAAGTAGATGGAAGAAGTCTGGATGTTTTACGATAACTGTGCAAACATCTTGCGTTTTAGTTCCTTTTCCTGTAGTCGGGTGTTCGTTTGTTTTCACTTTAATTCGTGTACGCAACGTAAAGAAAGGAAATGCGCCTAGTACGAGATTCTGCTCTTCGGGGCCCCTTAATGCGTAAAGAAAGAAAGAACGAAAGAAAGAAAAAGAAATGAAACGACAAAAACAAAAAACGAAAACTGGCGGAGATCATTATATTGAAGTGGAAGATGGCTTATACACTAATCGAAAGCACTAACTACACTCATTAAGAAACTGTAATATTATTATTGGTCCGAATGCATGTACGGTGCGAGTCATATGCATGTTTAATTGTAAGTTTCTCATTTTCACTCAATATTGTATCAGATAGCATCGGAAGTGGTCTGAATAAAGTCTCAAACTGATTTTCTAAATATTTGTGTTTGACAAAAATACTAAATCGTAGTTCATTTTACATGCACAGTGAATAACTACTTCCATACACATGTAGTTGTTTCATTTAACAACAGCTTGCAAACAATATTCTATTTAACACTTCTTGAAATTTGAAAATTTGGAGTAGGACCCCGTCTGGGACCCTGTGGAGGACCTGGAACAAATATTTTTACTTTCAATCATACTATTTTCGAAATGATAACTCACGTGTTTTCCTGTTTTGACCTCTGTCGCACCATTTCAGGTTTATGAGAGTGGCCATAGACTTTACAATGCATTTTTTGCTGACATTTTGACCGGCCACCATTTTACACATGGTAATTTTAGAGAGTAGAGACTTTTTTCGTCTTCGTTCATTTCTCAATAGCTTTTCAATGATACGCTACTTGATCTAGTCACTATTTCCTAATTTTGAGTTGGATCCCACCTGGGACCCTGCGGGGGCTCTGGGACAACAATTTCTGCTTTGATATGTTGTACTTTTAAAATGATCATACACGTGTTTTCCTGTTTTGGCATCTGTCGTATCGTTTGCGATTTCTAGGGTCTTGCAACGGATTTTCTAGACACCCTGTATATTAATATAACTCGCACAGTATATGCATTCGGAAAATTTTTATTACAGTTTCGTAATAGGTGTCATTAGTGCTTTCGTTTGGTGTATAAACCATCTTCCACTTCGATATATAATCTCCCTCTCTTCCCTTGTCAGAGGGATGAAACATGATGAGAAAAGAAGGAATTTAAGGATAGGAACGAGTGTCCGGAAATGCGTCGATTTGGAGATAGGGGCCGCCGACAATTGTAACGGTACAAAAATGGCCATAACTCGTTAAGAAAATGATGGATTAAGGTCCAGTCAAAGACAATGTGCATTATTTTTACATGCAGATATCATTAATGTTGGAATTAATTGAAGGCAAGGTCGGCGCAAGGGTAACCACTAAAGAAATATAGGATATTTCAAACATTTGCAACAAATATGTGACGAGAAATTTATAACTGTCATATCTGTCATATGTGATGGTGACTGTGCACGTGGGAAAGATGGAGAGGGACGGTGGGCAAGCGCAAAAGAAGGAACGCGAGGTGAGGAACTACTAGCACATGCGACAGTACAATAATTACACGGTAGGAGTGTGAAAGAAAGCCGTAGCAGGACGGCAGTAAATGTACCGCGCAGAGATGGAGTAGGTCAACATAAACGTGGCCAACGATCCACTCTGACCCACGACGCCATATAAATCAACTGCCCCAGTCTGACCCACGAATTTAATATTGTGTGAGTGGGTCAGTTCTCGTGGAGGGTCATGGGTCAGATTGAGTTGCGTAATTTCTCTGGTTAGTGTTAGTCCGTTGTAATTCGTGGGTCAGAAAAGGACTTTGGTTCTCGTGGGTCATCGAAATGTCTCACAACCCATCGATCTACCGTCAAATTTGTCTTACGTGACCCACGGCCACTGACCCACTCCAACCCTCTGCGCTGACGAACACAAATGATTCTGATTAGCTGCATGTTAGTCTATTTGATATTATGTTAATGTATCACAAAAGTTACAGACTACGTTTATCGCGTGTATCGACAAAAGCACGTAATCCAGTTCTTTTCTTACACGCAATAGCTGTGAACATATTTTCTGTTAGAAACAAGACAAACACAGACAGAGTAAGTAAAAGGCATGTAGACTGCGTGCCAGCCAACATCAACAATAGCACGAACGTAAGTACGCCCTCTCTACTGCAGTTCGAGATATTCTCTTGTATACTGCATCAACTGTCAGTTGCATGTGAGGTGTTTCGTCAAATGCGGTCGATAAAGCGTATTTTGAGTTAGTATTGATAGACTGGTTTCGTGTTCGTTCGGTTATAGTTTGTGCGAATTACCTTTCCAGTGCAATGGATTTTGCGTTTAACGAGCTTGCAGGGATGGTTTTTATGTATGGGATGGCGAATGGAAACAGCATTGAAGCGGAGAGGTTATATTGTATATGATTTTCACAAAGAAGACATCCCACGCGTTTCATGTTCTCACGCGTTTTCCAGCGTTTGCGGGAAACGGGACAGTTGCGTTCACAATTTCACGACCGTCGGGGACACAGAACTGCCTGGACGCCTGCCTTCGAAGAGGAGGTTCTTGGACGTGTGGAGGAGCAAACTTCAACAAATACTCGGGCCATAGCACGTGACATGAATGTGGCACACAGTACTATGTGGAAGATACTACATGAACAGGAATTGCATCTCCAGCATCCAAAAAGAGTGCAAACACTGAGTGCAACTGATTTCGACTCTCGTGTCGTATTTTGTGAATGGCTTGTACAGCTCTGTGTGTCCGATCCTCAGTTCCATGCCTCCGTATTGTTCATCGATGAAGCCCGTTTTACCAAAGACGGTGTGTTTAATAGTCGTAATAGTCATGTGGGGCCGCCGAAAACCTTCAAGCAACAATTGTACGGAGCCATCAGAGAAATTTGCAGTGAACATGTGGGCAGGCTTCGTTAGTGACTACTTACTAGGCCCTATCTTCTTCCTCCACTCTTTACTGCACCAGTATACGCGCTGTGTCTGCAGCATACGCTTCCAGAACTCTTAGAAACTGTGCGGCTTGTTGTTCACCAGCAGATGTGGTTTCAGCATGACGGAGCGCCAGCCCACTTTGCTGCTGTTGCTCATGCTTATCTCGATGAAACATTCACAGATATGTGGATCAGGCGAGAGAGTCCTGTTGCACAGCCCGCTCGTTCGCTGGACCTCAGCCCATCTGATTTCTTCCTGTGGAGCTACATGAAAATCCCTGTCTGCAAAACTCCTGTAGAGAGCGAAGAGCACGCATCCTCGCTGCCAGCGACATCATCCAAAACACTCCAGTGATATTTGCGCGTGTACTACAAAACTTTCTCCGACGAAAGTTTCTGTTATACATGCATCGACGCCAGAGAACGTCATTTTGAACATCTACTGTGAAACTGCACATAGTGAGAACAGTCTCTATGTTTTATGTACAGTACATTTGCGATGTTTACACAATAGAGTTTATTTGGCTTTGTCTTATAAGCAATGTCTAATGGCTTTGTTCTGTGCTATGAGCGAAACGTATTCGCCTTCTTTCTGTATGATACTCAAGGACTTTTGCAGCCATCCTTCTTTGTCATCTATTTTACGTTCCCTGCACACATATGACGTCCTGCACCAAACCAGCTTCCCAGAATCATTTGCGTTCGTCTGCGCGGGCCGTCCTGCAACGGATCTCTTTCACACTCCTAAAGTGTAATTATTGTACAGCGTAGTCCGGAAGTGTGTGTATCCCTAATTGTTTTCAGATGGTTTTAAGTTTTATAAACATTTGTTTGGTAACATTGCTTGGCATTTCCGGTAACTGGTATCAAAGACACTGTTGTGATACAGCAGGATGGAGTACCAGCGCACTTCGCGATTCACATGCGCAATAACCTGAATCAAATGTTTCCTGGCCGCTGGATTGGAAGAAGTTGTACATCTTCACCAGCTCCGTTTTCCTGGCCTCCAAGAAGTCCCGATCTGACGACAGTAGATCATGCTCTCAGGGGTTTCATAAAGCAACAAGAAGGAAATACTTGATATTACACAACGCAGGAATTACGAGCAGCTGTGGAACACGCCTTCACCCTCGTGACTCCTCAGTATCTCCGCCAAACATCTGCGAGAACTTAGCGCAGACTTTAAGGTAACTGTGTACAGACATTCTACCATAACTAACACTAAACAGTTGAAACTAAAGGGGTCCCACTTCCGGACCACCCTGTACTGTCCCATGTGCTAGTAGTAGTATCTCACCTTGGATTCCTTCTTTTGTGATTGCCCACCTTCCCTCACTATCTTTCCCTCGTGCCCAGTCACCATCACATACATACAGCAGCTGATATGGATCAGCATTCTTTCACAGCATACTACTGTGTGCAGCTGATAATTAAGTTAGTGGCATCATGATTATCCGCAACATCTGTAATGAATACAGTTCTTGTAAGATGTTTGTTGCAGATGTTCGAAATATACTATATTTCTTTGGGGGCTACCCTTGCGCCGCCCCTGCCTTTAATCCATTCCAACACTAATGAAATCTGCAGGTGAAAATAATGCATACTGCCTTAGACCGGACCTTAATCCGACATTTCCTTCTCGAGTTATGTTCATTTTTGTGCCGTTGCGACAAATTGTCGGTGCCCCTATCTCCAAAACGACGCATTTTCAGACACTCATTTTTATCCTTCAATTTCTTCTTTTGGCATCATCTTTCATCTCTCTGAGTTTTGCACAGCATCACGGAAACACCCTGTATAGGAAGGTAGGCAAATAACGTGATGTGAAGAGTAAAAGAATCCTACCGAACAATAATCGCTAAGTTCGAGATTCGAATCGCTCAAACGCTAAGTTTTATTATTACCATAGTTTGCTAACAGTATAATCAAATGGATATCATGTTGTACGTTTAAACTAAAGTATTACATTTAAAAAAATAGTCCTTCTTGTTTCCTGTAGTTAATACCGGTAATTACAACTTAACTTCGTTCGTACCTAGCATTGTTAGTATAGAAGCAAGTAAGTTTCGTTTCAAATGTGAAACTGTGGTAAACTTCCAAATTATGGGAATTCAAGAGTTATAGATGGATACGAGTTGATATGGATGTTATTCAACGCGCGTTTAATCCATACCAATTCTCGATATGTCTTGTGATACATATCCTCATACGGACAGATATACCAACACAATCACTCAAAAATAAGACGTCATATACAATGCATAGCATAATTAAGAAGTCTAACAACTAATAAAAAGAACTTGTGGTAAAAAATGGTTAAAAGGAATAGTGAATAGGTTGCAGGAGCGAAATTTATACTTAAGTGAATATATATTTTCCTTGTAACCTTTACAATCTGTGATTCCTTAAGATTGACACTAAGAGTTGGTTAGAATATATAATTGATTTTTATGATTTGGCTTTCTCTCAGGCTTGCACCTCTTTCTTATTTCACAAGGGGAAAAATCATATGAAGTTAGAGAACATGGTGGTGAGGCTACTGCACTCTTCTGACCATACTAAATGTCACGCTAATCATTTAATTCAACAGGAGCACAAACTCAACAATTATAAAGCTCTCTTCCCTGCTCTAGTTGTTCATGCACGCACCTCTAGTGCACGGGTCCCGGATTCGATTCCCGCTGGAAAAGTCTTTAAGTTTAAACGCATTACGGTGATTCGGATTGCATCTTAAAACATAGATTGATGTCTCATACTATAGCCTCGTTGTTTCTTTGAAAGACATAATATGATTTGGAGCTTAACATTTCTTCTCAGCACAGAGAATATATGGAACGTAAACCTACAACTCACGTGAAGTGTGAACACGTGAGCTTCCATCAAGAAATGAAAGTGTATTTTCTGCTCTGAAAGCGAATTCAGTACATTAACCATATAATCACAAAGGAACCCTTATTTAGAGTAGTCTCAAAATTAATTTCTTGTTTCTTGTATGATCCTTCATTTTCCTATATATGATTCTTGATTTTCCTATGTATGATTTCCTATGTATTGATACTACATATGAGTCTTGTATGAACATTTAGAAATATATCTCACGATTTTACATTTTTCTGTAACACTAATTTATTAAAGCACCCACTGTACACTTAGGCTTTTGTTTATAGGATGCCTCACTGTCTTCATATGTTGTAATCTTATACATAAGCGTTTTATAATTCAGCTATAAATGATTGGTTTTCTTTGTATACGTTCAAACTAAAGTTGACTTTTCTCGTCTGCTAAGTTTAACTAACTTTATTTTTCCGAGTTTAAAAGATTACCTAGAAATATTTATTATTTTACTTTACGCATCACAGAGAATATACGGAAAGAAATAATTATGTGATTATTTGACATGTGAATATTATGTGATTTGAGCCACTGTTTCCTTTTTGCCAGAGTATCTCCAATCACAATATTGAGAAGGATCTCGCAGAACTAGGAATACAAAGTAGAAAAAAGATCCAGTTGGATAAGGTCAGAAGTCAATGGAAGGGACTCTTTTGTGAACGCAGCATTGAACTTCCGGGTTCCATAAACCATACAGTAAGTAAGTGAGGATATCTCCAATGGATACTGAACTCAAGACCTCATGTGCAAAAGAAGAGTACTTACAGATTTCGAAAATAGAACTCTAGGATTTAGTTTGTCTTGACATAATCCTTGTTTAAAAATAGCATAGCACTGTATGCATCAACATATGTGTTCAGTACGATATCTTCTATAGATAAATCAAAAAGGGGGTATTTGGTACATACATTTAATATTACTAAGTTAGTCATAAATGCTGTTTCGAATGTTTTTTATTGTTTTCAGTAGTTTTAAATGTATTAGGTTTTGTAACATGTGTATTGGGTTAGGAAACAAAACATTTCAATCCTTTCCCATCTTTTTGAATAGATGGTTGTTTGCTTGCTATGGTAGTTGTTACAGTGTAAAGAATACAATGACCATTTTTTTACCTTCTTTTCCAAACATTCCATTATATATTTAATCTGTCTGTCCGTGTGTTCATCAGTGAGAGAAAAGTTTTCAAGATTTACTTGATGAATCAACTCCAAGTTTGGTCAGAATGTAGAGTGTCAAAAGATAGGATTCGAATTTGTTCATGGATTCCGGATATCGTAAAAATAAAACACGTCCGATTTCTACGTCGATCACTATGTAGCAAAAACGATAACAAATAGCGAGAAGTGGTTGTGTGTAATCGATTAACCAACCCAAGAACACACTTCGTCTTCATTCTTAACTGTCTACTAAAACCGGAAGTGACAGAAATTCGCTACAGCTTGGGGTTTCAATATTTCTCTGCACAGAGCACAAACGATAGGAGGTATCGAAAAGTGATTATTTGTAATCAATTTAGGGTTCTCTAGATTAGAAACTATCTCTTGTCTTAACCTTCTGTTAAAATCGCAACCACGTCCAGTTTTAATGTTGATCGACTTAGAGTTAAAATCGTAATAGATAGCGAGAAGTGTTTTTAATTCTGCTCTCAGTTAAACATCCACCACTTTTGGTTTCAATATTAGTTCCGAAAATATCACACCATACAAATCAAACTCCTTCACGAGGATACATGTAACACTGCAATTTGTCATTCCTAACATAATTGAATAAATCAGGGAAAACTGAGTGATGCCAAGATCATATCCAGATCTTTACTTCAAAAAATTATCAATTCCTGTATAGTACAAAGGAACTGGCAAGATCGGAGATCAGATATAACTGACATTTGGTGTCCGTTTCAGAGTCAAAGAAGTGAGGACAATGGTAAAGAAAAGGATTTTCACGGCTAACACAAGACGTCTGGACACCAAAGTCTTCCACAAAGCAACCAGAAAACATTGGCGCTCCCGTTCCGGCAAGTTTCTTCCAAGCATCAAATAATAATCGTTGTCACATCAACTTGTGAATTTCCATATCAAAAATAATTTTGTAGTATAACAGTATGTGAATACTCGCGATAAGATATTGTTCGATTATATCAAATGTGGCAGCTGAGGTCGACTTTCTTTCTTCCAGTTCTAGAGTGAACCCTGTTTAACTGTTAACTGCTACCTGTTATAAGATCATCCGCTAGTGCTAGGGTATTATGTTGATAAATCACGCCTGGGCTTACAGACTTTCAAAGAAGACACCTTGTTGGTGCCCGTTGGTAGGCTGTGACAATGGTCAAATGTCTTCTGGGTGTATCGCAAGCTACTGTGTCAACCAGGGCCGGCGCTAGCAGTTTTGTCGCCCTGGGCGGTACTTTGAAATGCCGCCCCTTTATTCCACAAACCTTATTTTGACAAAAGACGTTCAGGTATTAAGAAAAAGTAAGATACCATATTTAAAGACACGTATGAAAAGGAAAAGTAAACAAAAACTACATCTCTCGAATGCTTCAATATTTAAACGACTCCATACATGACACAATATTCAGTATGCTCGATTTCGCTGTACGTGATATACAGCAGGGCATACAGTTATTTTTTTAAATATATGCTTTAGTCCGACTAAGAATTTTAATTTTTAAGCTTATTTTATATCAAAAGGTGTTTCCAATAGAGTATGGAGCAAAAAGATAATATAGTGAATCAAATATTACGGCAAAAGTAAGTTAGCTTAAGACTTATAATGTACTAAAATACAATAGAAATACACAAATTTAACATACTTTAATTAAAAAAAACTTTCTTGCTTTGATATGAGCAAATTCCTTTATCACATTTGCGTAGTCCAATGTTTCAGCCAATTAATGTTCCATTGTTTCAGATATGGAAGAACGTAGATAGTTTTTAATAAGCTTAGAGTTAGTTTCGAAAAATTTCTTTCTCTACTTGCTACGGTTACTGGTAAGGTAAACAAAATCATAAATGCAACACTAATATAGGGAGCAAAGTAATATTCCTTAATTAATGTTAGTCTCTTTTGGTGAACTTTTAGGCTTAATTAGAACGGTTAATAGTTTCAGTTAGTCTTTCAAATCACTGGAGTTAATATCTTTCGTTTCTTCGCGTATTAAAATGCAGGCACTTTTCAGACAAAAGTTCAGGTGGCATATCGTTCAGATTACTTATATCGTAAAGAAAATCGAAATACTCGCTGTGATGTTTAAGTTGCTCAAACCTTTCTCTTAAATCTAACACAATCACGTCTAGAAGTTTGTAATAAAAATCGATCTTGTATCTTGTTTGAGGATCTTCAATAGCTTCATCTTCTGCCTTCTATTGAAACTGTCTCCTTTTTCGACTTCGAGCTTGCACTGTATTACCTATCCATGGATCATCCATATCTAATGCTGATGCCAACTCCATCGCATCAACTAAGTAAGATTGAAACTTTGCATCATTTCTGCTCCTCTGAAATTTCTCAGATTTGTTTTAAAGAAACCTACTGCATCAAACACATGAGAATCAATGCTTTAGATACTTTTGTTTACTATGTTTATGTGGAGTGAAAAGTCATACCATATAACGAGTGAGTAAAGAAAGTAAAGCCACGCAGCTGGTTTGCTATACACAGAGCGTCATGGGCGATCATTCTATCTATTATCTTGTCTTTACTTATTTGAAGTAAGGTATCATAAGCCTCTATAAGTGGAGTCAGAGCATCAACTCGAATCTCCCATCTTGTGGTACTGAATGGTTTTAAAGTGAGGCTGCTAATATGTTCCTTTAGTATGGCCCAACGTTGAACTGACGCAGAAAAGAAGTCATAAACTTTTTTTAACTATATAAAAAAAATAAAACGGTGGACTGAGATGTTGTGGCTGCATCGTTAACGACAAAGTTTAATAAGGGAACATAGAAGGCTTGGGAATTTATTTTTGCTCTCATATTGGAACTATTGACATATCTTTGGCTCTTCATATCTTCGATAGAAGTTCATTTCTTTTAGCTGTTTAATTATTACTTCTGTCAGTTCTAGCTAGACCAGTGATGTCTTTTACTGGTACGAAACCAAGAAAGTGTTCGCAAATTTTTATAAGCCATTCTCCATTACTGTATGTAATTTGTACAAAACGAACGATCCTTTGCTCTGTATCCCAAAAATATTCGGTGTACAGTCTAGCACTATAGTATAATATATTGCAGCTCTCAACAAAAACAGTATTTTACTTTCAATTTACTCACTAAGAACAGGAATAAAAATTTTTGGACATATTTTCCTTAGTAATGGTGGTATTTATTTTGTCTTCCCATGGTTCTTTTAATGTGTTCGGCCATGATTTGTATTGCTTAAATAGAAAAACATATATATATATATATATATATATATATATATATATATATATATATATATATATATATATATATATATATATATAGTTGATAAGACATGATAATGAACAATTTGTAAATTGGTTAAAAACTCGCTGCTAGAACCTAAATGTCTCTAGGTGCTGTAGGCTAGAACGGCCTGTCTCAAGTGGGAGTGTACCTTTTGCGTACTTGGAGTGGAGCGTTAGGATATTGCTGAATAGAAACATTATAAAAGACACTTGACAATCTTATCCGCCCTAGCTGAAAATCTTATCTACGCTGCTGCATGGGAAATCTTGAACGAGATACCTGTGGCTAGTAGTTTGATAGTTGAAAATTAGGGGGAATGCTCTGAATTTCCTGAGTAAGTAATTTCCTGAATGTGAGTGAAGTAAGTTTAATTACGTTCTCAGGGAACACAATTTTATTTTTCCATGTGGGCCTATTACGAAGCATTATATTTTAATAGTATTCTTTAATTTTTCAAATTTTGCCGCCCACTAGATGTGCCGCCCTGGGCGGTGGCACGGCTCGACCCCCCCTCGCGCCGGCCCTGGTGTCAACCACGATGGATGTATGCAGTGTGAGCGAAAATAACTCTTCCCTGAAACATAATAGTGGGTTGAAAGCGAAATCCTCGACAAGGAATCTATGAAGTGAGTTTTTGTCACAAGGAGGGCAAGCAAAGAAAGTAGCCAATAAAAGAAGAAAATGTTAAAACAATTGAAAATATTGATTCGAACACATTCTCATATGGTAACCTACAGGGTATCTTTCTGAAGATTACTCATACTCCCCCTTATCATAAAGAGGATTGCTGTTAGATACTTAACTAAAAACAAATCATTTCACTTTATTACCAAATATCCATAGTACGCGTTCAGCGACTTCATATATACGGTAATTCATAATATGATATTCCTCTAATTTCCTGTTATTAGAAAGTAGAAAACATTGATACTATACATGTGCCAAACCTTCAAAGAACAACTATTTGGGGACCGTTTCGAGCCGGTAAAGAATGTTCTAAAACATAACATCACCGATGTAATCGAGTTCCCGTGACACAATAGGTATTACAAGTCTCCAAGCCTTTGGCAGCTACAAATGACATTTTACTTATCATTTCATAAATTGTAGTATAAATGTCAGCTGCACATTAGACTGTAATTTTTCTTGCATACCTAGTTACGTGAAATGTGATACATGTTACATTATAACGTTACATAATACTAGACAATTTTTTTGTTTCTTTTTTTATAATATGCAATTATTAATCACTTCAATATATATGTTATACTATATCAATTGTGACCTAAGTAGAATGAGTGATTAACTTTGTAAATTTTCAACTTTTACTTAAAAATTAAATGCGCTTACTACTTAGAATAAATTATTTTTTAATTTTATAATTTTGGTCATTCTTTAATAATAATAATAGTAATAATAATTAGTTTCACAGTGTGAAACTGCAGACTTGCAAACTATGCGAATTCAGTACTCAAATTTGAAGTAGTAGATCTATAACTACTAGTTGAAATAGATTGATAAGATTAAAGATAGGATGTGTTCTTCGGATACTGAATCCATATCAAAAAGCCAGTACCGGTTTTGCTCTATGAAAAATAATATTACGGATAGTGAACATGCCTTTGGTGCGGGAGACCAAGGTTTGATTCTTGGTAGAAGTTCATATGGTTCGGATCCCATGTAAAGCAGCGGATCCATTTCTCATATAGTCTCGCAACTGAAAGGAACGCTAAACACAAAGCAAATCAAATCCAAAATTAATATTGAAAGCGACACTGCTAATCACATGTCATTTTCTATTGCAATAAAAAATAAAATCAGCGTTGAAACATATTGTGGTACTGAATCTACCGGTATATCGAAAAGCTATTTTTATTTTTGGATTATACAATCAGTATTAAAACCGGAAATAGTAGAAGATTTTACAACTTCCGGTTAGAATATATGCATACATGTCGAGAAAAGACATTCTTCGGATGTTCGATCTATGACATAAATGCGGTCCCTGCTCCATATGGAAATCGATTTGGAAACCAGAATAAATTCCAATCAATTCTGGGTATGATAAAATATTGTGATATTAACTTCTCTTGAAACTCTGAATCAGTCCCGAAACCAGCCACAGAGGTTTGAGGGGGACATGAATATGTTAGGGGGGCCAAGTCATTAAAAATTCTTTTACATATATCTAAACTGTGTTTTTTGTATTAATAATAGCATTTAATATTAAGGTTTGGAGGGGCCACGAAAAGTTTAGGGGGGAACAAGCCTCCCTAGTCCCCTCTAGCTGCACGAATCAATTGCAAAATCTAGTTGGTCTTTATCATTTACCGTTTATGTTTTATGGTGATCAACGTTGAAACCAAAATCGGTTGATTTCTACAACTTTCAGTTTGAATGAAAGGTTAATGAAGAAGATGGACCCTCTTGGGACCTTGAATCAATTGAAAAAAAAAACTTTCACTTTATGTTACCGTTTAGGTTCAATGTTAATAAACACTGAAACATTAAATCTTTGATTTCTACTACTTCTGGTTTGAATACAGGGTTAACGAAAAAGATGAAACTTATTTTTGGGACGCTGAATCAATTGAAAGAAAGCACTTATATCTTACCGTTTCTACTCTGATACATATCAACTGACAGACGGACGAAAAGGTTTGTTCTATAAGATTTCAGACACTTACGCATAGCATAGTTTGACAGTCTAATAAAGGAAAGATTAGTTTTAATTTATGTCACCTTATTTGTAGTTTTACGAGATCTAAATTACATTCAATAGCATACTGGGGGGAAGACAAACAGAGAAAGAAAGACAAGGAAGAGCAAAAGGTTTAGGATAGGGACATGGAACGTACGTACTATGTTACAGGGAGGAAAATTAGAAAATCGTAAAGAAGAAATGAAACAAAATAATTTAGATTTGGTAGGAGTTTGTGAAGTTAGATGGGAAGGTAATGGGGTATTGAACAGCGAAGGATATAGAATGTTTTACTCAGGTAATGAAAAGGGCGGTCATAATGGCGTAGGAATAATTCTTGGAAAGCGCTTAAAGGAGAAGGTAGTGAAAGTAGAATTTATTGATGATAGAGTTATGATGTTAAGACTTAAAGGGGAAACGAAGGATCAAGTGGTGATACAGACATATGCGCCGACGACTTCGCATGCAAATGAAAAAGTAGAAGAAAATTATGAGAAAATAGAATAAATTATAGATAGGGAGAAGAAGGGTGCATGCATAATTCTAATGGGAGATTTTAATGCAGTTGTGGGAGAAAAACAGGAAGGTAGTATCGTAGGCAAATATGGTTTAGGCGAAAGAAAAGAAAGGGGAGAGGGACTGGTGAATTTCTGTAGACAGAATTCGCTAGTAATTGGGAACACTTGGTTCAATCAGCACCAGAGAAGAAGATATACATGGAAATCACCAATAGACGGCGGAAGATATCAGATAGACTATGTTGGGATTCAGGACAGGTATCGGAATAGCTTAAAGAACGCGAAGACCCTTCCCGGGGCTAATATTTTCTCTGATCATAATCTTGTGCTGGCCGAAGTAGATATTCAACTGAAAAATGTAGGCAGAAGAAAAGTAGGTAACAAAGTGTTGAATACTGAAAAGTTGAAAAACGAGGAAATAAGAAATCTTTTCGCTGAAAAATTTGAAGAAAAATATTCAAACGAGGAAAGAATAGGCGCAGGTAGTAACGCACGGTGGGAACACATTAAGCATTGCTTACAGCAGGCTGCAGAAGAAGCAGTAGGTTACCGTGAACACAACACTGCTAAGAAACCATGGGTTACGGAGCAGATGTTGCAGAAAAAGAGGGAGAGGAAGATGTGGAAACAGGTTGATACAGAAAAGGGCAGAAAGATGTACAGAAAGTTAAATAATGAATTACGAAGAGAAACAGACAAAGCGAGGGAACAGTTTTACAAAAGAAAATGCGAGGACATAGAAGAATTAGAAAGAGTTGGAAAATATGAGGAAATGTACAAGGAGGTGAAATCTATGGAATTTCGGAGGAAACAAGGGAGTATTATGATGGCAGTAGAAAATAAGAATGGGAAGGTAGTCAGCGAGAGAAATGAGGTCATAGGAAGGTGGAAAGAATACGTTGAAGACTTATATGAGAGTAGGGATAGACCGTGTAGCCTAAATGTTGAAGTGGAAAATGAAGTAGGCGAGGATGATAAAGGATTTAGCATTCTTCGGGATGAGTTTGAAAAGGCTATATCCGAGATTAGGAATGGAAAGGCAACAGGAATAGATAACATTCCAATTGAATTCATTAAAAATATAGGAGACAAGGGAAGTTAAAGAATTGTGGCGACTATGCAGTGAAATATATGAAACAGGAGAATGGCCAAGAGACTTTCTGAAAACGATCATGATACCGATGGCTAAGAAATCGAACCCAAAGTGATGTGAGGATTATAGAACTATTAGTCTCATATCTCATGCAGCTAAAATTCTGCTCCGAATACTGAACAGAAGGTTATATGGAAGAACAAATAAAGATGTTGAGGAAGAGCAGTTCAGGTTCAGAAGAGGCAAGGGCACAAGAGATGCTATTGGATTATTAAGGGTGATCGGTGAAAGGTTTATAGAAAAAGGGAAAGAGGTGTATGTTGTATTTATTGATCTAGAAAAGGCTTTTGACCGCGTAAATTGGGAACTGTTGTTGGGAGTTCTAACAAAGATAGGGTTGGAATGGAAAGATAGAAGACTCATAAGAAACTTATACATGAACCAACAAGTAAGTGTTAGGATAGGGGAAGAACTGACGGAAGAGAGTGCAATTGGAAGGGGAGTTCGACAAGGATGCTGCCTCTCGCCAACACTATTTAATGTCTATCTAGAAGAAATAGTGAAAAAGAGCCTACATGATGATGATGGCATTTCGCTGGGAGGTAGAATGATTAGATGTATAAGATTTGCAGACGATATGGCGCTTGTTGCAGAATCTGAAAAGAAAATCAATAAAATGTTAGAAAAATGAGAAAGGGCTTTGAGGAATATGGGATGAAAATAAATGTTAGAAAGACAAAAGCCATGGTGATTGGAACGAAGGGGTCTGTGTCAAATATAAAAGTAGGAGGAGAGAAAAGAAAACAAGTGAATAGTTTTCGATACCTGGGTAGTGTTCTTAGTAATGACATGAAATGCGAACGTGAAATAAAAGCAAGGATAGGAATGGCGAAAGAAGCCTTTAAAAGAAAGAAAAAGTCTGTTTTGTGGGACCTTGAACAAAGAGTTGAGAAAAAGACTTATAAAATGCTTCGTGTGGAGTGTTGTACTGTTTGGAGCGGAAACGTGGACATTACGTAAAGGTGACGAAAATCGACTGGAAGCCTTCGAAATGTGGGTGTGGAGAGGAATGGAAAGAATTAGTTGGGTCGAGCGGAAAACGAATGAGAGAGTGTTAGAAATGGTGGGTGAGAAAAGAACACTTTTAGATATTATTAGGAGGAGGAAGAGAAACTGGTTGGGACATTGCCTAAGAAGAGATTGTATCATGAGAGACGTCCTAGAGGGTATGGTGGCGGGAAAGAGAGGGAGGGGCCGAAAGAGACTACAATTAATGGATGATATTAAAACAGAAAGATCATACGCGAAGACGAAAAGGTTAGCGGAGGACCGTGGAGCATGGAAGCTTCTCAGCTGCAGCAAGTGACCTGCCAATAAAGACAGAATACCTATGATGATGATGATGAGCATACTAGAAACGATATTATTATATGTGCTGAACATGTTTATCTAAAAAGATACCAAGTATTTATTTTTCTCTCTTATTGATTGTTTCTAGACTCATTCTCATCAAATAAGGCGTCCGTAAGAAGTGATATCATCTCTAGGTATTAAGAGAATTAAAGAATAATTTTCTCTTATCTTCATTATTAAGAGGGCTTTATACGAGCGGAGAAAACGTGACAAGAATAATAGAATTATTACAACTACTTATATTTATGTTACTAATGTTGAAATATGGAATTGGTATAAAATTAATCACCAGCCGTTTGTGAGTGGCGGCCATTTTTGTTGAGCTCCGAGTAACAATTACTAGTTTTGCATACATTACCGTAAACTTCTGTATTTTAGAACTGGATTATTTAAAAACACTGCAACAAACACTATTTTCTTCAGTACTTTCTGTTCTTATTTTTGTTTCGTTATATGACAAGCTTTAATTGAACGTTAATAGGTGAAAATTACTACCTAAGTTCCGTATCAAAATTTAACAAATTTCACTTCTTAAAGTCTTAGTTTATGATGAAGGGGGGGGGGGAATATCAAAGTATTTTTTATTATAATTAAACATTATATTATACTTACTATAGCTAAAATAACAGCACTGACACGTTACATAAGATGCAGTACTCTTTCATTATAAACTTCAGCTGTAAAATGTGGAATTTATCAAATTTGGATATTAAATTTAGGGAGAAATGTTCAACTATTAGCGTTGAATTAAATTTTTTCATGCTAAGAGACAAAATTGAAGAATGGAGAGTGTTGAAGAAAATGGCGTTGGTTACAATGTTCGTAGATAATTCAATCTTAAAATACGCAAGTTTAAGCTAACGTGTACAAAGTCATTAATTGGTATGAGGTACTAATAAAAAATAGTTGCCACTCACAAATCGGCTTGGAAAATTTAAAAAGAAAAATAGTTTTGTGCTGCTAATAAATATTGTAATAGTATATAAAAATGAAAAGAAAAAAATCGATTTATTAGATCACTTCATATGGATTGACTGCTGGATATACACCATTGCAGAAAAACTTGTATTTTTATTCATACGCGAGAGTAAATTAAATAAAGTAAGTTCCCTTTAACTGTCTAAGATATTTATTTAAAACCAAACACGAAAATGTTCTGTGTACTATTTGTTTGCATGCACACTTCTAAGGATATATCTATATATATTGAGCAAGATTGTACTCTTACAGGTATTTGGAAAGTAAAATCCAAAGACAAATACTTGAATGAGTAAGTTTGCTCCTCTCTATATCTTAAGAAAAGAAAAGCTTTTGTTTGGTAACACCTAATAAAGGCTATATTTAACAGGATTTTAAGAATCATATTCTAATTCATTTTATTCATGTTCTCTTCTTTCTCTCACAGTAAAGTGTATAGTGGGTTCTACAAGATGAGGTATCAGTCAGAATACTAACATTAATAGTACATCATCACTTTAGAATGTAGAACATTCGCCCCTCGAGACTCTTCACAGACCATTTACTTCAACAGCCACGCCTGATTTAGTCATCCTCAGGAGTTCCTTGTTGTAACTATTGTGACTCCCGCCATCTGGGAAGAAGGAGAATAATCTGGTTGAGTAAGCGTGGAAACCTTCTAGCAAAAGTGCTCGTGTATTCTCTTTTTTTGCTTTCCCTTCTGTCTTTGTACGTTCTTCCTCTTCTTGACACTTGAATGCTCTGAGAACTTCTCCGTCATGATAGTAAGGAAGAAGTGGGGAACACAGAAATTTATTTTCCTTAAGCGCCTCTGTTGCTAAACGCATCCTTTTACATCGACAATTGGGGATACTTTCCTGTCAAAATTTTCAAAATGAATTTATCTTAAGGTTTCTTTTCTTTGAATACAATACAAAACTTCGAATAGTTGAAAAAAAAGAAATGTTATTTCTCGTATAGAATCATTTAGTAGTAACCGATAAAAGAGTTTGGCAAGGGAGAGAGAGAGATTGTTACAATCAGGGATGAATTCAGGGGGTAGCCTGGGGGGAAATCTCCCCCCGAAGAAAATTCATTCTCCCCCCCCCTTGAGAAGATCCCAAAATTTCAGTCACAAAATGTAGAAATTACTTCACCCAATTATTTGCTTTCTTTCCGTGCACGTGCAGACGAAATCCGATCTCTCAATATACATATAAATGACGCAGACCAATTCTATATAAATACTGTATTAAAGATGTAACATCTAAGATAGAATACCAAATAGTCAACAAAACCTGTATTTCTTAACGCTAAGACCGAGTTTAGCAGAACATGAAATTGTCAACTGTTGAAGAAAGGTTTTTATTTTAGTAGGTACTATACTCTCGCTCTATATTATATAGGCTATTAGTAGGGAGATAGGAAAGGAAAAATAGGGAAGATCCTTCGAGCATTCCACATGATCTCTGATGTCAATAGACTTATATTCTTGAACATGTACAGTTCTTGCATTATTTGAAATAGAGCGCCTAAATCCCATTTCTCGCATCGGAAGTAATAGATGTAAATGTGTTTTACGACTCTTAAAGTAAACACACCTTTCTTTAAATAAAAATAAGTCAGTTAAAGGGTGAGATCCAGAGGGCGTCATTTAGAGGGATCAGGGAGGAACAGTTATCCTCCTGGGTTAGAGATTTATATAGAATTTATCAATATAATAATAGTATATAAGTGAGATCGCTATTGAAGGTAACGAAGGAGGGGCAAGCGGGGCGACGGCCCCGGACACCGAAGTAAAGGACGCACGAATCGGGAGGGAAAAGGAAAAGAAAATATTGAAAGAAAAAAGAGAGGAATGAAACACATGTGCACATGTGGGCATGTGCACATATATAAAATGAAAGAAAAAGTAATAAAAAGTGCTCAAAATCAAGGAAAAGCAGGGTTTACTTTTTAACCTCACCTTTCGCAGCTGGTCTGTCGACCTCACTAATATGTACGGGGGTGCCGTCGTATACTCTCGCCCCAAGTGCTGATTTTCCACGACAGCCACTAATCCTATTGAAGATTTCGTAAACTAAACTATTGATGTGTATGCAGTAAAGAAACCAAGGCTAATAGAGTGGGGTGGGGGGACTCTGAACGACGGGCGACTCTGAACATATTAACGTTTGTCATTTGTTTCCAAAAACCGCCACCTTGAGTTTGGTAGAAAGTGGTGGAATTGGAAGATGTTTGTGTGGTGAGCTAAATATTCGTGCGACGTGAGGAACTCACGTTTGTTTTGGAGAGGAAAGCGAAAGAGACAAACACAAATGTAAGGATCAAGTAATAAAATAGCCATACTGTAGTTTGAGACCTTGTGTATATAGTGTGTAATTTCTATGAGAGACAGCACAGAACCACGTTGTTGATGCATGGAAGTATGGCGGGGGTTTAGTCATGCCTGACTGCTACATGGTGACTGGTGCTGCCATCTGTGAAAAATTACGAACACTTAACTGACAACCTGCGTTGTGGGGCTACTCTGAACAGATTTGATGGGGTGACACTGAACACAGTTTTGAATTGCTGTTATGATGTTTTTACTGTACAATTTGTATACAGTGCCTTATCAGAGTTTCATGTTTCATTACAGCTGCCCAGAGACTACAAGAGAGTAAAGAATGGCACAAAATACGAACGATGGAATGAGCAAACAATGGCGCAAGCCTTCGAGGAAATTAAAAAAACTGTCCCTCTGCCAGGCTGCCGAGAAATACGAGATACCCAAGGGCACGTTACACTTGCGGTTGAAATCTGTCACTAGGAGGTCACAAGGAGATCAGTCCGTGTTTGGGAAAGAAGAGGAAGACGAAATGGCAAACTTGTTGCTCAAGGTGGCACGGAAAGCTTTCCCTATAACATCGCAAAATGTATGAAAAGGCGCATTTGACTACGCTGAAAAGAAAGCACTGAAACATCTTTTCGACAGGGAGACGCGATCGGCGGGAAAAGATTGGCTTCGATTGTTTCTCAAACGAAACCCTGAATTATTATTACGAACCCTGAAACAGCTATCTCTTACAAGAGCAAATGGTTTCAGCAAGGAAGTTGTCACAGAATATTTTGATCTCCTGCATCAAACCATAGAAGGCACTGCCTTGGTCAACTCTCCGGAACACATCTACAACGTGGGAGAGACTGACCTTTCTTTCAACAATAAACCAAAGCGTGTTGTGGCAGACAAAAGTTGTTTAAATGCAGTGTTCGTGACATGCGCCGAGAAAGGAGAAAATGTTTCGTTAATTACGTGATGTAATGCTGCAAGCGCTTTCATTTCTCTGTCCTGGGTTATTTGCAATAGGTAACTGGATCCAATGTTCAAGATGCAGTCGTTGGTACCGCATAGTCTGTCTGAGCACTAGTGACAATGTACTTTTTATCTGTGGACGATGCAGAACCAGTGCGTGAGCACATGTCAGTTCTACGGGGTCTACATTCCCCAAGGAGTTTTAATACACAGTAGATATATTATTGATTTTGTTTTGGCTTTAATAAATCTCTTCCTTTGTTTTTATTGGACAGATCATACATGCAGATTATTCTTCCCTAAAATATATACAGTACGTTTAGTATTTCTGCATATTTTTAATGTTTTTTTTAAATGTTCAGTGTCACCCCTCCTTTGTTCAGTTTCACCTCTCGATCGTGGGTGACTCTGAACACAACACACGTGTTCATTTCCACGCACGTAGCATCCATTCTATACCAGATATCGCGCATTGCTTGCACCGAGTGTTGAAAAACATATTGGGGTTTCAATTCCATGTAAAGTTTCTTCCATTCGTTGCAAACCCTTTGCTTATAAGATAAATTACCACGAAATTGTTCAGTGTCCCCCCACCCCACTATATACTTGATTTAGAATCAGAAGTGTGAGAAAGAATGGCAAGTCTTTGTTAAAACATTCCTATGTATGTTTGTTTTAGGCCAAAAAATATTTGAGTTAATTTAAATCTTTTTAAAAACTTCTACATTAGTAACAAACAGTAACTACTGAATATAGGAAAAAATAACTAAAATAGCTACTGTAAATAGCAGTTAAAGTTTAGTTTAAAATATTTTTGCCAGTCTTTATTTAATGTTTTAGATAAAATTAAACGATTTTTTTTTTAATTATAATCTCACATTCAATATTTAGAAGCAATTAGTCTCAATAGTAGCTGAGATGTGCATGTGAATGGAATTGTTAAATATGCTGCTTTCTTGCAAAAATACAGAATAACAACCCTCCCCCCGAGGAGTTCACATCCCCCCGGGTGAAAATGTCTGAATTCAACACTGGTTACAATGTGTAAGATTTAAAATGTTCAATCACGAGAGAAAGTCAGAAAATTAAACTTTGATCGGGTAATTAGGAGTTTACTGACTCTTTGAGGGTCGAAGCTACATACATATAAGACGAGGATTTACAATTTAACGTGAGATCCGAAACACATGAGCACTTACCACGATTAAACCCAGGCCTCGCATGTCCAAGGTGCGTAGTCTAAACATGTAACTGCAACAAGCACGAAATTATAGTTCGTGATGCAAGGGAGAAATGCACGCTAGTACACATTTCTCTGTTACTCTATGAAGTCAACATTTAAAAATAAAAATGTTTAATGAGTTGTATGAGCAAAATTTGGCTTCAGCGATTCAAAGTAGAAATTACACTGGTCAACAGTGAAAATGCTTCGGAGATAAAACTAACCAATTCTTACTAATTTTAGGGTGCTGATAACGAATATGAAATTAGTTTTTGAAGATTGGTTAGGGTTTCAAAGAAATACATTATCACCGGATGTGCTCTGCTGGGCAAATTAAGGGTTCGTGGCAACAGGAGCTGTCTACTTATTTCAATAAACTTCCATTGTTTGACGCAGGGGTGGATCCTGCGGGTCTTGACACCCCGACTTGTTTGTAAATTGAGTCTAATTTCAGGTGCAATTTCACAAATTTTAATATAATTTGGCTTCAAATTGTATTTGAACCCCCGGAAAGCTTAGGACCCCTCCCGAAACAAATTCCTGCGTAATCTCTGGCTATCCTTATTGCTCGCACTTCATCGCTAACAAAGAAATATCAACCACTTCACGGTTTAGTTTGTATTGAAGGGTTTGCCAGAGAAAACATGTTGTGTAACGTTCTTTTGTGGTTACAATTTGCCATCTCGGACGTAGTCGTGGTGAGATATTAAGTGGGTGGGTGGGTGTTATTACTATTATTATTATTATTATTATTATTATTATTATTATTATTATTATTATTATTATTATTATTATTATTATATTTATCGTTCTATGACTATACTAAGCAGAAACATGTCGCGTAAAGGTGTTTGCAGTGCAGAGCAAATTGTTGTTTTTAACGAAGTGAAGCGAAAAGTGGAATTTTGCTCATATCTTAAAGAAAGCCTATCATTTGTACTTTGGCTGTAAAGTGCTAGATGTGGACAAGAAGTGAGCACCACATATATGTTGTAATACTTGTTCTACAAATTTGCAGGACTGGCTACACGAAAAAAGACAATGCGTGTCATTTGCAGTTCCAATGATATGGAGAGAACCGACAGATCATATTTCAAACTGCTATTTTTGCATAGTCCTTCCAATTAAAGGTCTATCCAAAAAAGAAAAAAGTGGACTGCTACTTATTAAAATATTCCTTGAAATGTTCGTCACTGTGCCACACTCTGAAGAACTAAAGGTTACACAACTTTCCGTACCTTACTCCAGTGTTTCACCCGATGAAGAGCAAAAGGCGAACAATATCGACCCACATTGTAAATACTGCTGCAGATTCATCGTGTTCCACCGATCGTAACTTCACATAACCAAAATATCATTATCTATTCACCATATGATACTCAACCTGAATTAAATTACCTGGGGTTGTCAAAAAGTCGCGCAAAACTGCTGGCATCCAAACTCAAGAAGTGGGGAGCTTATTCTGAAGATCTAAAAGTGTTCGTGTTTTGAACACGTCAGAATCCCTAAACAATATTTTCAGTTGAAAGTGACATATTACGTTGTAACAATGTAGGCCTAACTGGTCTTACGAGTAAACTTAACATAGATGATAATCTCGATGAATGGCGGCTATTCATAGACGCACCGAAACATTCATCAGATATATTCTGTGTATATCAAATATATTCTTCCACAAATTGCTGAAACTAAAATCAGGTAAGAACTCTCATTGGCACTCAAATTCGCAAACTCCTCAATGATCCTGAATTTAATGCAGTGTTAGAAAATGAGGAGAGGATTGCATGAGATACTTTCCGAAAAGTGGTGACGAATGTTTTAGGAAACGAGCGGTCTCAGAACTATAAGGAAATAGAGGTGCTGTACCTTGTACCAAGCAATAGGGTGTAATGTATCACTAAAAATACAAATGTCGCACACCCACATAGATTTCTTCCCAGAAAATTGCGGATCAGTCATTGATGAACATGGGAAACATTTCTACCAAGTTATATCTGTGATGAAGAAACGATATCAGGGCTACTGGAGCAACTCTGCTCTTGCCGATTGTTGTTGGACGGAAAATTCCCAATTTTAATTCGCCATTCTCTCGTACAACACACACACACATATATATATTATCATGATACCATTTGAAAGCCTGTTTTATTCTGAAGAGAATGACGTATAAGTCATGATACTCAAATAAATAATACTGTTCGGTTTCATTTGATTTTATAGTTATCTCACTTTTCCCTATATGAAATTTGGTATTGTCCAGCAGAAATGAGAAATAATTTTTCCGTCACAACTATTGTATGTATTACAATGAAACATGTCACATGAATTACTTATAAACTACAGTAGTTTTAAAGGTATATTATATTTGGGTGCCTTTAGTCGGGCCGTACCAGGGGGTGCTACATTTGAAAAAAGGGATTTTTGGAGGGGAAATTCAAAATTTTATCTTAAATTTCCCTCTTCTTATACATCATGTACACATGCGTATAGTACCATTTGCAAGCTTGTTTTATTCTGAAGTGAATGACATATGAAACAAGATAATTGGATGAAAAGAAGTGAAGCAATAGCTACTTAAGTAAAAGACCAAATAGAAAATTCAAGAATTGTGTCAACACTACATAGCACATTTCTATCGATTACACTTGAACCAATTCATCATTTTTATTTTTATTTTCGTATTCAGCATCCTCATTTGGATAAGAAAATGTACTTTTCTTTTCCGAAGCATGAAAAAAGTTTAAAATTTTTGTGCAGTGTTATTTGGGCTACTGGCCAAAGAACAGAGTAACACAGAAAAAAATATGACAATCAAAAACAATATTATCTTAACCTCGAAAAAGACCTGATTTATGTGATCCTTAAAAAAATGCACGTATAATAGTATTAGGTTGTATAAATTTTCTATAAAATGGATCAGTAGAAAGACGTTTGCTATATGTATGTACTATTGGATATCTACCTTTAAAAATGCAACTTTCTTCACTTTGTATCATATCTTTATTACTATTATTGTTGTCTTTTTTTTTTTTTTTTTTTTTTTTTTTTTTTTTTTTTTTTAGAAATAATGGATATTAGATATAACCACTCTAGTTTCTCTTACCAATCAGTATGTGTTTCTCAAATTGACTATATATATATCTATATCTATCGATCTATTCCTACTATTTCTTCTCTACGATGTTTATTCCGGATTAAAAGAACTGTAAATTGCATTAGCCGTCAGTGATGGAGCGCTTACCTCTGGACTTAGATCAAAAATGTTCTCTGTGTGGTTTTTGGCTGCAACTGAGGGAGTACCTTGGAATGGATGTATTCAAGTTAAATGTGGGTGTGCATGATGTCTTCCAGATGAAAGTGGTGAAATCTATTTTAAAACTGTTTCAGTGGTTTGGTTATTGTAAAATATATATATATATTGAACGTTAAAATTCTGAAATCTTCTAACAATGAAATCTATTGAAACGGAAATATTTCATATTTTTTTATAAATGGAAAACAATATTAGTATATTAAGTTTATTAACAGAAATCTCCATTTTAATGGAAAATGATGGAAGTTCTTGCCTTTAGCGTTCACAAAGGTTTCCAAGGAGAAAGGGTTTGAATATGCACAAGGCGAGAAATCATGTGATATCAGAATCTCAAATTACTATGCAAGATTTTGCTAAAGAACTTGCAAAATTAAAGTCAACGATGTGGCTAAGAAAGAGCATTCCAAGAGAAACTCGAAATGCAGTCGCATAGGGATTAGCATATAATAGAGGCATGTGTAAATAAAAGTGAGATCTTGTAGTCGAAAAAAATTGTTGTCATTTTCGTTTGCTCATCTAACAATCCGTAAGGATCACAGTGTGATATGATGTTGGACTATTAGATCTGTATTAAAAAAAAAAAACTTGAAAAAATAGGAAATTTGTATTTTTTAGAAAGTAAAGACTTGTAAGAATATTGTAAGTTAAAAGCAAAAACAAATGCAGGTATTAATATAACAGGTGAAAGACCAAACAATATATAAATGGGGAGAAAAACAAACAAGGAAAAATAATTAATAAAGGCTTATTTAAATTAAATTATTGCTTAGTACTAATATTACTATTTAAAAACAATAATAACTAAGTCTCTTTTACCTACTAAACTCATACCGTAAGTTAAACCTTTAAATTTTGTTACAAAGAAAACAATTAAACAAAAAGTTATATGCCAGGAAGTCTTCCTCCGTGCAAGTTATTTATTCATAAATAATATGTAAATATATATTAAAATTTTTGTATGTTGTGTTAAAAAAATAAAAAAAATATCTTTTTTTCTTTTTTATTACCAAGACTACCAAAAGATATAATTTATTTCAGTTATTGGTAGTTATCCATTTTGCTACTTTCATTATCTTAATATTGATTTATGTTTTAAAACTTAACTAATTTTTATAAAACATAACACAACTATAAATTTAAAAATTTACAAAAAATGGCTCCCAGATATTAGTTAATTATCTTAATATTAATTTATGTCTCAAAAATTAACTAATTTTCATAAAATATAACAACTAGAAATTTAGAAAAGTTACTAAACAACAGAACGAAATCTATTACAGAGATTATTAAACAAAATTTCAACGAAACTGAGTCAACTGATTATCCATCTCATCTAGGGAAAAAATCTACCAAACTTAGCGAAAAAGAAGAACCCAAAATTGCTGACGTTGATACCAGAAGGGCTTGAAGGCCGTTAAGCTCCGATCATATTTTCACTCCAATAAGCAAGGAAACTCTTCTCAATCTCAAAAACAAACACCTAGCTCCTTCCAGGGATCCTAAGTTTCCCTAACTTGACCCTAAAATCATGCTGGATAATGGAATTGTGTCCACAGCTATTTATAGTTTCCCTAGTGGTTCTGCATGAGGGATTGATGGTTTGTCACCGCAGCATTTGAAGAATTTTATTTCCAAATCGGCACGTAGCTAGGAATTATATCTGCTGGAACAAATCATGAACTTAATGAATGAAAATGTGAATCTTGCAATGTGTAAAAATTTTTGTGAGAATTTATGTGCACTTCGAAAGAAGGGTGAAAGACTTTGGTGTTCGATAGGTGTTGGATGTACATTTATACGTTTAGTATCGAAGACAGCAGTTCCCTTTGTGTATAAAAATGCACCTGTTATTTGCAATGTCATCAACTAGGATTTGCGACGAAAAAAGGAACTAGAGTTATAATGCATGTCACCCGCAGTTACATACAAACACACAAGAATTTCAATAACGCAATTCTCAAGATCCTCTATAAAAATGGTTTCAACTCTGTGAGAAGGGATATTATACTCCAGCAAGTGAAACAAGTACTATTTCAATTAGCCAAGTGAAATACAGAACCGCTAGTTGTCTTTTTACTAAATAACAACATAACATATACTGACTATAACAAAATCTTTAATTTAAGGTTGTCTTTTATAAAATCTATAACAATGAAGAAGCATATTTAAGGCGATATAGAAACATTGTTGTCAGTGGACAGAAGAGGCACAGTATTATAGAAAACACAACAGTTGATCTTTGATCATCATGATTAACAGTGTTCCCTCCATGACATGTCATTTCAGAGATTCACTGGTTACAATCAGGCCCGTATCCACGGGGCTCTAGGAGGGGTGGGCCCCCTCAATTTTTACTGCCCCTCTAAAATTTTCACGATAGGCTTGCAAATGTACTATAATATGGTTGAATCGGGCCCCTCTAATTTCTACTGCACCCCCTACATTTTTGGCCTGGTTACAATCACGCCTATAAGTTATGTATTTCCATTTGCTACGAAAAGTTAAGATTAAATTGTCAAGTATAAATAAAATTGTATCGAAACAACAAAATGTCAGTTTTCCCCCTGAACATCTTACAAGTCTATATTCGTAGATATCTCTTAAAATAGGTGTGAGCGTACTTTACTGTTTTATTAATAATATTACAGAGCATCTATGGCAGGAAGCAGTAACATCATTTCAAGATTTGCTTGGGGGAGATTCTTTACCTATATAAGCAGATCTTTAACATTTCTATTAATACATCACCGTACAGTCAGAAACAATATTAAGTATAGGTTGAGGTTATCATTGTGTATACCTCAAACCTATACTTAATATTGTTTCTGACTATACTATTGATTATTTAAATATATTCAGGGTGTTAATGAATTAGACTGACAAACTGCAAGAGGTCATTCCTCAAATCAAAATAAGAAATACAAGTTCACATGAGCTTGTGTTTAAAAGCACATAGTTTTGTAGCTAGGACCGCCCAAAAACGTGAAAACCTCCAGCACAGCACACATTATAGCAAACTTGAGGAACCATGGAACTATTGGTCTCCAATACACCTGACTTCCCACCGCTGCATTCTGTGTTCACTAGTAGTCAAGGATTGCTTATTGCCTACTTTGGAGCCAACTTTAAGTACGAGCATATCGAAGAATTCTTAATGCCCTGTGGGAAATTCCTTGCGAACCCATTGCACATTTCTAAAGTATGCATTGTTGAATATCGTATGGCCGATTTCCATTACTTTTATATGGACCGCTGCACAGGCTTCGTGTTCGAAGTAACGCGTCTTGCAATATATGTATTTCACGCTTTTGAACAGACATAGGTTTGAAAATATACACTTTTCTCTTCAGGTTCATATTAACTTTTTCTCTTATTTTGATGTCAGAAATCGCTTCTTACGGTTTGTCAGTCAAGCTCACTAACACCCTGTATATTTTAAGTATAGGAGGGAGGGGGAAGCAATTTCCTCCTGACCAACCTAAATGACTATCCTTGACAAGAATACCATTTTGCATTGCAACTATTGACAATGGGAGAAATCTTACAGAATATTGATTTGATTTATTTGCATTTATGTATGCTGTTAGCAAAGAAGCTAAGAACGAGACCTGCAGTTTCAAATTAGATCTAAACTACTGTAGTACATTAAGCCGGGAATCAAAACCGGAAACTCTGCACCAAAGGAACTCATCTCGCTACTATACTAGCGAGGAGAGTGAATAGTTAAGAAGAAAATCGGTAAAATCTATACTTATATATTGTAAGGATCTACATTTTCTAGTGTATGTTACCTCTACAAACAGATGTCTCAATTGTAAACACGTGTTATTGTATACAAACACAGTCACCAGCATACGATAGTAGGAGGACACTACGAAGACACAAAGTTGGTTCGGAGAGGAATCGAAGCAGAGACCACCCATAAAAGAGGACCATAGCAGAGCACAGGCATCAGCTAATACGTGATCATTAACCTAACAACACCTTCTCCGGGTACCGCACTGGCTAAGGACAATCCTCACGACACCTTAAGTCTGGAGGCTGCTGTGAGCCAAAGAGATATCCCAACAACAACCCATCTCCCGAGGGTGCATTGAGCTACGATGGATTCCTATAACTGTCTCTTGTGGTCACTGTGGACAAAGGAGACTCCTTCAAATATACCCCGAAGCAGTGTTGCCAATTTGAGGGAAATGTTAAATCTGGGGAATTCAACTTCCACGATAGCGACAAAAATTTTCCCTATTAGAGAATTTTTGGTGACTTTTAAATGACGATTTAGCTACTTACGTACAAATTTAGCGACTTTTTGCTGCAAACAACCTGTTCATTCGTAGAGACGCATTATTGGTTCAAAGCAGATTTTATGTTCTTTTATTTCCTTTTGTTTGTTTTAGTCAGCGCAAGTGATTAAGAGTTTGGAAATACAAAGTACCCACTCCCGCACAATCTTGCATTGTTATCTGTTACCCTTACTCTCTATCGGAGAATAATTACAAACTTAATGTCCTTTAGTTCGCAGAGCTTCAGTTGAGAGACATAAGTAATATAGCATTATCGACAGCAACGAGATTAGCTATGGATGGATCAATAACGAGAAGTAAGTGTTCGTTATATTTGTCCTTTGGAATCTTTTAATTATTCTGCACCTTTTCTTAACATAAGTACTGTAGTGTTAATTATTTCGGAACTATTATGACTCCAAAATATGAACAAAACTACCCGAAAAAAATGTGAAATGATCCCTGAATTCAAGGGTTGGTTGCGCCCTGTTGACAAAGATGTGAGTAGAACATTTTGTTTATTTTACATCTACAACTTTAAAACAATAGTTATAGAAAACGGATTTCACGAATCATTTTTTAAGCGACTTTTCACCCAAAATTGGTCATTTCATCTCTCGTTTAACAACTTCTTGTGTCAACACTTTGACAACACTGTCCCGAAGGCTGCAATGAGCGAAAGGGTTCCTGTACAAACCAGAATCTAAATTGATCGTATATTATCCGAAGCCACTACTGTGTGCTAAGGATACGTTGAACTTGTAAACATTTTTTTTTATCGTATTACAAAGAAACTGTGTAAACTGATTAAAGGAACTTATTTTTATAATAAATAGATGAGGGGCTAATCTTTGACCCTTTTATTTGGCTCTACCGGAAAACATTTCAATATTAAAAGTAACTGTAGTGATGTTGAGAAAACGTCCTAAGACAGTCGGCTCCAGAATTCAAATCTGGAACCTTCATATTATTGTTAGAGTACAGTGAAATTTATGTGAATAAATATTCAACTCAGCTTCCAAATTTTGATATAGCTTTTTCCAACCACGGATCCGTACCTATCTATATTTTAGTTTAGTGAACTTACGCGTAACTTTTGCATTTTGTTGTGAGTGTAGTAAACCTTTGCTACCTTTAGCTTTCCGCTCATCTATTTAAATAGATTGTTTTCCTGTTTTGTTTGAAATGAACAAGAATTTTAATGTTTTCTTTCGTTCAGTTAAATTCCCCATATTTTGTTTTTTAAAATGAATTTGTCTTATATACCTAGGTATACATTTTTAATATTACTTACATTACATGCAATTATTAAATATTAAAAGTTAACAGTAGGCACAAAAACATGCTGTTTTCAGTTGTCAATTAAAAAGAAACTGTTTTTTTTTAAAGTTTTTTTAAATTTGTTCGATCTTCTACCAAAACTGGTCAGATTTCTATCAGAAACCAGTTTCTTTTTTTCTCAAAACTGCTTCTGTTTTTATTATCAAAAAAGAAATGGTTTAGTTTTCTAACATAAATGTTTTCTACTTTTTCGTTGACTGGTCTAGAAATGGGTAAAACTTAAAACACGCCGTCAAAGTAATCATCACAAGAACAAGAAAGAATACCTACCGGCTTCGTTGAAAATCTCACTAGTTTCAATAAAAAACCCAAAATTATTGGAGATGGGTGAAAACGGTTTCGGTGAAAAACCGAACCGAAATTGGTTTTGGTGAAAAGGAAACCACTTTTTTTTTTAAAGAAACAACCTTCCGATTTTTCTAATTAAAAAAAAATGTTTTTTCCGCCCTTGAGCCAGCATTAGGTGCGCGAGAGTCCTAGTGCCAATAATGACCTCGCGAAGCCAGAGTACTGGTTAAAATCGCCGAGCGTGCGAATTCAAAATCATTTACGATATACAATTTAGCTGGAACATCCGTGATAACGGAGAAATGAGAAGAGGAAGAATAGCGAAACTTTGCACGAAGCAACTATAGGGAGGAGGACATAGTTTGACGTATTAAACAGTAGAACCCAGTGAACAGTGTTGCCATCCCAGTATAAAGTTATATTTTTTCAAACGGCACTACGTCAAATTATTACATATTTCAAATCAACATGTAAAACAAAAACTTAAAATACCATACTTATTATTCAGTGTTGGAAACTAAGGATGTTATATTATCACAAACACCCAAAGTTTGGAATCCTTTACCACACTTACAGCACAACGGAGATGCACAAGACAATGAACGTCGGAAGTATCTTAGCGTTGAATACTATGATCATGGTATGACTTGTTTTGAATGAGTAGCAACGAAGTTTTTTTTTTGAAAGGCTTTATTTCGAAAACATGCTTAGGTAAGTATCATATCTAATTACTTGTGTGGTTTGCAATTAGCAAACAAATCATTTTGCCTTTAACAGCGCTTCGATATCTTAAATAGTTCCGGAGATGTGATAAACATTGCTGAAGTTCGCAACACTGCTGAAAATGGCGTATTTCTGGACAATATTTAAACTGATTGTTGTTTTACTTCTCTTTCATAGAGTTGCAGCAATTTTCTTAGGTGTAATTACAACAAGTCCTCGCAATTGCATGATTTAATCAGTGTTGCAAACATCAGCAATGTTTATCATATCTCCGGAACATTTAAGGTATCGAAGTGGTGGTATTGTTTACTACGTAAAACTATGTCCCCCTCCTTATAGTTTAAAAGATTCGCTTTTCTCTCTCTTCTGGTTTCTCCGTTATCACGGATGTTCTAGATAAATTGTGTTCTATATATAATATATATATATATATATATATATATATATATATATATATATATATGTGTGTGTGTGTGTGTGTGTGTGCGTGTGCTTTTGTATCTACTTCTTGATGGACGATATATGTTCAGAACACGGGATCTTCCTAAGCGCGGGGCCTGGACCTGTTGCCCCATCGGCCACCCCATAAATTGCTTTTTGTCCGCCCGTATTAAAGGTTCATATCACAAAATTTAATGTTCACAAAGTACAGTATATTTAAATAGATTTAAAGAATAAATCAGTAAAAAATCAAATCATTAAATCAAAGAAAAATAGAAAAATAACTCCTTATATAAATCAATTGGCTGAAAAGAAAATGGTGCAGGTATGGAACACATTTAAGAAGGAAAGAATGTAATAAAATGTACAGTGCCTCCTCAACATGACCCTGTAACCTACTTTATACACACACTGAAGCAGAAATAATGGAAGTTCATATTTTTAGGAGTCGATTTCTCTCCACTTAAAAATGGAGGAAAGAAAAGTCAAGCGTTGAAAATGGGTTGTTCCTTACATTGCAAAAGAGAAAATAGTTTTTAACTCGGAGATAATAATGTTCCTCACAAGTGTATATAACCAACCACACACATTTAGTGTATATATATACTCGTCGCAGAACTGTGTAACAAAAATTGAACCAGAGGGGAAAGGGAATATGAGAGATAGGTGAGTAACTAAGCAAGTAAGAAAGCTGCAGACAGGAGAAACAACACAACTTTTTTTTTCTTGCTGTTTTCAGTGATAGAATGTAACGAAGCGCGGAATTAAGAATGAACTTGCCTGCCCTCTTCGAGTTTCCTTAAGCTAAATCTCCTGACTTGGCGCTTTTCTTCTAATTTCCACCTTTTGCGACTACAGAAAAGAAAAGGAATGAACGAACGTTAAGGAGATCGTTAGTTACTACGACTGCCGCTGTACTATTTCACAGAAGCAAAAGCTGGTACAACTCTTTCGGTGATGAATGTCTTCGCAGTTCCGATTAGAAAGTGCTTCGCTGTTTAAAAAACGGGGGAAAAAAGAAAAGAAAAGAAACTACAATGGAAGAAGATAGTTTAAAGAAAGAACTATAGGAAAGTTTGAAGGGTGTAGGAAGTGAAAGGAAGGAAGAAAGAAATGTCAAGGAACCTTAAGAAAGAAAGACTTTTCTTCAGTCTTTGTTTGTTTGCTTGTTTGTTTTCTTTTCTTTCTTAATCTCAATTTCTTTCTTACTTCTTCTAGATATATAAGAATAGGAAATGGAACAATGCCTACAATACGCCAACAAAAACAAATTCGATCTTTGAGTCATTGTGAACACGTAATGAAAGAAGAAGTAGTTGTCAAAGGTTAGGTTAGGTTAGGAAATAAATTTCCTTCTGTAATCTTTTTATTAATTAAAAATAAATATTATGTTGCCTTTATGTTTCTGAAACTAATCGAATTACGAACAAAGGAAGAACATGAATTACCAAATTTAGGTAAAATCCTCTCATAAATTACCGTCACTAATTTCCCTTCCAGGAAAAAAGCGTTGAATCACACTAGGAATTCCAATTTTATCCATTTATCTTTGTTATCTGAAACAATTCTATTTAAAAGCAACTGTTAAACAATGGATTACTTTCAGAATGACTAGAGACCTTTGGAAAACGAACTTTATGACTATATATACAGATAACGTTAACGCCATCTATTAGTGTTCGAACCAAGTTACTTACAAAACTGCCCTCATAGCAATAAATCAGTATGAGACTAGTTGGCTTCCTAGGCTAGGTAGAAATATGCAGGGGCGCCAATTTCTCTGTAAATTTCGGGAGGCATTCAGATGCAGAAGGTATATATATATGAGGATTTTAAGATAAATTGCATTCAAATTATGATAAATATTGTATATTCATAAATCCAATAGGGGGGCTACATGAGCTTTGGGGAACCCCCCGGCTCCCCAGGATCAGCGCCCTTGGAAATATGGCCAGATTATCACACGCTTTCAACCCAGGCTACATTTCCGGAATCGTCTCACAGTATTATACTTTGAGAATTTGAAAGTGCTGCTACCGCTGTTGCTCATTCTGCTTTAACATGTAAAGAGAATTAATTGATCTTGCTTGGAGATATTGGTGTATAAGTTACAACGTCCAAATTGTCGTCGATAATGGATCCAACAGTCAGTCGCTGCTACACAAAGTATCGTTGTTCAATACACGTGTGTACGACATCGCAAAAACATCTGCTTCAGGTGCGTCATTTCTAATAATAATAATAATGATAATAATAATAATAATAATAATAATAATAATAATAATAATAATAATAATAATAATAATAACTGCAATACTTGGTTCATCAAAATACTCGTTGAATGGGAACATTCACATTTACCATCGTTCAGCCAAGGATTTGTATTTGTGACGAAAAAGTTTCGAGTTTTCGATGCAAAGAAATCCCCAGTCGTACACACAGAAAAGAAACCAAGTATTTGACAGTTGGCAAATTTTCTTTTGCCAATAACTCGGGAACATATGGTTATTTATAGGCTAGTTATAATTTGATAACTTGCCAAAATCAGTACGGTAATAGGTTAATTTATTTCTGGGTTATTAAGTAAAGAATTTTGTCAACTGAAGAATACTGTGACTGTACGCTGCACAGCCCAGTCATCAGGGGAGGCCTCCCATCCCAATAAGTGATCAATGTGCTGGAAGATGTGGTAGTCAGTGGGAAAGACATCAAGGAAATACAGCGGGTAAGAAAGGATTTCATACTGCAACTCACGGAGAGCCAAGAATTCACTTAGGTAAGAAGCCCAAGAACGGGGGAAGGCCCCCCAGGGACAAGAGGCTAGTAAAAATGGCTAGTTTTGTTGCTACAATAATTTTATTGTAGCAACCATCTTTTGCCCGACATGTGAGGGGTCATTGCCATGCAACAAAAGGATGAAGTCTGTTGACCATTGCTGGATACTTGCGAACAAGTTTGTGGTGCATTTCATGGAATTCAGGTCTATAACGATTTGCACTGACGGTTTCGTCTGAGAAAGACATGGTGCATCACTCCACCAGTAAATGTACATACCACTAACAACACCTTCTATAGGTGGAGAGCTAATTTAGGAAAGTGTCCTGAGCGTTGATTACGATCCAACTATTGTACTAACCGTTTACATTTTAAAATTAAATCCATTTTTCATCTTAGGTCAGAATCCGATGCAAGAAACTTTTCCGGTATTCACTACACTCAGAAAACTGCATACCTTAAGGTAGCGGGTCTTGTTGGTCGGTATCATCTTATGCAACATTCATGCGTCCAACTTTTTAACATTATTGATTGCACGAAACTTCTAAATGATAATGGTATGCTTTACGTCTAAATCATCTGAAATGATACGTTTATTTTCTTGATTATATGCTTCCACAGTGTTCTTGAGGAGTTTATCCGAACATGATGTTGGTCTGTGCCAATTTTGTAATGCTTTGTCACCGGACAAAACAATCACTTCAAGCTCTGTATAACAGGCACATATATCTATATTGTAATATTTACCGTGCATTTGTTCATTTCCTGTGCAAGCTAGCCGAAGGCTAACACCCATTAAAAGGTAACGCCCTCTGGTGGGAACTGATTTGCATTAAGTGGGGAAGAAGTAGTTAAGTTCCTTGAGCTACGTGATTTTGTCTTTATTGTTGCATTTGGCGAGAAAGAAAAGAATAAAGACATTCAATATTTAATTTAATTAAGACACGATAATGAACATGAAGTACACAGCCACAAAACAATACTTAGAAATTGTTAGTGCGTATAATGAATGAAGTTAACTTCTGTCCACGGGTTACTCTGGACGTGATGGAGACAATGAGCCCTGTTAACACATTAAGGATCACCGTTGCATGTGATGACGGTGCAACGTACCGAGGAGAATGAGGGACTGCATAGCCAAGAACTGTCTTAATAATCTGGGTGATCAGGAGGCATTTCATATCTGTAAAGTGCGAACAATAATGAGACTTAGTATCTACATAAGGTTTGGCGAATTTTACAGTACATCTGATTTCATTACATCCGACAAAATGGAATACCTGGAGCCAAATCTTTTGGTTATACACCTCGTTCGGAGAGTCTCTAAATAATACAGGATATGTAAAACTAATACGTTCGTAAAGTTTCCAGCTAGGACTAGGCAACTAAATTCTGTACGCTGTGTGAAATGCAAGATTTTTAGCTTTTGATAGAAGTGTGGAGATGCTACCCATGTAGTATGTCCGTACGTCAGAAAGGATTTCAGGAAAACTTTGTAAGTGTTGAGAATAATATCAGGTCGTAGTCCGCATGTTGTGCCTGTAAGTCGTTTCAACAGATTGAGGCGAGTGGTGGCTTTCTGTATGATGCCTCGGAGGTAAAGGCGCCAAGTAAGATGATGATACCATACTAAATCTATTCAGTGGCTCGTTTTGCAGGTTGAATTCACACATTATCGACTTTGACGTCTAGATAGTTTGGAGTCCATTGAATGGACGATCGTCATTTAGGAGGTAAGAACACAACTGCCTGAGTTTTCGCGGCTTAATACTGAGACGCTAGGTTTTTCATCAATTTAGAAAGTATTTCATGGTAATGTGCAAAGTCCTGTTAATTTGTTGAATTGTTTTTCCCAGTGCAAGAAATATCGTATATTCTGCATATTGGAATACATGAATGCTCTTTGGTGAAAGTGACATATTGACTACATAAACTAGATATAGTAGTCTAATTAGAAGAAGTGCGGAACCCTAAGATATGCTAGACAAAATGAAATCTGGATAAGACGTTGATTGATTGAGTGTAACATGAGTATATTATAAAAGAAGTTGTAAACTAATCTTAAGTAGGAAACTGGAAGTTTCAACTAAATAAATTTATAAATACAAACAGGTTAACTGTACAGATTGTCTTGCATGAATATCTTAAATACCTATATAATTCACATTGAGAATCTGAGAGTGTTTTTATTGTTAGTTATGAGGAAAGCTCTACGCGGTATATTTGACATCAGTACCAAGTAGTGAACAACTTTATGTTTTCTGGAGTGTTTTACGATAATAGTTTTGTGAGAATATGAATTTTCTGACACATTTATATTAGCAGAAGTGCTGCCATCTGTTTTCTATGTTCTTATACTTATTTTCAATTATATCAACCCACAAAATCTCTTCAAAATTGCACTAAACCAAACACATTCGATACCGTATTGCGTAACTTTGCCAACCTCTTCTCGATGTTCTTGCTTAGTTTAGAAAGTGTGTTTGCCAAACCGTTACATTCAAGTGCACTATGTTTCTCTTCTTCGCTAATTTCGTTCCTTGTAGCCGCATATAAGCAGGTTTAATATTAAACAAATGGTCAAATGTTATATATGGGGTATATGGTACAGAGACGTGGACATTACAGAAGTTAGAGAAGAAATATTTAGAGAAATCTTCCAAATGTGGTGTTGGATGAAGATGAAGAAGATAAAATGGAGAAGGAGAGTAACAAACAAAGATTTAGCTACTATTGTTTTAAGAATTTACTCCAAACTCCGATGGAATTGAAACAGAACAAGGAATACAAACATTTAGCACAACTTCGATACAATAAGCCCGTATTGAATTAAATGGCCATATTTTATTGTATAAGATGAGGGAGAGGAAGCTAAACATTCCACCTAAGGTTCTAAGTTAGCCTAGGCGCGAGTCGGGCCCTAAGTGGGACAATTTATAACCCGTAGAAGAACGTAGTATTGCCACAGAAATCACATGATTAATGATGTTATTTTTTATGTTTTAAGTATAGCATATGAACGCAAAGGCAGTAGAAATATACAGAGGGGCTTTAGTGTAAAAATAAATTATTGAGTGCCGTAGTGCTCTCATCGTAAATGTGCCTCTGCAATATAATATACATATGCAGGGTGTCCGGAAACAATACCAAACAACTCTGGGAATCATCTCACGAAAACACAAAATAAATTATACATCAACATAAATTATAAATGAGTCTTTTCGAATATAGACCGAAGAAAATTTGTCGAAACGACAGGGAAATATAACTCAAGAACGAAATGTCGGATAAAGGCATTGTAAAAGAACTTAGTGGTTATTTTGAGCCTAGATTCTATTATTATACCAGTAAATTTGGAAAGTATACCAGTTTCCAGTTTCTGATTTTTGGTGTTATAATATAAGACGTCATGCTTCAAGGCTAACCCTGTGGCACCCCACTGGTATATAATTAGTTCTAGATTAGTCTATATTGCCAGATATCTTTGTATAGTTTGGTTTTCCGCAAAGGACTAATGTCACTGATATCACCATAAAGTCATACAAAGAGGTATTACGAAAGACGAAAAAGAGTATTGCAGGCTTGATTTCAAAGTTGGATAGTTCATTCGTTGATAGTAATTATGCTATTGAGAACAAAAAGACATTATGAAATATGAAGGAAAATACATGTTACTTGCACGTGCTCCGAACAACAAGCCCTTTAGGCTAAGGGGGCGATAAGTAAGACAAGTGAATAATAATGGAAGAATTAGTGGAATGAGAAAGTAGGTGGAAAAGGGAGTACCCCGAGAAAACCCACGGACACTATGTTGTCCACCACAAAGTTACTGAGGATCGAACCAGGGACGCCACGCACCAGAGGTAAGCGTTATACCATTGAGCCACGGTGTTCCCCAAAACAGGGATGTAATGGGGTGTATATGGGAAAATACGGTGTATACCAACCTAATAGTTTTTACAGTCCAGCGGATATGCATCTTAAATTTCAGAAAAGCACGAGCGTGTATAAGGATGGATATACGCTATATTTTCGGAAAGAGTTGGGCGTATGCCTACCACAAACTCTAGCATTGCATCACTGATCATATGAAAAGATAAACGAATTACACATTCACATTGTGCATGCATACATTGTTGAGTGCACATTTGTGTTGTACTACAAGCCACAACTAGAATTTCCAACCGTCTCCAAAATTATGCTCTGGAGATTAAGCGATGTTAGCAATAGAGTTAAGAGAAATTGCACCTCTGATACATGCATGAAAGAGGCGTTCAGAGCTAGTTTGCACAGCATTATTATCCTCGTAATATGTAGTCTACATATTTAACTCTACAATCGATTGTAATCTCCGGTTTCTTAGGGAAATTTAGAAGCACATTATTAATTCTATAGATTTGTATTACCGAAATATGATAGAAAAAAATCTCATTTAATAATAATGTCACCTTTATGAATACCAATAGCATGCATATATCACATGCATATATATATATATATATATATGTGTGTGTGTGTGTGTGTGTGTGTGTGTGTGTTTCACCTTAACTCTACAACGCTTCGAAGAATTTTAACCAACCTTGGAACACATATTACTTACTCTACAAAAGAGTACTTTCGCGGTAAAACTCCCTCGTACTCCAAGAGAGAGTAGAAGGGATGACATACAAAATTGATAAACAACGGTCGATATCAATGTCGAATCCGTAGTTTTCGGAATCGCAGAGATTAACAGTGACGCTTCTGATGCTGTTTAAACTCTAATTTATCCCCCTTAGTACTCGCCAGGGGGAACAGTAACGTAAAAATAATTGGAAATGACCGATATTAGTGTCGAATCCATAGTTTTCGGGGTTCCAAAGTTGACTAGTAACAGTTTTAGCATTATTTCATTCCCAGAGTGGCGTAAAATTCCCTAGCACTCCTAGGGGCAGAGGAGAGGAATGGATATAAAACGATCGAAAATGACAGACATTAGTATCGAATCCATAGTTTTAGGGATGGATTAGACAAATAATGACATTCCAGATGACATTTAAATCCGATCTAAGCTCTCGTTGGCATTCGAGGGGGAAGATGAAATGGTGACATGTAAAAATATCGAAAACAAGCGATATTACTTTAAAATCATTAGTTTCCAGTCAGCCTTCAGTAAGGGCAAGCCTTCCTAAGTACTCCTCTGGGGGAGTGAGACACAGGCATAAACATTATCAGAAAGAACCGATATTAATTTCGGATCCATAGTTTTCGGGATGGGTTAGATAAAGAATGACACTGCAAATGCAATTTAAGTTCAAGTTCAGCCCCATTAGCATCCTTGTGGAAGTGTTATGACGTAAAAATAATTGAAAATGACCGATATTAGTGTTGAATCCATAGTTTTCGGGGTCGCCAAAATGAATAGTTTGGGGTCGCCAAATCCCGTTTTCCAAGTTCGTTCCCATTCGTAGAGGGTGGAATGGGGAAGTGAAAAATAGAATGTCAAAAATGACAGATTTGTGTCGAATTTATAGTTTACTGGATCGCAAAACGCCTGATTCCTTTGAATTGACATTCAGGAGATAGATAGCACATGCTTTAAGATGGATTTTTCAATCATATTAATCTGGTTTAAAAGTATTATGTTGGGAGTAGGTTGTTTTAATATTTATGCCAAAAGTCTGTATTTTTATTACACTTTCATTGAAATACATATTCTAAGAACGGCGGGGATTCCAATATTTCCCATAAACCTATTTTCCCCGTACGAAGAACAGTAATTTCAGCTTTAAGCAATAGGGTTGAAAACAAATTATGAAGAAAATAAATGAACAAATAGAAGTGGGATGTGTAAATCAGGTCTTAAAATTTAATTACGTATATTGACACTAGTACAGTCATGTTTAGAAAAGACGATGAACCATTTTCCTTCTTGACGTTCTCTGCTTGCATGTAGGCATAAACTCTCATATACAGAAAACTCCTTACTAGTTCTGGTTAATTTAATTTTAAACAATTCCTTGATTATACTATATGCTGTTTGCGGATATCATTCTATTTTTCTTACCACTGATTCTAAAACACTTCATGATCTTGTGCATGGGGTACCTGGTTAGGTCCCAACTCCTACCAAGTGGGTTTTATGGTGGATAAACACCGAGTGCATTCGTTTTCTCAGTTTCTCCCATTTCCTCTACTTTCTTCATTCCACCATTATTATCCATCTCATTATCACCGTTCCCTCAGCATTGATGTATGATCGGGGTCATTAAACTTTTTAAAGACAAAATATAATGAGGCTTTTTGCGGAAATTAAGGAACAGCTCTTGGACTTCCTCTGGAACTTTACAAATGAAAGCTCTTTCTTTGTAGGTAACTTATATTGATACAGAGTTTTGCTACAAATAATTGAAAACAACGAAGACTATGCGATTCTATAGTAATCATATCTACGGAGGAAGGTACAGTTTTAGTTTAGAAAGAGTTGGGTGTTGAACTTTTAATCATGACTATATACGCGTGCAGTCTGATAAATCTCCGGAAATGTTTATAATATTCATAATAATTAAGGATGTTTTCCGATATTCTTATCATTTTAATAGTTCTAAGAAAAATACTTGAACGTTTTCAATAACAAAGAAAATTGTTTGCGTAAGTCAACAATTGTGTTCAACATGATCTGGCTTTAAGTGTGGAGGTTACTTACAACGTTGTAAAAAAAAATGAATTACCCAACTGTATTTTTTGATTAATTGTTTTGTAAGTAGTATGATAAATATATTGGAAAGTGAATTATTGATTTATGTGTATTTGTGCTTTTATTTGGTTGGTTTTATTTAACGGTATGCATACAATCTTTTATTGTATATCTGCATATTCATTATGTAGTATAATTATGGCGTATTTGCGATGTATCATGTACTTGCAGAATTAGAGAGAAAACAGAATGGAGTGCACGAGCGAATATTTTATTACTTCAGTATAGTAGAATAAAATGCTCTTGTGAATCGTCTAGTTGTTTTTAACAATAAAATATACTTTATATTCAAGGGTTTTTGAAAAAATTTTTTTTTGATCTGGCTATACATTTGATTGTTTCTTTATCTTAAAAAATGACGAGCAAAATAATTTGCTTTTCTTGTATATGACCGTGTAAGTAAGTTCCAGTTTGAAACGTAATATATAATCTACAACCAATGCTAAATATGTAGTTAAATGTAACCATCTAATATAATAAAATAATGGAGCAGATGCAGATTGTATTCTACTTAAATAGAAGACAAAAAGGATAAACGTAAGCTACCCTACGCCAGTACTACCCTTAGTTTCTCAATTACATGTATCACAGTAAATGAATACTTTAAACATTTTCTCTAATGAAATCTTAAGCAACGCCAAAAGACAACTTATATAATCTAGTGAGTCTTGTCATTATAACTGAATTTATATAAAAGTCAGTTTTGATAAATGAGGAGCGCAAATAACTTAATTTACATCATAAGTAAATCTAGAGATCAAAGATTTGGTGCTCAGCAGTTTGTCACAGGTATGATGTCACAGGTATGATGTATGATGTCTGTAAGATCATACGTTTATCCGTATGATCTTAAGGAGAGTACGATCTTTATATAGGGAACTTACGGACAGTACAAAATGTAATTATTTTCACGTACTAATTTTAGGGATTTGTGAGATACTTTATTGTTTAAAAAGAAGCAAAAGCAATTTGAAGTTCAGTTTTCCTCCTTTATGTATTTACAAATATACTTTCTTATTCCTAGCTCTCGTGACAAAATGAGATTTTTGCCCCAATTTTTAGGTTCATAAAAATATAGCTTTTCTCAAAAAACTACTCATGAGGATTTACACTCACTCATACAATTTTGTTCACTTCAATAATATCTATGGATTGGTATATGTCTACTTTCTGAATCTTTTTTGTTATTAAACGTTATTATTTCTAGTTTACGTCCCACGATTATGTCTCCTTGAGGCTAAATAAGGCAGATAATTAATGAAAGTAAACGATCGTGAAAGAACTGGTGAAATGAGAATGTGAGAGGAAACGGAAAACCTTGAGAAAACCTACGGATACAATGCTGTCCACACACTCACATAGCCTGGGATTGAACCAGAGACACTTGGCACCAGTGCCGAGCGTTCTATCACTTAGCTATCGTTTCCCGGATTAAACGCTAGTAACCTTGTAGAATTATGTATGAGCACTAAATTAACTATGTCCTATTATTAACAGCTTGTAACGACAGAAATAAACCCAGGGAAGAAAGAAAGAAATTACAAGAAGATAAAGTATGATATACTATATTAGTGTTATATATTTAATACACCTCGACATGGAATCTTGGTTCCAATACGTCAACCTAGATCGAAATGCTTTCATTTCATGCAATTTCTGTCAATAAAAATGGCCAAAAAAAAAACATATTCAATCATTGGGATGAATACTATTGAATACTAGCCTTGTTTCGTTGCATATTAGTGAGTCTAGCACACCCAGCAGAGATACACGTAAGAGAGAGTGTGAATATCCATGCATTGAATATATATATATATATATAATATATATATATATATATATATATATATATATATATATGTGTGTGTGTGTGTGTGTGTGTGTGTGAATGTATAGACCTAATATTAATGTGCATGGGGGTGTATGAAGAATTGTATTGTGGAGCGAATAGATTTCGATAAAGAACACAACTGCAGTGTGCATTAACCATAAGGATGGGAATCAATATATTAGAATCATAGTACCCAAAAGAGAAATCATCACACCCAATATTGGAATCCATTAGTAAAATTGGTTTGCGCTCTTCCTGACAAAAGGCATTCTTTAATTAGAATCTTGCAGTATTGTTAAGAGATTCTGAACATACCACTGCGTGAAACTATATACGCTTGTGTGTACATATATGTTTGCACGCATCTGTATTCACTTGCAAATATTGTTCTCTAAGTGAACAGTTTGAATAACCGCAAACAGGAACCTCTCAGTTCTTGTTTCTTTTTGTTAAAGCAAAATCATGTGGTCTACACTTTATAATTGGAAAGTGATCACTGAAAGGATTTATATTGTATTTTCAGGCGATGTCCATATTGCTATTAATTTCCTTGTGGTTACCCATCGCGAATTGATTTGGGATGTTAGTATAGTATAGTAAGCGATATTCATAAAGTGCTATCCTCACATACAATAGTGTCTCTATTATGAATACCGCCTGTAAACAATATGCAGATTTGTTAGAAACGAACTTAAGACACCTCGTTTCGTTTCCTACAATGTTTTCTAAATTGTTTCAAGTGAATAACAATGAACAATACTATAGTTTTGATAACAGATGTTCCAATACTTTTAAAATATTATTCAATGAACAAATTATATAATGCTGTAAGTATATAAATGGAAAAATGGTATATATATATATATATATATATATATATATATATATGATTTGACAGATCTTATTGAAGTTAACAAAATTAAATGAGTAAGTGTAAATTCTTATGAGTACTTTTTGGTAAACCGAAAACAATTTTTGTGAATATTAAAATTTGTTGTACAATGTCACTCATTAGGACAAAACTGATGATGAGATAAACCCTCATCATTGCTTTTCATTATCATACTAATGAAATGAGAGTGATAGAATTGGTTCATTTCACAGTTCTAAAACTACATACCTATAAATATCAAATTTGATTTTTCATGAATAAATTGGGGTACAAGTGAACACATAATTGAATCCGAATAGTTTATCTCTGTCCGTGCTAATAATAGTAACCAGAGCTAAACATGGGTCTGAAAAAGTAGGGGGACGGTAGATAGCCGCATGATGTCACGCCTTCCCCCTGAATATCTTTACCCATTGTATTTTATAAGGAACTGCGGGGACACTGTACATATTTTTGGAGGTGGGTAGACGGCGTCCCCCCGCGTACTCCTTCATTTTTACCCCTGACAGTAATACTAGTATTCATCACAAAGATTTTAGAAAAGCAGAGGTAAAGCTTTATGACAAATATCATCATAACCCAATAAAAAAAAACATGCAGATAGAACACGAGGGTATTCTATAAGTTATGCAGTCAACCAGTACATTATAGTCACTCTGGGTAGCCTCCGAGAAAATGATCACTACATTTTGTGTCACACAAATCATGTTGGTTTTACTCAGAGCTATTATTGAACAACGCATAAATATAAGTGTGATTACAGCCCTTTTTCTATTTTGAAATTATTATTTATATAGCAAGGTTGTTTATTACTAGAAATTAGCATTAGGCCCTGAGACGTTTGCTGTTTTAAATAGGATAGGTAAGTGTAAGGTGCGACAGGATGTTTCACGTTCTACTGACTCAAACATTTAAATGAGAAAAAACAAGGATATATAATAACCAAGGATATGTACAGTAAAAAACCATTTTAATTACTTCAGGATAGCTTATACTACTAGACGTATCTAGAAAGTAACTTTCTCACTCGTCCCATGTCTAGGAAGCCATATGTTCCGCAAAGCGAGTACGTGCAAGTGAGAGAATAAAGTCCTAGCATGATGCATGCGCCAGCGCAACTTCCCTAAGGGATACGGACAAAATCTCGCGGCCGAAACCTCGCCGCCCAAAATCTCACAGTCCAAAACCTCGCGTGGCCAAAACCTCGCAGCCCAAAATCTCGCGTGTCCAAAACCTTGCCGCCCAAAATCTCGCGGGACAAAACCCCGCCTGGCCAAAAACTCGCGGGCCAAAATCTCGCCAGGCCAAAACCTCGCTGCCCATAACCTCATGGGCTAAAATCTCGTCTGGTCAAAATCTCGCCGTCCAAAAACATGTCGAATCAAAATCTCGCTTGGCCAAAACTTTGCAGAATGAAACGTTTCCTTAAAAATTTAACTAATGAGTTTCTTAATATGCAATTCCATATTACAAATAATAATAATAATAATAATAATAATAATAATAATAATAATAATAATAAAAGAAGAAGAAGATAAAATATCGTGAGCATGGCCTTTCTCGGGGTATTCCCGTTTCCTCTCACTTTCTTCATTCGTTCATTTCCTTCATCCTAATCATCTACGTCTCCTTTAACCTACAAGACATAATCGACGAACGTAAAAACTCAGATATTATTTCATACTTTCATAAATATTATTCGATTTTGTTAGAATTTCCTAAGGTCACTGTCAAAGTGAAATAAAAACAATCCAAAGCTTGTTACGTGTTGTAACTTTATATATAAAATAAAAAATAACGAGAATAGTATTAGAGTTGCGTCTTAGTTTTCTTTTGTTAAAGGGTTAATCAGCGCCGCCAAGTGGTTGGTTGACGAACTATACCATCATGTATGTGAAAGATGTGTAAGGCCGCTTCATACTGAAGTTGGTGATAGCAAGGGTAAAATATATCTAGTGTAGAATTGGATACTAAACGAAATCCACATTATTACGACGAGTTTGAGCAGATTCTGTAATGAGTTGTGATATTTCGCTCTTCTTATTAATAGAAATTTGATTGAACTTTGATATAAGGTTGTTCTACGAATTAATACTAAATAGGCGGATTAAAAAAAATGGATTTCTGTGACTCTGTGGACGTATAAATGGAAGGTGTAAGTCTCATTAGAAGCATGTGTTTGTGGTGCATAAAGACTCCAGTGTTCAAGATTTGTTTTGTACATTCGTTGGTTTATTTAATTCCTATAAAGATATATTCGTTCATAAGAGCTTATCATTTAACCCGAATGAAGAACTTAGTGATATATTTCTTAATGATCATTTTTTTTTATCTGTTATTTCGCGGCAAGTAAGTAATTTTCCAGGTGAAAGAAAGCTTTATGTCATATGGTCTCTGCAATATTCTGGTGAATTTAGTGAACTATTGTTTCTCTCTCTCTCTTCTTCAATTTCACAAGTTAATCAAACAAAACGTGGGGTGATTTCTCGACTGGGATCACCTTACCCTATGCGACTGTCCATGCTTACTTCGGTAGGGTCACATGAGCACAGCGTAACACAAAATCACCAACTTCAGTATGTATTGAAGTTGAGCAGAGAGCTGTGTATAGTTATGTGTGAAGTGGAGGACTTTTTTTTGTGTAAGTGAAGTAATGAAACTTAAATTTCTCTCTCTCAGAAACTATTTAAATCAAATAAGTGGTTTAGTGAAAGGTAATTCAGAGGACATTTATTATCATGATTTCATGATTCAGGTTTAGGAAGTGCTAATCGGAATAGTTTAAACTATTTTATAGCTGGTCCTGTTGAGATCAGTTGTGTGTCTGGAGGAAGTCAATTACAATCAAGAAGTCGAAACCAGGTGGAATCAGAGGCGGCCCTAGTCTCTGATGGATGTCGTGTACAGCCAGGGGGACCTTCAATCTTCATCGATTCCCAACATGGGTTAGGCCTACCCATGGTCAACAGTAGCGGCTTTTCCAATTCCAATATGGATGCCACAAGGGTAGAGGTGCCCTTAATTTGCAGTGGAGGTCGAGATGATCCAGTCCATGTCCCAGTGTGCAGTGGTGATTCTAGCGGTCCAGGAGTATCGACGGGAAATACTGAGGAGCAGAGTGGTTCCATGTTACTTCATATTGGAAGGAATGGTTCCAGTGGTCCAATAGGAGAGGGAGATTGTGGTCACTATCCAGATGCTGACGATGCGGTCAACTTCCAGAGTCAACGAGTTTCTCCTGGAGATTCCAAGCAAGGAGCTGCATGGAGTGCTGAGAACTTAGGCAGGAACTTCCAGTCACGGGAGGAAGAAGTTCATACTGTTCCTGTTCAAGTGGATCCTGAATTTGCAGAGTTGGATCCAAACTTGCAAGGGTACGTAGAAAATTTGATTAAGAAATTTCCTAATGTGTTTTGCGATCGTGTAGGTCAGATTAAGAGCTTTGAATACACCATACTTCTTAAGGATTATGTTCCCATCAGGAAAAAAGCTTATCCTCTCTCTAGAGCAGACCAGAGGGAGTTAGATAAAATTCTTGATAATCTGATAGAACAAAATATAATTCAGAAAAGTCAAAGCCAGTGGGCTTTTCCGTGTTTTTTGGTAGGCAATAAAACGGGGGATAAGAGATTGGTAATTAATTATCAAGATTTGAATAAGAAACTCTGTATCAATGCGCAGTATACGCCAAGGATAGAAGATGTATTAGCGAGTTTGTCTAAAGGAACTATTTATAGCCACCTTGATGTACAAAAAGCATACTGGCATTTAAAACTTTCGCCGGAATCTACTCAGTACACAGCATTTTTAACCCATAGAGGCTTATTTGAATTTAAATTTCTTCCTTTTGGGTTAGCTACCGGATCTTATATGTTGTCCAAGGTTTTAACGGAACTGTTATATCCATTGAAGAATGAAGGAGTGGAATGGTTCTTTGATGACGTTTGTTGCATTTCCACGGATATTGAATCTCATAAGCATCTTTTAGAGAAGGTGTTGGGAAAATTTGACGAAGCGGGTATAACTTTATCTGTGAAGAAGACTAACTTGTTTCGCAAGAGGATTTCATATTTAGGGTATGAAATAGAAGGAGGAAATATGTATTTAGACCCTGCTAGGCTAGAAGTGATCAAGAAATTACCAGCACCGAAAAATAGAAAAGGGTTAATATCATTGGTTAGTTTTCTCCAATATTATAGTAAGTTCATCCCTCAATTCCATGAAGTCATAGAACCTATGACTCGACTTCGTTCACCACGGCAGGAGTATTATTGGGGTGCCGAACAGCAAAAGGCCTTGGAGGATATTAAGGAACTTTTTGAGAGTCATGTGATTTTAAAACTTCCGGATTTGGATAAGAAGTTTATAGTCAGCGCAGATGCCAGTTTAAAATCCTTAGGCGGCTGTATCGAGCAGGAGGATGACCAAGGTATGAAGCGTCCAATTGCATTCTTTTCCAGGAAACTGAAGCCTTATGATAAAAATAAGCCCATATTTGTTTTGGAGCTATTAGCGGCTATCGAAACAATGGAACGGTTTAGAACGTACCTGCATTCGAAATTCGAATTGCGAGTAGATCATATGGGACTAGTCTATGCGATGCGTAACCTGCGGAGAGTTAAGAAATATGGTAGCTTGCTATATCGTTTATTTGCCTTTGATTTTGAAGTTAAATCAGTCTCCACGAATATGAATATCTCCGCGGATTTCCTTTCGAGGTTATATGATACTGAAAATTTTGAATCAATGCATTTGGAACCTACATATGAAGAAGAAATGACAAACATGTGTATGGTTAATATGTGGGCAATGCCTTTTGCTAGTCAATCAGTGCAAGAGCATCAGAAGATGGACCCTTTATTAAGATCAATCATCGACAAAATAAGGCGGAAGGAATCAGTTGATGGTTATAAAATGGTACAAGGGATTTTGTGTAAGAAGACGAAGGCCAATAGTAATCCATACAAGATCTGTTTACCCAAGAAGTTAGCTCCAAATATTATTGAGTATTATCATTCTTCTATTTTGCCCGGAAGTCACCTTGGGTTGGGCAAAACGATAGGAAAGGTGTCCTCAAGATATTCATGGGAGGGGATGCTGGACCAAATTAAGGATTATGTGTTATCGTGCGACTTGTGTCAGAAGAACAAAAGTAGTAACAAGAAGCCTATGGGTCAATTGATTGCGAGCTATGCTACGGTAGTGAATGGGTTATGGCACACAGATGTCCTTGGACCAATGCCAGATACAAGGTCGGGAAGATATTGTATGATTGTAGTTGATTCATTTTCCAAAATGGTGTTTCTCGAACCTTTCAAGAATCTATCTAGCCAGACCTTGATAAATAAATTATACAAACTGATGTGTCGCAGAGGGTTTCCGTTTGCAATTGGGCACGATAATCATTCAGTTTACACGTCTGCTAAATTTAGGGATTTCCTGTTTAGTAATGGAATCAAGGATGTGCGTATATCCCCTTATCATGCTGCTTCTAATCCGGGGGAGAGATATATACGTACTGTAAAGGATAGCCTGAAGATATTCTTCGGAAACAAGCAGAATCAATGGGATCGAGGATTACACGAGATTGAATTTTCGATTAATAATGCCCAACATGCAGAAACTAAATGTACTCCGATGGAAATGGTATTTTCCTATAACGTTTGTGATCCGTTGGATGTAAAATGGAATGTGCCCAGTGTCGATGTGATGAAGAAAGATCCTCAATTGGTAGTAAAAGCCTTGGAGAATTTAGAACTATCCTGGCGAAGGAAGAAGAAGCAATATAATAAACGTAGGTTATCTACTTCATATCAAGTGGGGGATAAGGTTTTGTTGAAAGCACAAGTCAAGTCGTCGCTAGCAGATAAAGTCACCAAGTCATTATCTAGCCGTTGGACTGGTCCGTATGAAATTATACGATTCTTAACTCAGAATACCATAGAAGTTAAAAATGTAAATGATTCTCGTGTTGTAAGGAAATCTCATGTGTCATTAACGAAGAAGTATCGCGAGTTAAGACAGTAATTTCAACTTTATGAAATGTTTGGGAAGCTAAGGATGAGATTGTAAATAATTTTAGAATGTTAAATAAAATGTCGACATTTTTAATATGTAAATACTGTAAAGTATATATATATATAAATACAAGTTATTAACAGCTGTTTCTATTTGCAGATCTGTATATGTGATAAAGGATACGATTATGAATGCGCATTATTGTCGGGATCGATCCAATGTTTTGTAAATTTGGTACCTATTGAATTGTCATCGGATGAATTAGATGGAGATGTTTGGAGACAGTCTTCCAGAAAAAAAACAAGAAAAACGAAAAATTTTGTTCTGTAACTTGGATATTTATATTCATTCCAGTTTCTGTAAGTTACTATATTTATGCAAATGTTTATATTTTGGAGTTTATATGGTAGTTTAATAATATTTTTGTTAATTGATTGCCGTTAATTAATTTTGGTTATCTAAATAAGCTCGTCGTACTGGTTTAAGAACAATTGTAATTGGTTCTGGGTCGGACATAAGGCTCCGGGATACCTATTAGACTAACAAAAGTGTGATTGTTGGAGTGTATGTGGGGGAAATTTAATTATTTTTTTGTTCATTTAGTTTAATTAGTGGATGAATGATTTGAGAGGATGCTAGTAGGTAAAGTAGAAGGTGGAGGTTGTAGTTAAGAACTAATTTAGACGACTAGACCAACGTGACCCAGACCTAGTTAAGAGTATATATAAAAAATATAATAAAAATCTTAGAATTTTTATTTGGGGCGCTGCGATGTTGTTACATGTTGTAACTTTATATATAAAATAAAAAATAACGAGAATAGTATTAGAGTTGCGTCTTAGTTTTCTTTTGTTTAAGGGTTAATCAGCGCCGCCTAGTGGTTGGTTGACGAACTATACCATCATGTATGTGAAAGATGTGTAAGGCCGCTTCATACTGAAGTTGGTGATAGCAAGGGTAAAATATATCTAGTGTAGAATTGGATACTAAACGAAATCCACATTATTACGACGAATTTGAGCAGAATCTGTAATGAGTTGTGATATTTCGCTCTTCTTATTAATAGAAATTTGATTAAACTTTGATATAAGGTTGTTCTACGAATTAATACTAAATAGGAGGATTAAAAAAATGGATTTCTGTGACTCTGTGGACGTATAAATGGAAGGTGTAAGTCTCATTAGGGAAGCATGTGTTTGTGGTGCATAAAGACTCCAGTGTTCAAGATTTGTTAAGTTTTGTACATTCGTTGGTTTATTTAATTCCTATAAAGATGTATTCGTTCATAAGAGCTTATCATTTAACCCGAATGAAGAACTTAGTGATATATTTCTTAATGATCATTTTTTTTATCTGTTATTTCGCGGCAAGTAAGTAATTTTCCAGGTGAAAGAAAGCTTTATGTCATATGGTCTCTGCAATATTCTGGTGAATTTAGTGAACTATTGTTTCTCTCTCTCTCTTCTTCAATTTCACAAGTTAATCAAACAAAACGTGGGGTGATTTCTCGACTGGGATCACCTTACCCTATGCGAGTGTCCATGCTTACTTCGGTAGGGTCACATGAGCACAGCGTAACAAGCTCAAACCCCATGTGTGTTGAAAATTTGATCGAGACCAGTCGAGTGGTTCAAGAGTTTTAAGTCACAAACGCAGCCACTTTCATTTTTATGTATTTCTATGTCTCCCCCTTCCCGTCAAAGTGAAATGATAAAAACCATCTCAGGCTCTAACCTGACCTGTGTGGGAAATTAGATCGAGATTGGTCTCGTGGTTTAAGAGTTATTAAATATTATTTATTTTTAAATATCTCCCCTCCCCTTCGTTGTGCCGTCAAAGTAAAATTATAAAATACATTCCAGCCCCGAACCTCATCTATATTGAAAATTTTATCGATATCGGTCGGTGGCTCAAGAATGATGTCACAAACATAGTCATTTTCATTTTTATAGAGGATAGATTTTCAATGCAAGCGTTAGAATTTTCTTCTCATTATTTTAATGTAATTATGTGTTTTACAAATTTTGGGCGTCGATGTTTTGGTCCGCGAGGTTCTGGCCGTGAGGTTTTGTACCCAAACCCTTTCCTAATGCTCTCAGTAGAGTCGTGGCAATGGTTGAAAATGGACGTTCGTATTCCAGATCCCGCCGCGTGTGAACTGCAACCAGTGATAAAGTTTTAGAATGCACAGGGTATAGCGCCGATCTATCGTCAGTTGTGACAGATCTATCGGCCTAACGTCATAAGCAAGCAGTTTCCGCAGATTTCCCGCTCCTTATTGCACACCATTGTCACGAAGCGCCTGTTCTTCAAGAAGTTATGTGCCAGGTGGATGCCGAAACAACTGACTCCAGAACACAAAACAAGGCGCATGGGGTCAGCATGGACATTTTTGCAACAATACAGCTGACGATGGATTTGAATCGGGGCTATGCCCTGTACATTCAAGAACTTTATCACTGCTCTCACTTCACACGCGGTGGGAGCTGGAATAGGAACGTCCATCTTCAACCACTGCCATGACGCTACTGAGAGCACTAGGGAAGTTCCGCTGGCGCATGCGCCATCCTAGGACCTTACTCTCACGTGCATTCCGTCGCTTCGTGCAACATGTGGTTTTCTAGCTATGGGACGCGTGGGAAAATTACTTTCTGAATAAGCCTCATATATTCTCCATAATAAATAATTACACAGTAGAATAGATTCCTATTGCTTCTATGAAATAAAATCGCTCCATAATCAGTAGTATAGCTGTAATACCATAAATCTCATATAATTATATTACATTCTGCACATCCTGCAATCATATAACCGTAGATCATAAGAATATCGCATTTTAATTCTTTGAAAGCCTTTTCTTCCTTTAGTTATTTAAAGATGAACACTCAATTTGAACAACTTTAAATACTCTCCACCCAACGAAAGGCCTACATCATTTAAAGGCCATATTCTGTTGCTTTCAATTGTCTGATTTGATCATTTACCACCATTTCAGATACTACCTCGTGAACGAAGATCCGATCACACGTGCGTCTTTATATGTAGATATATAACATTTTCGTGTAAGTGTTTTCCTGCGTTCCTACAAAAAAAAAAGCAGATGAGAGATTCAAGAGGGGAATAAAAGAAGGAGAGAGAGGGAGATATTGTGAGACAAGAGAGAGAGAGAGAGAGAAGACGGATGAAAAAAGTGATTCCAACCAACGTTTGGAAGGAGATTGATAGGCTGGTAATCGATTGAGAAAATAGACGCCAGACTAATGTTGAGAATGAAGTGGCTCTGGGCACAAACAAACTGGGTATCGTGACCAATGAGCTTTTATTGGAAGCAGACCTCAATTCAAGAAAGGAAAAAAGGAGTGACAGCAAGAATGAAAGATAGAAAGAGTGAGAAAAGAATATAGGAGAAAACAGAACCAGAACCTAAATAACAAGCAGTAATAATAATGAAAAAAATCTTTCGTACTGGAGAAAAGATATGCGAAATAGTGCAAGAGTTTAGATCCACTATCTCTCCCTTCGCAAATGAAAGACAATTTCATCTTTTTAGAAGCAGATATAAAAAAAAATATAGAAAGAATAATAATAAAGGCTATTAGAATATTCCGTCACTCTAAGTGAGAATTCTGTATATATGAGAAAAATTCCTTCCTTTTATTTCTGTGACCAAAGGGAATTTGAGGTACAGTTTGTAGGATGGATAATAAGAAGAGAAGGAGGAGGAGAAGGGGTGAAATTTGACGAAAGGAAATGAGAGAGAAAGGTAGAAGTGTCGAAGAACAGAAACGAAGATGGAGAAGACTCTTTAATATTGAAAAGTTGAATGAAAGACAAAGATGGGGAGAAAGTAGAGGGAAAGAAAGAAACCTATATATATATATATATATATATATATATGAAGAAAGGAAACTAAAACGGAAAAGTTACAAAAAGAAATGCATGATAGAGTTCAGGAAGGCTTTTAATCTTTTGCGGCTTACAAATCCTGAGGATTTAATTTTTCTTTTCAAAGACTAAGAGACAGAGGGAAAAAGATGTATACAAAAAATTTAATATAAAAAGCGTTTGGCAAATCTGGATATTTTCTTGTGTGAAAAATCTCATTTTCGGACGCTGTGAAGAGAGAGAAAAAAAGATTATTTATTCTTTTAGAGCACTACAGCAAATTTATTCCGTATGTTTCGTTCTAATATATTCATGAATGAGTAAAATAATTATAAACATGTTAATTTCTTTACTATATGGTAGCAAATGTATTTAAATTGCTACTATTAAAATCGAATAATACAAATATTAAATAAATATAAATATTGAGTACCTTTTAGCAATGGGGAGCCCAAACGGTTGATGCGATAACAAAAGTTAAACAAGTTTAGATTGAAAATCGCCTATTTCCAACAATTTCCTCTATTTCTATTTATTCCTATCTTTACTTATGACGGAATTGGCGTATGGCCCCGGATTTAAAATGCATACAACTTAGGGGGAAGAACAATTGCACCCCTGAAATCTCCAAATTGTACGCCTTTGATGCTGCATTTTTAACACATTGGGGCTTAAATTCGTTAGTCATCTTCATAGACATGCTTTAAAAAAGTGATCAATACATTTGAAAAAAGTATTTGTTTGGATATTAGTAGCAGTTCGTCACACTATATGGGGAATGTGATTAACCTCCGGTGCACATCAGAAGGTGCCTGCAGTATCAAATTGCACAGCACTTGGGAACACTCGCTCTACGGTGAACATAGCAATATTGGATTCACTATCACACACTTATTCTATTGAGGATTCCACACTATCATTTTCAGAACTCACACTTCGGGTATTTTCTTCTTGACCAAGGGTATCTTGCCGGGGCATACTACTAAATTGTTAAATAAGGTCTCGCCAAAAGTCCCAATCTTCTGGAAGATAGAACCATGGTTCTTGAATTGCCAAGTCATTGACGGCGTCAATTTTGCGTTCTTGGGCGATATTAAGGAATAGAGCTCGAGGATCTTCTGGCGGTCATCTAAAATCCTCAGGCTGAAGATCAAGATCGACAACTAACTCAGCTAAAGGGCCGTGAAGTGCCCATGGAAGGTCTGGCGGATCGTTTAGAGGGTTCTCCGGGGCTCCTTCTCCTGGAAGCGGAGTCCAGAAGTCGATGAATTCATTTCCCGGGCTTGGTTGCATTCTGAGTCTTCTTCGCCTGGCCTGCCGCGGACGACGAAGAGCAAAAGGGCTGCGGAGGCATATTGACGGCGAAGCCAGGGATGAAAGCGACGGTTGCGTTGGCGGTTGCAACTCGCCAGTTGTATTGAGGTACGATACACATGAGATGGATGCGGTAAATAAGGAAGGCCTTGTCTTCTTCTCCCAGCCGATCAATGTAATTGAAGGAGATGTTGATGTGGCGCAGCTCGATGGCATCTCTTCCGGGGACGGTAGGGTCATTGAGTCTTGATCGAAGATAGTTCATAGTAACTGGTTGACTAGCAGTTTAGGTATTACACGTTACAAAAGTTACAACATAATTTCAAATAGCCTATTTCTCTCACTGATGATTATGAAGTGGTTTTCCGCCCGAAGGTGTTTGATCCGAAGGTCCCTGTGCAAGGCGAACCCATGGTACTTTACCATTGCCTTCCATGAGATGATCATGATGTACTAAGGATGGGAACTACAACTTAAATTCAGATCCGAACCACTCGTTTCCTCCCCCTTCCCCGAGAATCGAACCCGGGACTCCTTGATTGCAAGACAACTAGCTTAACCACTCATCCATTCAGAACACATTTTATCAATACCGGCATGACAGATATTAGTGATGAATTCATAGCTTTGGAGGCCGCTGAGTTTAACGGCATCAGTTTTCATGATGTTCAGGTTCATCACTCCTTGTGATGGGAGTAGGAAAGGGTGACTTTCTAAAAAATAATCAAATAAGCTAGTTAATTAGTAACTAACGTAATTTGAGCGAACTAAACACATTAACATATTTTCTCGCACTTATGCGAGACACTATGGGTTACTAGTTTTAAATAGTACTTTATTGTGAATCTTTAAAAAATCCAAAATTTTGCCGCCCCCTAAATTCTACCACCCTGTTCTTGAGCTCAGGATATCACTTACCTGGTTCAATTACGAGTTATTGAAGAAGTGACTAGTGTTACGACCGACAATGTTGCAAAGACCAGATACATTTGATGAATAGACAATCTGCCACGGCCAGTGAGTATTCTTTAGTTCAAAGTTAAGACCATAGTGAATTAGTACTCATTGAACATCGTAATTCACAACAACTAAAAACTACGTGCAATAGGACACTAAGTCAACTTCCCTCTTCATTTCGTGGCAAGAACAGAATTAGGTGAGTCTGTCTTTGGTTAATTATCTTTTCTTATGAAGCAGACACACTTTTTTTTAACTGGTTGAGTCTCAATAAACCTAAAAGGGTAAATATACCCGCGTAACAACATTCTGTGGTGTATTTAGTATATAAGAATTACATTATGTCATTATTACCCATATCATTATTATAAAATGTGATTTTTCATAAGAGATTTCCTGTGAGGTCTCGTATGTGTCTTAATATTGGAACCGAAAATTTGCAATATAATAACACTATACTAAACATTTGTACTATTTTTACCTGTGCAAAACTGACACAAACGAACCACGTATTTAGTTAATGATAGGGCAGCAATATAAGTGTAGTAAGGTAATGAAAATGTAGGATTTTTTTACTCAGTTCTATCGCTTCAAGAAGGAGTTCCCAGGCAGAGCTCCGGTGAAATTAAAACACTATATTGGATGAATAGAGAAAGTCTTTTGCTCAACACTTGACAAACGAATTATGAACTAGACTTCAGTGAGGTCCAGAAATGGATTACAGTATGTGTAATCCTTCTTTTGTGTGTTTTTAAAACATTTTATTATCTCTTCAGTTTCTCTTGTATAGCAAATATGTGATTATTTGTTGTAGATGCATAGGTAAATTATCATAAATTCTTCCTTCTATGAGGAAATTGAAGTCCAGGAACCCTAACTTGCATAATGACTGGCCAAAAGTTGATGAGATTTGCTTCATCAACAGTTGTCCACCACAAATTCACATACTCTGGGATCTGACCAGGGACCATTCACACAACAGGTGAGTACTTTAATACTGAGCACATTTTCCTCTTAGTCAGTGATGATTTCAGAAGTTTTCTTCCGAGGGAAAATTTTAGTACACTGAGGGTAAAAGTAGCACTACGAAAATATTGGGAATCCACATTGAGGACGATAGGAGAAACGACGCAAGGAGAAATTTCCTAGCTACAAGGAGGAAAATTTCTCCCGGGTTACTCCTTGAAATCATTATTATCCTTAGTTCAAAATTTGGGTATTCGTCCTTATAAGTGTTCAAAGTTAATTGCTTGAATTATTAATTGAAGTTTAACATTGTTCTTCAATATCGATATTATATGAAACGGAAGCAGCTCCTTGAAACAGCATTTGAACCTAATGATGGGCAGTTGGAATATTCCCGGTAGGAAGGAATTTTAAAAATGGGAATATTCCCGGGTTTTTTCCTGGGTTATAAATTACCGGGAAGGAATTTATTTCCATTTGTTTACTTTATCTTCCAAGTTATAAGAACCATATGACTAATTACTTTATTTTAATATATTATTATTTACTTCTAGGTTTTAAAGAACTTGGAGATTAACAAATTTGAAATTCTTTGACTGTACTTTATGTAACTAATAATATGAATTTTTAGATTCAATTTCCATTTGCACTAAAAAGTAAGGTAATTATTTAGTATTGACGGGGGAAGGCCAAAAATAGCAAAAAGTAGGATGATTAACGGAATAAATGAGTTGAGTTCAAGTGGTGTTCAAGTAGTAAAGAAAGTATTGAACACAATTTTTTTTAGGGCAGTAGGAGATTTGTACAAACCGTAAAGGTAAGTGGAAGTGATTTATGTGCGAAAAGAAAGTGAATTGTTGGTAACGAAGATAGAAAACAATGTGCCATGCGGGGCTCTAACCCGCCTCCAATCGCTAACGCTCGCTCTGCAATACTGTCTGAATTTAATGTTGGTAACGTAATTTAACGTATGAAACCGTAAAACAACTGCATCGGAATAGAATATCGCAAAAAAGTAGGTGTAAAACCTGGCCTCTCAATGCGAAACAATAACCAAAATTAGCAAAGCACTAATTTACAAATGATGAAAAGGAACCATGTTTTAAAGTAATGTAGAATTATGTAGAAATAGAGATGAAGTACTATTAATAAAACCTGAACCACCGTTAGTAACAGACGTCGGTCTGTCTCCTCCCTCTGACTCGAATTTCTGAAGTGGTACTCGGACTTCTCTTACATGTGAATTAACCCATGAAATTTCGAGAAATGGGCAGGAAGAAAGGTCGTGTGTGGCAATGTTACATGCAAAATTATAAAGATAAGAAAGTATCTTGCAAATATTGTGAACATACATATTTATGCGCAAATGTTGACAAAATTGCTTATAACATTTAAAAATTTAATATGTTTATAATATCAGTAGTAGAGTCAGGTTTAGAAAAGCCACTTACATGTAAATTTGAAGTTTTTAGCGTTTTAAAATATGTGGACTTACTATACCATTTTTTAAAAACATATTTACTTTCATAGGACATGTTGTAAATATATATATCCATTTATGAGTACTCTCTAAATATAATAGAATATTAATAAAATATCATTCAGAATATACATTTTAAAGACTCCTCTGGGGACAACAGTTATAACATACCGTGATATAAAAACGAATTTATCTTTGAAATCATAATATAGTAATAGAATGCAATTTGATTGTACATAAATTCCCGGAAAATTCCCATTTTTGGGAACATTTCCGGGAATATTCCCGAAAAAATCTTCCCGGGAATTTACCCACGAACCCATTTTGAGTTTCAGAGGAGACAAATAATCCTTATCTAGGAACCAAACCCTTAACCATACATATACTTAAATATAATGCTTAATTAACAAACTCCATGGCTCTGGCTGGATAAGTAGCTTAACAAATAAAACACAGTTCTGACCAGAGCAGAATGAAATATATTAAAAACTATACTTACAATGTGTTACAGTTTCAAGGATCTAACGTCCTGATGAAGAGGACGTTAGGTCCCTGAAACTGTAACACATTGTAAGTATAGTTTTTAATATATTTCATTCTGCTCTGGTCAGAACTGTGTTTTATTTGTTAAAATGCTTAATTACATACATATTTCTAAAAGATCAGACACAGAATATTTTCAAATTGGTATAAATTTAGAAAAATACATTTCAGTACTTACTAAATTCTATTCGTTTTCAATAATACATTTTATTATAATATACATTTTACCATAATAATGTAATATCGTATTATATATTGTTATTGTTAACAATACATTCATCTCTATAGCGTCATATTGAAATACGCTATATGCATGATTCAAGATTTTGATTTGCAAAGAAAAGTGAACATAACGTTTGATCTCGTATATAGGTAAGTTTCTATATAATAGAGTTGTATACTATAAAATATATATAAATCTAAATGTAAAATATAAATCTACGAATAAATTTCAATCCAGCTCTTATATTTTTCTATCGACATCGGAAACAGTACTAACTACCACTTCTGGTTTCAGTATTGATTCATGTGGAGCAAAACCTGTAAGTGGTTACAAGAAACTATTTTCTGATATTTATTCAGCGTCCCAAGAATAAGTTCAATTTACAGTCTTATCCCTCTATTACAACTGGAAGTGTAATTAGAAGTCTACTATTTATGGATTCAATATTGAGTCCCATAATTTCGAAGTTTATTTTGTTTCCAGGAAATCATCATCATTCGCAAATGTTAGAAAATAAGATGTTTGGGAAACTTGAAGATAGGATGCGAAGAATATGGGATGAAAATACACGTTATAAAGACAAAATCTATGGTGATTGGAACGAAGCGGTCGGTGTCAAATATAGAACTAGGAGG